>NC_141347.1:6307646-6550146 GCF_057382095.1 Aulonocara sp. 'chitande type north' Nkhata Bay | reverse complement strand
AGCAGACAAGCTTGGACAATTTTTGAGAGAATTGAGCCCTAGTTTCCCTCGGCTTTCCCGAATGTTCAAGCGGACCATGTGCCTTTTTGGTAGCACATACTTGTGCCAAAAGCTCTTCTCCACTTTGAACTTCAATAAGTCCAAGTACAGGTCCAGACTTACGGATGATCATCTTCAAGACATACTGAGGGCCGCAACTGCTTCCTCCCTCAGGCCAAATCTGGCTCGGCTATGCGAGAGGAAACGCTGCCAGGTCTCTAGCAGCAAGGAGTAGGCAAGAGAAGCCATGTTCAGAAGAACAGTTCATTTTCTACAGTGTTCCATTCATGTTCAGAAGAAGGTTATAGAACTGTTAATACAGACATTTCAATCTAAACACAGCAGATATAGAAGACTGAAAGATACACACAAGTTCACTGACTAAAAATATCTTATTATTGTTTTATTTATGTATTACAGATTGATTGATTTTCTTATTAATTCTTAATTTGTTTATTTATTTTTCATATTTTGTGTTAAAAAATAAAAAAAGAGATTTGAGAAGATTGGAATTTTTTAACCATGCCTTTCTTGTGGAAAACCTAATGCGGCCCAGCCTCACCCAGACTCTGCCTGCAGCGGCCCCCAGCTAAATTGAGTTTGAGACCCCTGTCCTACACCATAAATCAGTAAGAGAGGGTACGACCTCTCTCATGGCCCCAAGTGGTGTGTGCATGCCAGAGCACTCTGGAAGGCACACAGAGTCTTTACAGACTACTCAGGATCAAACCTCTATCATTATGCAATCGATTATAAAATTAAGCATATATGAGTAAATATTTCTAAGCATAAATGACAATCAACAATATAAACCTTACAGCTGGTTTTAATAACAGAATTCATTTGTTTCTCAAACGAGAAAGAGCTATCGAGAAACACTCCTAAATCTTTAGTTCTTAACTTTTCCAGTGGGCCAAGGTCAACATTATCTGCTAATGCTAAATAGGCTGCCGTTATTAACTAATGCTAATTTGATGTGAATTAGCATTATGCACTAATGCTAACACTTACTTTTTTTAAAAATGTGAGTAGCTAATGCTAACACTATTTCCCTTAACTTTATAACAATGTGAACGGCTAATGCTAACACTCTTTTTCCTAGCATTATAACATCTGAGCTGCTAATGCTAAGTAGGCTGCCATTAGCACCTACGTCTAATTTAAGGCAAATACGCATTAGAACCTAATGCTCATATCGTTTTCCTTTGCTTTATAACAATGTGAGCAGCTACTGCTAAATAGCATTAGCTAATAACAGCAGTCTAATTTAATGCAAGTTAGCCTCATTTGCATTACAACGATGTGAGGAGTTAACGCTAAGTATGCTGCCATTAGTGGCTAATTCTAATTAGGGGTGAATAAATATTACCAGCTAATGCTAATATCGTATTCTCTTCCCTTTTAACAATGTGAGCAGCTAGTGCTAGGTAGGCTGATGCTAGCAGCTAATGCTAAAGCTAATTTAATGTGAATTAGCATCACATTAGTGAGGAGTTAATGCTAAGTAGACTGCCATTAGCAGGTAATGCTAATTTTAGGTGAATAGGAATTGGCAGATAATGCTAATACCATATTTTCTTGCTTTATAACAATGTGACCAGCTAATGCTATGTAGGTTGCCGTTATTAGCTAATACTAATTTGAGGTGAATTAGCATTATCCCCTTATGCTAACAATGTTTTTTCTTACTTTTTAACAATACAAGTAGCTAATGTGAACACTTTTTTTTTTTTATTGAATTCTAATTTTTCCCTTGCGATGTGAAGAGTTAATGCTAAATAGGATGCCATTAGTGGCTAATTCTAATTTTAGATGAGAAAGCATTAGAAGCTAATGCTAATACCATATTTTCTTGCTTTATATCAATATTAGTAGGTAATGCTAAGTACGTAGCCATTATTAGCTAATGCTAATTTAGGTGAATTAGCATTATCCACTAATGCTAACACTGTTTTTGCCAACTCTTTTCCCTTGCATTATAACAATATGAGCAGCTAATGCTAAGAAGGCTGCCATTATTAGGTAATGCTAATTATTATGTGTGTTAGCATTATCCGCTGCTGCTAGCAATGTTTTATCTTACCTTTTAACAATATCAGCAGCTAATGCTAACACTACTTTAATTTCAGTTAAACCTACTTAGCATTAATTAACTTCATTTAGCATTAAGAAGTTTTTGCTATAGGCTACCATTAGTGGCTAATGCTAATTTTAGGTAAATAGAAATTGGCAGCTAATGCTAATACCATATTTTCTTGCCTTATAACAATGTGACCAGCTAATGCTAAGCAGGTGCCATTATTAGCTAATACTAATTTGAGATGAATTAGCATTATCCGCTTATGCTAACAATGTTTTTTCTTACTTTTTAACAATACGCCATTAGTGGCTAATTCTAATTTTAGATGAAAAAGGATTAACAGCTAATGCTCATACTGTTTGCTTTGTAAGAATGACAGCAGCTAATGATATGAAGTCTACCGTTATTAACTAATGCTAATTTGATGAGAATTAGCATTATCCGATAATGGTAACTCTTTTCCCCTGCATTATAACAATGTCAGGAGTTAATGCTAAGTAGACTGCCATTAGGGGCTAACTCTAATTAGGGGTGAATAATTATTAGCAGCTAATACTAATACTCTTTTCCGTTGGGTAACAACAAAGTGAGGAATTAATGCTAAGTTGGCTGCTTTTAGCGGCTTATTCTAATTAGGGGTGAATAATTATTAGCAGCAAATGCTAATACCGTTTTCTCTTTCCTTATAACAATATGAGCAGTTAATGCTAATTTGATGTAAATTAGCATTATATTAGTGAGGAGTTAATGCTAAGTAGGCTGCCATTAGCAGCTAAAGGTAATTTGAGGTGAATAAGCACTAGTAGCTAATGCCAATACCCTTTTCTCTTGTGTTATAATGATGTGAAACGTTAATATTGTTCTCAAACAACAGAATGAGAATGAAATATTGATTCTAACAGGGCCCGTAAACAGCATTAGCTTAGCAGCATTAGCTTATCAGAGTCTCCATCATGGTCACACAAATCCTTAGCGGAGCAAAGTGGCCTACTTAGCAATAGCTGCTGTAGAAAGCAAAGGGAAAACAGTATTAGCATTAGCTGCTAAATGTGCACTTGAGAACAAATCTATTGTGAATTCAGCCGTGAATGTAGTGTTTCCAGTAAGCTTCCATTTCCAAATGTTAGCTGCTCCTGTCTGCCTGTTTGTCACACACACAGACTGAAATGATTCACAGCCTTGTTTCATCCTTCTGTCAGTGTCACTGACTGTCACTGTGACTGTGGACATACAGCATGGGAAACACACACATGGCTGATACTTGTATCTAAAGTTACAAAATGTTGTCTCTGTCCAAATATTACCTAACTGTAAGTCTACTTTTAATGAAACTCTCAACATGACTTATCAGTTATCATTAATGTTCCTGCAAACAGACTCCTTGAAGACCCCCTACATAAATATCCATGTACTATCCAGCTAGACTAGTGTGTCTGTCCCTGAAAATATTCCTGCATGTGTGATTGTTCATGTCTCATCTGCAGGAAACAAACAGGAAGTGAGTGAAAGACACAGGAAATGATTCCAGCTCTTCCTCCTATATCAGACATTCTCTCCATACCTGAGAGTGTCCAGTCTCCAGCCTGGATCCTTCAGTCCAGCCGACAGAAGCTTCATTCCTGAGTCACCTGGATGATTGTAGCTCAGGTCCAGCTCTCTCAGATGGGAGGGGTTGGAGCTCAGAGCTGAGGCCAGAGAAGTACAGCCTTCCTCTGTGATCAGACAGCCTGACAGACTGCAGACACACAAAACAACAATCCATCTGTTATCCATCTCTATAGCAGCATAACTAAGTGATGGTTCAGGGTCACTTAATCCAGCTCTAACTATAAGTTTTATCAAAAAGGAAAGTTTGAAGCTGATCGTCAAAGTAGAGAGGGTGTCTGTCTCCTGAACTCAAACTGGGAGCTGCTTCCACACCCAGTCCAACATAGCCAGGCTTTCTTTGCTGCTTTGACAAAACCTCAAATCCCAGTCAGAGATGGTGAGCATCATCACAGTGATGATCATTTCTCTGTTAACCCAGGCTTTCTGCTTCAGGATCTGTGCACGCTCACAGAACAAGGAGACCTTTAAACATCATTTCACTAAATGGATGGACTGAGCTCAGCCTACAGATGAACTGGATAAATAAAGATTTGACCTCAGTGTGCTCAGTGTTCCTGTCTATTCCTAACATATTCCTAACATGATAGCTGCACTTTAGAGCTCTAAAACTGGAACTGACACATATTTAAACTCCACATGTTACTCAGTACATCCAGTTCTGACACTCGCCCACAGTCCAACAAAGGAAACATGGAGATCACATCAGTTTGTCACCAAAGTCTAATTATTCCAGAGGGCAGTGTTGATACAACTAAAGTTATTTTTAAGCAAAGTTGAGTTTTTTATCGTCGGAGTACTTCAAGTCTGAAGTATCATTTAAATGCATTACACGCTGTTGATGGCAGCAAACAAACCACCCAAACAAACAGAGTTGGGAGGCTTGGGCAGACTACGTAGATTCAGCTAGTGGGAGGAGTCAAGATAAACCAAAGAAAGACAAGCTAACAGACGCCACAGTGAAGTGAGTAGCTACAAACTTCAGGCCAATTAGTGTTGTTGAAGAAGTCGGTCTGAGGAACGTTCTTAGGATCAACAAATGACCGCATGTATGAGCCTCCCTCAAGACGCACCATCACAAGAAGAACACATGAGCTGTAGAAAAAGGAGAGACTACGACAGCCACAGCGTTACAACGTGCACCAGCTGTTGGTCTCTCTGTAGACCTGGGAGTTATAGTACATGATATTAATGAAGACTGGGAGCTGCATTCTATAGCAAACAATTTGTTATGAGGTAATCAGCTGATCTTACTTTAACCGGAAGCCCTTCACAATAATTGCAAAGCCTTTATTTTGTCCAACTACCATCAGTTCGTCTGTACTGATGGTAACTTAAAGTCACACTAATGCAGTTTAGTTTGTATAGTGTAAGTAGTAGAAGTATACTACAGTACTCTGATCACTGATAGGATAGATTTATGTAGATATACACCTTTGTGTTTAACATTACTGCATTATAGTACTGTGATCTTTGTCCTTATATATGGCTATATTAGCTATACTGATGTACGTACATATAACTGGATATGTATCTTATCTATTCATCTTATTTGTCATGTATTTGTATTGTGTACTTCCTTTTTGTAAGAAACCACACACGTGATCACAGCCACAAGAATCAATCAGTGAAAGAATAAAGTGCCTCAAACCAAACCTTAAGCTCCTTATTCCACACGCTGGGCCTTCAGTGGTGTTCTGGCTGACACACCAGAGTGACTGGAGTGCTAAAGAGTGAATCGGACACACCAGTGTAATCCCTGATATCTCCACTACATTTAATCGTCCTTCAGCCTGTGGCTGCAGTTAGCTGGTCTGCTAGTTAGCTGGTGTGCTAGTTAGCCGGTGTGCTATTTAGCCGGTTCGCTAGTCAGCTGGTGTGCTAGTTAGCTGGTATGCTAGTTAGCCGGTTCGCTAGTCGGCTGGTGTACTAGTTAGCCAGTGTGCTAGTTAGCCGGTTCGCTAGTTAGCTGGTCTGCTACTTAGCTGGTTTGCTAGATAGCCGGTGTGCTAGTTAGCTGGTGTGCTAATTAGCAGAAATGTGACTTTACAGCTCGGCCTCACTCACTGACATTAGTCAGATATGACTGAATCTATATCACACTTAAAGCTTTCTGTAAATGAAAGGCTCAGTGAAAACGAGGCACTTCAGTCAATTTTAAAACACACACTCTGAATATAACCTGATCCAGACCAGGTTATAGGTTCAGCATCAGTAACCACGGTGATGTAGCCAGGTAAACACTTATGCATTTATGCTCACAATCACTCCAGTTAACCCAGCATGCATGTTTTTGGACTGTGGGAGGAAGCAGAGAACCTGAAGACAACCTACACAGGCCACACTATCACCCTTATTTACAGAATTATAATTTAATTGGGTGATAAAGTAAAGAAAATAAATATTTTAATAAAAAAATATTCATAAATGAACTATTATTCAAGTAAGTAAGTAGAATATATTTATATAGCACATAATCTCGTTTGTATAGAAATGTCTTCATCTGCTTTTTCAAAGAGTCAGTGGAGTCTAGACAGCATAAAGATAACAGCAGGGAGTTCCACAGCCTCGGTGCCTGAAAAGCTCGATCCCCACGTGTGTTGAACCGAGTCTGTGGGACCAATAGTGACCTCTGACCTAAAGACCTAAGTGCTCGGTATGAAGCATGAGGTTTCAACAGGTCAGAGATGCACTGAGGAGCTTCACCATGTACAGCTCTAAAAGTTATGAGTATAATGTTAAAATGAACCCTAAAATTTAGTGGCAACCAATGAAGAGAAGCCAAAACTGGAGTAATGTGTGACCTCTTGTTTGTGCCAGTTAAAAGTCTCGCCGCAGCATTCTGTACAGTGTGAAGCTCCAGAGCTGATTTGTTGAGACAAGTAAAAAGACCATTACAATACTCCAAGTGAGTAGAGATAAAAGCATGAAGAATCATCTCAAGTTCTGCCTTTGACACCAGTCTGAGTTTAGAAATGTTTCTTGGATGATAAAAACAGTTTTGAAACAGTTGTTTAGAGAGTTTCTCAAGCAACATTGAACTGTCGAAAATAACACCTAAGTTTCTGAGACTCGATTTAATGGAAGGACCTAAAAACTGATCTGCTGCCTAATTTCTGAAGACATGTGATCAGGAGCAATGATCAAAGTTTCTGTTTTATCCGTATTAAACTGGAGAAAGTTTCACAATTATTTGATTCCTGAAAGACAATTATTTAAACAAGAAAATGTATCAAACTGAGAATCTTTGAAAGAACAGTATAACTTAATGTCTGAATGTCATCAGCGTAGAGATGATAAGAAATATTATTGTAATATCTGATAATTTGGCCTAGAGCAGGGGTGGGGAACTCCAGGCCTCGAGGGCCGGTGTCCTGCAGGTTTTAGGTCTAACCCTGGGTCAGCACACCTGAATCAAATTCATTACCAGGCCTCTGGAGAACCTCAGGACGTGTTGAGGAGGAATTTAACCATTTAAATCAGATGTGATGGATCAAGGAAACATCTAAAAACTGCAGGACACCAGCCCTCGAGGCCTGGCGTTTGTCACCTGTGGCCTAGAGGACGTATATAAACCAAAAAGAGAATCGGGCCTAAAACAGATCCTTGAGGTACCCCAGAAGGCAGAACGGATGTTTCAGACAACACATGATTCATACAGACAGTCAAAGATCTCTCAGATACAGTAGATACGACAAACCATTTTAAAGCAACACCAGTAATCCTGAACAAGTCCTTCAGCCTATTTATCATGATGCTGTGATCAACAGTATCAAAAGCAGAGGAGACATCCAACTCAGTGCACTCTCCAGAGTCTGCTGCCATCAGAATGTCACCACACACTTTAAGTTAAGCCATCTCAGTGGAGGACAGTTTACAGAAACCAGACTGGAAAATGTCCAGAACACTGTTTTTCTCCAGAAAGTCGTTAAGTTGTTCTGCAACTGTTTTTTCCACGTTCGTTCAATGATTCATTACAATCAGATTTAGTATAGACTGGTACACGAGGAATATCAGGAGAGACAATTTTCATAATTGTATCAAACAATACTTTGGTTCTTTTCTGAAGCCATTAGATTTGAAAATTATTCAGTTCCAGCTTTTTTATCATGTTGTTAAGTGAGGATATTGATTCCTTGAGATGTACTCGATGAACCTCAAGCTTGGAAGCCTTCCATAAACGTTCTAACTTGACAGAATATCTCTTGAAATTTTGAGTATTTTCATTTATCCAGGGATAGAAATTTGAAGAATGGACAACACTTTGCTTCAGAGGTGCCGCTGTGTCTAAATAAAATGGACAAAGTGTTGTCTCCAGGAGTTTAGCTGATTTAGAGTGGCCAGGTACGGTGGGTGTGCTCCGGTTAAAGAACACGGAGGCAGACTTCCAAATTCAGGTGATTTATTCGGTCTGTAGTGAGGATACAGTCACCTGACCTAAACCCAGTGGAGATGGTTTGGGATCAGTGTTGGGCAAGTGACTTTAAACAAGTAATTATAGTTAGTAGTTACCAAGAAGTAACTAGTAACTATTAGAGATGGACCGATCCGATATTACGTATCGGTATCGGTCCGATACTGACCTAAATTACTGGATCGGATATCGGAGAAAAATAAAAAATGTAATCCGATCCATTAAATATCACGAAAGCACCTCACAAAACTTGCAACACGCCGTAACTCACCTCAGAACGTTAGCACGTCGGAGCAGTATGCATCACGTGATAGAGCGGCTGTGGCATGCGGGACCTGTCGGTGGTCTGGATAGCATTTGGAGCTTCGCTAGCAACCCGGCATTTCATCTCCGACAAAGTTATCCCGAGAGAAGTAAAGCAAGTGTGTAAGTCCATCTCTGAATGTTTGTAAAGCATTCCTGCGTTAAGCTTAACGAGCGACTGCCTCTTCTTGCTGCTACTTCAATCATGAAACTGCTTAATGATCAGCTGATCGGCTTTTCTGTCGCGAGTCCGTCTCTCTTGTTTGTTTTTGGCCCACTTTGCACCAGAAAGAGGAAACCAGCGGCTGAACAACAGAAGCACGTTTAAGCTTGATCAGCTGTTGTTACAATTTATTTAATATTACTTTCTACTCGAGGATCTTTTTCTACGTAGCTGACGCTGGTAACTGTGCAGGGGCGGATCTAGCAAAGTTTAGTCAGGGGGGCCGATAGGGCATTAACAGGGAAAAGGGGGCACAAAGACAGACTTTTCTTTCTTATTCTCATTTAAAATGTCGAGCTTTTAATAAATAATTATCTGACACCCAAAGTTTTAATTTGATGTAAAATGAATAGAAGTCAATTACTGTATATAGTGACTATTAAGTCTAATATATATACCCTAGTAAGCTATAGTACTTTTTCCTTTGGGAAGGTACCATCTGTGCAGTCTGCAATTTTGTTGAAGAAAGATGTTGAATCTATTTAATATTTCTTGAAAAATAATTTATTTCTGTGCATTTTTTTTCACACTGCATCAAATTAAGGTTGATTACGTCGATTAAGCATCATGAGGTGGAGCGTGAGGGGTGGTTCCCTATTTTTTATTTATTTATTTTTGTTGTTGCTGGGAGTTGGAACCCTATTAGTTAGGTTGCTTAATATTTACGCTAAGTACTCTTTAAAATACCAGAATAGGGAGGATGGTGTAGGTTTAAGTTTATTAGATTGATCAGTATTGCTGAACTATGAAATATTTTTTTTTGCATACAGGTATAACAGAATAGCTTTAGTGTAGTTGTTGTTTTAAACTTTAGTATGAACTTATACAAAATGCAGCAAGATATTTAAAAAAACAGTTTTGTTGATTAAAAAACACTATATCGGATTCATATCGGTATCGGCAGATATCCAAATTTATGATATCGGTATCGGTATCGGACATAAAAAAGTGGTATCGTGCCATCTCTAGTAACTATACTACTAACTATAGTTAACTCTACGTAGTTACTTAGAGTTAAAATATTGTAAGTCAGTTACTAAAAGTAATTAATTACTTGAAAAGTAACTATTGCGTTACTTTAAAAAAAATTTTCAACCCTCTGGGGTCCAGGGTATAATTGGCCATTTTTAACTACTTTTGATTTGACCTCTATATTCCACCTTTAAAAACTATTTACTTTGCTTGTTTGGTATCATTCTTTTCAGCACAACCTCACGTGTCTGAATTTACAGTTATGTTTTCATTTTGACATACTGTATTAACACAATTGACCTAAAATCAGACAAAAAACAATATGAGTAGAAAAAGTTATATTTTTTACTGTTACAACCACAAACATGTTTAATAAATCATTAACTTGAAATCTAATAATTTTAATATTTTAATAATATTTTAATAATAATAATAATAATAATAATAATGGATTGCATTTATATAGCGCTTTTCGGGCCTTAAAGTGCTTTACAATGCCACTATTCATTCACTCTCACATTCACACACTGGTGGAGGCAACTACAGTTGTAGCCACAGCTGCCCTGGGGCAGACTGACAGAAGCGAGGCTGCCATATCGCACCATCGGCCCCTCTGGCCATCACCAGTAGGCGCTAGGTGAAGTGTCTTGCCCAAAGACACAATGACCGAGACTGTCCGAGCCGGGGCTCGAACCGGCAACCTTCCGGTTACAAGACGAACACCCTTAAAATCCTATACACAAGGTTTGCAAACAACCATTTTGTTATTTGTAACAATTTACCTTTTACCTTGATTTTTTAAAAATAACTATTTCAAACTATTTACAGAACAATCAGCTGTTCTGCATTAAATAAGATGCCACAAATTATTTGTGCCACTCCAAAAAAATAATTTCTGTCCACCATAAAGGAGAACATCACAGCCTGATACCTGCAGGTCTGACAGCAGCAGGTGTATCACTGCTGTTTCTACCTGGAGACACCGTTTACACTGTAATCTGCATTTGCTGGTTTTGTGGCAGCACCTGTAACAATTCCATTCAATTCAACTCTATTTATATAGTGCCAAATCACAACAGTCGCCTCAGGGCACTTAACATTCAGCAATTGCCTCATTGTTCTGACAGACAACATAAAACTATCCACTACACTACACACTAACTTTTTTTGTTCTTTTTTCCCCTACACACTAACTACACAACACAACATACTATGCACACACTCCAAATACGCTAAACGTCACAAATCTCTCACATCTCACACCGTCACTCCTAAAACTTCCCCCTCTTCCTAAACAACCAAATGTCATGTTGCTATATCATTTTTTTGATTGGTCGACATGGTTCATTTTTCCACCAACAGGAAAGGGATGATTTGGGTTTTTTTTGCTCATAAGCAGAGAGTGCTTGCTGTGCTGTCCTTAGACAGTAAAAGTGACGAAACTATTGAGGAAAAAAACGCTGCGTATATATTGTTTATCATGACTCTGGTTTTATGTGACCTATCAACACAATTTAAAAACTGGTATATGTCACCTTGTTGCTTTGTAATCTTGAAGTGGTCATGTGATTGGCTTACCATGAATACTTTATTCTTCCTCAGCCAAACAGCAGCACTCATGCGATTGTTTTGCCCCCTTAGCTCCAGGTGTTGTGCCAAAAAGTGATCGTCTGCCAGAAAGTGATCGCTGTCCGCGGGAGTGCATGCAGCTGCTTAACCCTTTAAAGCCGGTCAGAGTGGGCACACTCTGTTTTGCGTAACATAATATTCCAGAAACACGCTTTGCCGATCCGATCAGCTGTTTGTAACACTTCCTACTTTGGAATTGACATCAGCGTGAACTATCGCATATCCGCCATGACCTGCCCAAAACCGGAAGTGATGTCATTTTTGCAGAAATGTATTTTTTACCATCATGGCCTCATAACCCTATACTAGTGTTTTTTAAAGTTATGTTTGACTTTCTGACTTTCTGTGTTGTTTCTGGGATGCTTAGGACTCATATTGCACTGCTGGAAATAGTTTATTTTGATGCATATGCTGCTTTTTTGCAAATTTGCACTATAATATTTATTTTCGTTTTTCCTGCAGTGTATAGAAATTAGTGTATTTCAAAAATAAAACTATGAAGACACTCAAAATAAATTTCATGTGGTGGGAAACTATTTTGTGCAACTTTTTTGCATTTACAGTTTTGAGGGATAAGCCTCTTAAATTTCTCTAACTAGAAATATATGTTAAAAAACAAAAACGATTTTCAAATTTTTTTTAGTTTATTGCACTTTTTGCAATTTATGTAATTTCTATGCACTTAATGCATGCATATTATTAAAATTTAGGCTGTAATGGTTGTATTGATGTAGAGCAACTTGAAATGCTCCCAAAAATGGCTCCACAGCATGTAAAAATATAATATAAGCTGTGGCGGACTTGGTTCTATGGTAAGTCTTAAAGGGTTAAAGCTGTAGCGCCCAGATTACTTATAGCTACTTCCATGCAGCTGATATAAGATTGGTTGTTGAAAAATAGTAACGCAACCGCACCGAATCCAATTCAGGATTTTGATTTCCATCACACTTCCACTGGATGCCCAGCTGCTCTCCTATTATGTGATTATCATCAACACAGAACTGGAGGATAAGACCGCGGTTCTGGGGGTTGGGAAGCTCATCTTGTAACCAGAAGGTTGCCAGTAGGATCTCTCTGTCTTGGTCGTTGTGTTCTTGGAACACAAGACACTTCAGTATGTAGTTAGTACCGGGTGACTCCCCTCCCCCACATCGGCACCAGAACCCTGTATTATCTACAGGGTAAGAATGCCTGTTTTATCAAACTATGGCTATTACTACTGTGATCATTTGCAGCCCAGTGTGCTGCTCTCTCTGCTGGGATGAACCACTGGAGCTCACCCAGTCATCCCTTTCTTTCTCTCAAGAAGAAGTGAAATAAATGTATTTATTATGTTACGAGTCTAATATTCTTTAAATCAAACTGTAATGAATAAATGAAGCAAGAAGATTTGGTGGCTCCAAGTGTTGTAGAAGAAAAGATAAACATCTCATTTTGAGAAATCAGCCTTTAAAATTAAGTAAGTACTGTGAATAAAAAACTAACAGCAAACCAATCGGTAGTCGCCAATTACTTTTGAAAGTAATTCGGAGTCCAATTATCCACTCAAATGTAAATAAAAGTTCACTTGACAGCTGTATAAAGGTTACCTGTTTATACAATAATATAAGTCACATTTCAAATGATCATCTGTGGAAAAGTTTGAATCCTGACCTGAGAGTTTCCACTGCACACTGTGAACTCTTTAGTCCAGCAGACAGAAGCTTCACTCCTGAATCCTGCAGGTCAGAGTTACTCAGGTCCAGCTCTCTCAGACTGGAGGACTGGGAGCTGAGGACTGAGGACAGAGCTTCACAGCTTCTCTCTGACAGGTTACAGCCACTCAGTCTGAAAAATAAAAGACAGTCATACAACAAATACTCATGTTGAGTTTGTTAATACATTTCACAACATTAAATCTTGACTTTCTATTTTTAGAGGAAACATAAACATACTAAGAAACAACATCATATGTATGAACTTAAATAATTGAATAATTCTAACAACAAACTGTTTTCTGATCTGACCTCAGAGTATTCAGTTTACAGTTTAAACGTTGTAGTCCAGCAGACAGAAGCTTCACTCCTGAATCCTGTAGCTTTCTGATACTCAGGTCCAGCTCTGTCAGACTAGAGGACTGCGAGCTGAGAACTGAGGACAGAGCTTCACAGTTTTCCTCTGAGAGTTCACAGATGTTAAGTCTGAAGATAAAAACATGAATAAAGATTGTTGTTAAAGTGTAATCAGGGTGCAATAGCTTATTGTCTTGTGCTGAGCAGGTTAGTATAAGTTCACTTTAACTTATAAATGAATAAAAATGCTATGGAACAAGGATAACTGGATAAAGTTTACCTTTACTGGTTAAATTATTGATTATTTTTGTTAGTTGATATAAACAAAACCAAACATCAAACATATAAACAAACAGAACTAAACAGAATACAAATTGATCTGACCTCAGAATATTCAGTTTGGCGTGTGGACTCTCCACTGCAGCAGACAGAAGCTTTACTGCTGAAGCTTTCAGGCTGTTGGTACTCAGGTCCAGCTCTCTCAGACTACAGGACTGGGAGCTGACCACTGACAACAAATTTTCACAGCCTTCCTCTGAGATGTTACAGCTGCTCAGTCTGGGAGAGAAAGGGAAAAAACAAAACAAAACAAAAAATATATGTGATCAAATGAAATTTGTTTATATGTTAAACCTTTTAAAAAAAACAAAAAAAACCAACCTATGACACTATGAGTGCTACCAGTCCAGTGCACACGATTGGTACCTTGATGGTACCTTGCTCAGGGGTACCATCAAGGTAGCTGTTCGGTGGATTCGACCCCTGACCTTATGATCATGGGGTGACCACTCTACCTACTGAGCTAATAATTCTGTGTACACTATCATACAATATTAACTAAAACAATTATTTTAGAAAATCTTACTAATTCAGTAATTGTTATGCTATTTAACTGTGAGTAACACTGGATTTTAAACACTAGCTGTATAAAACTCCTCCTGTTAAAGGTGTGTATAAAGGAGATGAGCTGAAATGCAGACTTCATGGAGAATGTTTGCTGTCAGGATATATCAAAGACAAAGCAGAGATCCATCCAGTCTCTTCCACTAAGCCCACAGAGGGAAAGACAACCATTCTCACACACACACCTGCATGAAGTTTAGATCACCAGGTAATCTAACTGCATGTCTGTGGACAGTGGGAAGAAACTGTAGAGGACCCAGAGAGAACCCACTGTAATTCTGTGGGAACACTGGTTATGGAAGCCTTACAGTTAGATATGAATACTGTCAAGAAACAGGACCTGAGTGGCAATTTCAATTATGAAGCCCAAGTTCTCCTCCTTGAATCGCTACCTTATCGTGGTGGAGGGGTTTGTGTGTCCCAGGGATCCCAGGGGCTATGTTGTCTGGGGGCTTTTGCCCCCTGGTAGGGTCTCCCATGGCAAATTGGTCCTGGGTGAGGGACCAGACAAAGAGCGATTCAGAAGACCCTTATGAAAAGGATATCGAGAGAACAGTTTACCCTCCCCGGGATAAGGTTACCAGGGCCCCCCCCCCTGGAGCCAGGCCCGGGGAGGGTGCCCGAGGGCGAGCGTCTGGTGGCCGGGCCTTAGTCCATGGGGCCCGGCCGGGCACAGCCCGAAGAGGAGACATGGGCCCATCCTCCTGCAGGCCCACCACCCGCAGGAGGCGCCATAGGGGTCGGGTGCATTGTGTGCCGGGTGGCGGCCAGGAGCGGAGGCCTTGGTGGACTGACCCCCAGCTGCCAAGACTGGCAATAGGGACATGGAATGTCACCTCTCTGGTGGGGAAGGAGCCTGAGTTAGTGCGTGAGGTTGAGAGGTACCGGCTAGATATAGTCGGGCTCACCTCTACGCATGGCTTGGGCTCTGGAACCAGTCTCCTGGAGAGGGGCTGGACTCTGTCTCAGTCTGGAGTTGCCCCTGGTGAGAGGCGGCGGGCTGGGTGGGTATTCTAATATCCCCTCGGCTTGCTGCCGGTACGTTGGGGATTTTCCCGGTGGACGAGAGGGTTTGTTCCCTGCGCCTTAGGGTCGGGGAACGGGTCCTGACTGTCATCTGCGCTTATGCGCCGAGTGGCAGTTCAGAGTTCCTAGAGTCCCTGGAGGGGGGGGGGGGGGTGCTGGAAGGTGCTCCACCTGGAGACTCTGTTGTCCTGCTAGGAGACTTCAATGCTCACGTGGGTAACGACAGCGAGACCTGGAGGGGCTTGATTGGGAGGAACGGCCTCCCTGATCTGAACCCGAGCGGTGCTTTGTTATTGGACTTCTGTGCTAATCACAGTTTGGCCATAATGAACACCCTGTTCGAACATAAGAGTGTCCATAAGTGCACGTGGCACCAGGACGCTCTAGGCCGTAGGTCGATGATCGATTTTGTAATCGTATCACCAGACCTGCGACCATATGTTCTGGACACTCGGGTAAAGAGAGGGGCTGAGCTGTCAACTGATCACCACCTGGTGGTGAGTTGGATCAGGTGGCGGGGGAGGACGCTGGACAGACCTGGTGCACCTAAACGCGTAGTGAGGGTGTGCTGGGAACGTCTAGCAGAGGCCCCAGTCCGCGAGATCTTCAACGCACACCTCCGGCAGAGCTTCAACAGCATTCCGAGGGAGACTGGGGACATTGAGTCCGAATGGACCATGTTCAGCATCTCCATTGCCAAAGCTGCTGCATTGAGCTGCGGCCGCAAGGTGGTTGGTACCTGCCGTGGTGGTAATCCCCGAACCAAATGGTGGACACCAGAGGTGAAGGGAGCCACCAGGCTGAAGAAGGAGTCCTATCGGGCTTGGTTAGCCTGTGGGACTCCGGAGGCAGCCGACAGGTATCGACAGGCCAAGCGGAATGTGGCTCGGGCAGTGGCTGAAGCAAAAACTCGGGTGTGGGAGGAGTTCGGAGAGGCCATGGAAAAAGACTTTCGGACTGCCTCGAAGAGATTCTGGCAAACCGTCAGGCGTCTCAGGAGGGGAAAGCGGTGCTCTACCTGCACTGTGTATAGTGCTGGCGGAGCGCTGCTGACGTCGACTGAGAAAATTGTTAGGCGGTGGAAGGAATACTTCGAGGACCTCCTTAATCCCACTGACACGTCTTCCGAGGAGGAAGCAAAGTCTGGGGATGAGGGGAATGACCCGCCAATTTCCGGGGGCGAGGTCACTGAAGCAGTTAAACAACTCCTTGGTGGCAGAGCCCCTGGTGTTGATGAGGTCCGCCCCGAGTTCCTGAAGGCTTTGGACGTTGTAGGGCTGTCCTGGTTGACACGCCTCTGCAATGTTGCATGGTGATCAGGGGCAGTACCTGTGGACTGGCAGACCGGGGTGGTGGTCCCCATCTTTAAGAAGGGGGACCGGAGGGTGTGTTCCAACTACAGGGGTATCACACTCCTCAGCCTCCCTGGGAAAGTCTATGCCAGGGTGCTGGAAAGGAGAGTTCGTCCGCTAGTCGAACCTCGGATACAGGAGGAACAATGCGGTTTTCGTCCTGGTCGCGGAACACTGGACCAGCTCTTTATCCTCTCGAGGATACTTGAGGGTGCATGGGAGTTTGCCCAACCAGTCTACATGTGTTTTGTGGACTTGGAGAAGGCATTCGACCCTTGGGGTGTCCCTTGGGGTGTCCTGTGGGAGGTGTTGCGGGAGTATGGGGTGTCTGGCCCATTGCTACGGGCCATTCGATCCCGATACAACCGTTGCAAGAGCTTGGTTCGCATTGCCGGCAATAAGTCGGACTCGTTCCCGGTGGGTGATGGGCTCCGCCAGGGCTGCCCTTTGTCTCCGGTTCTGTTCATAATTTTTATGGGCAGGATTTCTAGGCGCAGCCAAGTGGCGGAGGGCTTTCGCTTTGGTGGCCTCAGAATCTCATCTCTGATTTTTGCGGATGATGTGGTTCTGTTGGCTTCATCGGGTGAGGGCCTCCAGCTCGCACTGGAACGGTTCGCAGCCGAGTGTGAAGCAGCGGGAATGAGGATCAGCACCTCCAAATCTGAGGCCATGGTTCTCAGCCGGAAAAGGGTGGAGTGCCCACTCTGGGTCGGAGATGAGTTCCTGCCCCAAGTGGAGGAGTTGAAGTATCTCGGGGTCTTGTTCGCGAGTGATGGGAGAAGGGAGCCGGAGATCGACAGACGGATTGGGGCTGCAGCTGCAGTAATGCGGACGCTGCACCGGTCCGTCGTGGTGAAGAGGGAGCTGAGTGTAAAAGCGAAGCTCTCAATTTACCGGTCGATCTACGTCCCTACCCTCACCTATGGCCACGAGCTGTGGGTAGTGACCGAAAGAACGAGATCGCGGATACAAGCGGCAGAAATGAGCTTCCTCCGAAGGGTGGCTGGCCTCTCCCTTAGAGATAGGGTGGGAAGTTCGGCCATCCGGGAGGGGCTCAGAGTAGAGCCGCTGCTGCTCCACATCGAAAGGAGCCAGCTGAGGTGGTTCGGGCATCTGACAAGGATACCCCCTGGGCGCCTCCTGGGTGAGGTGTTCCAGGCATGTCCCACCAGGAGGAGGCCCCGGGGCAGACCCAGGACACGCTGGAGAGATTATATCTCTCGGCTGGCCTGGGAACGCCTTGGTATTCCCCCGGATAAGCTGGAGGAGGTGGCTGGGGAGAGGGAGGTCTGGGCCTCTTTGCTTAGGCTGCTGCCCCCGCGACCCGGCCTCAGATAAAGCGGATGAAGATGGATGGATGGATGGAAGCCCAAGTTTTCCCTCCATCCTGGATGAAAACAGGACAGTCACAGCAGAGATTTATAATAAAAAAGGGAGAGTGTGCACTGAAAATGAGATAAAAAACAAACTGCTGGATTTGGAGACGTGAACAAGCTGACGATAATAAACCTGTCAGAGGGGCTGAAGGATCAGAGCTCATGTTCTTATTGGCTGGGCCTGGATTGTACTTTGATAAGAGATATAGACAAAAATGTGTCAGAAATACTGACACGGCCTGCTGGACTGAAAAAATATTTACTGAGTGAATGATAATCATTTAATTCACTATTTTTATGTTTTTTAACTGTTCTTTGAACTCAGCATTTCTGATTTATTTCCCATGGTTTTAAGATTTTTATCGATTATAAGATTTTAAGCAATGAGTTCATGTTTACTTACAGAGCTTTATTGGAGGCTTTGACCACTGGCAGCATTCTCAGAAGAGCCTCCTCTGAAGCAGAATATTTCTTAAAGTCAAACTCATCCAGATCTTCTTCTGATGACAGTAACATGAAGGTCAGAGCTGAGCACTGAGCAGGAGACAGTTTACCTGTGGAGAGACTTCCTGAAGTCCTGTATTGTTGGATCTCCTCCACTAGAGAACGATCATTCAGTTCATTCAGACAGTGGATCAGATTGATGCTTTTCTCTGCAGACAGATTCTCACTGAGCTTCTTCTTGATGTACTGGACTGTTTCCTGATTGGTCTGTGAGCTACTTCCTGTTTGTGTCATCAGACCTCGTAGGAGAGTCTGATTGGTCTGCAGTGAAAGACCCAGGAGGAAGCGGAGGAACAAGTCCAGGTGTCCATTTGGACTCTGTAAGGCCTTGTTCACAGCACTCTGGTAGAAGTGTTTCTTTGCAGAATCTCCTGTTTCAGACTTCTGGGAGGTTGTTTGTTGTTGTTCCAGCAGATTGAGTCCAGAGTTGATGAAGGTCAGATGGACATGAAGAGCAGCCAGAAACTCCTGAACACTCAGATGGATGAAGCAGAACACCTTGTCCTGGTACAGTCCTCTCTCCTCTTTAAAGATCTGTGTGAACACTCCTGAGTACACTGAGGCTGCTCTGATATCGATGCCACACTCTGTCAGGTCTGATTCATAGAAGATCAGGTTTCCTTTCTGCAGCTGATCAAAAGCCAGTTTCCCCAGAGACTCCATCATCTTCCTGCTCTCTGGACTCCAGTGTGGATCTGTCTCAGCTCCTCCATCATACTTGACCTTCTTCACTTTGGCCTGAACCACCAGGAAGTGGATGTACATCTCAGTCAGGGTCTTGGGCAGCTGTCCTCCCTCTCTGGTTTCCAGCACATCCTCCAGAACTGTAGCAGTGATCCAGCAGAAGACTGGGATATGACACATGATGTGGAGGCTTCGTGATGTCTTGATGTGGGAGATGATGCTGCTGGCCTGCTCCTCATCTCTGAACCTCTTCCTGAAGTACTCCTCCTTCTGTGGGTCAGTGAACCCTCTGACCTCTGTCACCATGCCAACACAGTCAGGAGGGATCTGATTGGCTGCTGCAGGTCGTGTGGTTATCCAGAGGCGAGCAGAGGGAAGCAGTTTCCCCCTGATGAGGTTTATCAGCAGCGCATCCACTGAGGTGGACTTTCTAGGGTCAGTTAGGATTGTAGTTTTGTGGAAGTCCAGAGGAAGTCGACACTCATCCAGACCATCAAAGATGAACACAACCTGGAAGTCTTCAAAGCTGCAGATTCCTGCTTCTTTGGTTTCAGTAAAGAAGTGATGAACAAGTCCCACCAAGCTGAACTTTTCCTCTTTCAGCACATTCAGCTCTCTGAAAGTGAATGGAAATATGAACTGGATGTCCTGGTTGGCTTTGTCTTCAGCCCAGTCCAGGCTGTATTTCTGTGTTAAGACTGTTTTCCCAATGCCAGCCACTCCCTTTGTCAGCACTGTTCTGATTGGTTCATCTCTTCCAGGTGAGGCTTTAAAGATGTCTTCTTGTCTGATGGTTGTTTCTGGTCTGTCTGGTTTCCTGGATGCTGTTTCAATCTGTCTGACCTCATGTTCATCATTGACCTCTGCAGTCCCTCCCTCTGTGATGTAGAGCTCTGTGTAGATCTGATTCAGGAGGGTTGGGTTTCCTGCTTTAGCGATGCCCTCAAACACACACTGGAACTTCTTCTTCAGCTTAGACTTAAGGTTACGATGACAAACAGCAGCTGGAAGTTCTGAATAATAATAATAAAAATACAACTTTAACAATCATATTTTACAAAATGCTGATGACAATTTCTGACCCACTGAGAAATGACTGAACACACTGGTGTCACAAGTGTCTCATTTATCCAGCAGCTTAAATCTTTAGATAAATCCTCTTACGTCTCTGCAGACGGTCAGCCAGCTCCTCCTGCTTCATTCTCCTCAGGAAGTCCACTGTGATCTTCACAAATGCCTCTCTGCTGCTCCTCTGCTCATCATCCTCCCTCTGAAACTCCAAGCACTGGGGCTTATTTGGATTCAGAGCCTTCTGGATCTTCTTCAGCTCGCTCTTCACAAAAGTGATGATGTTGTCCTCCAGCAGCTGGAACAGAATACTTTATGAATGACCCACCACTCTGAACTTTAGTCCACACAACATCCACTTCTTTACGATCAAGGGGCATATCATCCGCGAACTCTTTACCAATTATAGGTTTGACTTTATCTGATTAACTGAGACTTTGTCCACAACTCCACGATCCCAAAACGCTGATTCTGTTCATATGAATGCAGCGATTTCAGTGGGAGAAACATTTCACTGGTGTTCAGAGCTGAACTACCAACAGGTTGATGATCAAAGCCAGAAACTTGGAGATGTTTCAGGTGACTGAGTTGATCGTACAGACAACTGGTCTTAAAGGTTCACTCTGTTTACACATACAGATCAGTATTTAAGGTTTGACTCTCATCATCCACTGGGGCACAAACTGGGCGTCATCAGGACACTACAACACAGAACAAACACCATCCCCACAGACACAGCAGCCAGCGAAGCAGAAGAACTTCACATCAAGAAGGTCCTGAGTAAATGTGAACGCTGGTTTGAGGGCGGAGTCAAGGAGGCCATTTATGTGAAAAGGAAAGACCATCTCTGAATGGAGGAGGGGCCTAAGGGTACATTTGTCACCATCTTACATGCTGTGATTGCAGCCATTCCCCAGCTCTCTGTGAACTGGACTCATGACCATTGATCAACAACCATTGATCAATGGTCCTGACAATATGCGTACCAATGATCAATGAACTGACCTCCCAGCCCATTGTTCCTTCAGTGGGCTGGTTTCAGTCATACAAATGTCCTGTTTATAAGATTGAAACCTGCAGTCAGCTGAGACTGAAGAAGTCACCTGATGATGATGAAACGTTTCTCCCACTGAAAACATCCAGATGAACAGAATCAAGCTTTTTGGGATTTACGTACCTGGATGATTGAGCATCAAGACACAACTCTGTGACTTTTCTCAGATGAATAAATCCTCTCCTCCAGCTTTGTTTACATCTACCAGCCCTGTGGCGCTGCCCAGGGACAATAATCTATGTGAGAGGTGGAAAGTCATACAGGTGTCTGCTCCTGCCTTCAGTTATTTTATCTACTGTGTGTCAACTGGCTGAACCTCCTCCAACTGTCTACTGTCTCCCTAAACTCAACAATGACTTAGTGATCTATCCATTCTCTGACCAAAGACATCCTGCTGCAGGAGGTTAACATAGCAGCCAATGATGATCCCACTCACTGTGAACAACACATTTGGACCTGATTTGCTGCTCTGGTTTACACGTGAACTTCCACTGCTGCTGTCACCAACTTGAGAAGCTCTACAGAAAAACTGGACTTGTCCATAAAAATCATAAACTACATTACAAGGACAGCATTGCTCAATCAACTCTAATTACTATGACCATGTTATCTCTTCTAACTAAGGTACAGACACTCAAACTTGCTGCTTTCAGTGAGAAGTCAAATGTCTGAATATGAGCTGGAAGCCGCTGAGAGTCCTCCTCCTTCCCGTGGGGTTTACTTTCTCTACTACTTTCACTATAAACACGCCCCTTTCATGCACCTGCAGAGGGCCACCAGCAGATGGAGCTGTCTTAAACAAATCCACTTGGATAGTTAGCTGTAGATGATTTTCTCAGTATGATTGTAGGACTTTGAGTTATTCTTCAGATTTATTTAAACTCTTATATTGTGCACAAGTGTTGAGCGACCCATAATTTCTCTGTACTTTTCATAAGAGCAGCCAGACTTTCAGCTAGTTTTTCTTTTTTAAGAGCTCAAAGTTATTGAAGAAACAGTTATTCAGCTTCATTCCCACTGATCTCGACTACAAACTGTTTCACTTTGGTTTCTGTTTAAAGCCTCGATGTTTAAAACGTTTCCCTGTGATCACATTTGCACCGTCTGATTTCAAAGTTTGTTTTCTTTTGGTCATTTAGTCCACAGAGTCCTTGGTGTTCTGAAAGGGACCTATAAATAAATGCATTATTATTAATATTAATAATAAAGTAGTTGTTGTACATGTACAGACCATAAATATGGAGTCCAGCTGTGTTTGATGCTGCTGGGCAGACTGACCACTGGGAACCTCTGAGCTCTGCTGGTCCACTCTGTGGAAGAACCATGAAGGATTAGATCAACACAGGATAACGATCCAGGAGTTTCTGCTCAAATAACTTCATCTGAATCAAGTCTGTCAAGTTTTAGACTCTCAGATTCTGAAGATATATTTTCTGTTTTCTATGAACTTTCTTTCATCAGTGATGGAAGTGATGATGCTGCAGAAGCTCAGAGGAAACTTTGAGAAAACTGTGATGAACCATCAACTAATGCTCTCAGGAGGCCAAAGGTCCCTGAATGTAACTGTGCAGTAGATTCAACGAGTGTTTGAAACCTGACCACTTCCATATGTTTTCATTCTAACACAAGAAGTCCTTTTCTCATTGCTTTGATTTGAGTTTTCATTTGAGTTTTCCGAGTCTCGTATTTGGAGTCGAGTCTAATCAATGATCTGACAGAAGAACATTAAAAAGGATTTACCAGTGCTGTCAAATTAACATGTAGGGTTAGGGTTAGGGGTTCATCTGTTATCATGATTAACATGATAAAAACCTTTAACACGACACATCTGGAGAGCAGAACGACTCAAAATCCCTGAAATGTTTCTATCAACGCACTTCGAGCAGTTTGTCTGAGTAGAGTTACCTTTGCACACGTGCAGATGTGCAGCACATCTGTTAGTGACGGAAGCTGAACCAATCAGCTCAATATGGAAGATGACAAACACACACTGACCTCCCGATGGAAAGTTTGAGCATTAAAAAAATAACAAGACGGACCAGCCGACCAACATGAAGGATTCTGCACATCGTGACAGAAGGAATTTTCTTTTCACCGAAGCACTTCCAGCTTAAAATATCACAACGATGCAAAGCACTGATGACACAACTGCCAAGTGGACAAACTGCAGACCTGTTAGTGTTGTTAATAACATAGTTTTGGTTCCTCGTGTCAAAGACTTGAAGAAGAGTGACAGAGAGTGTTAGACTGCTGCAGGATCAGTGCCACCTCCACAGACCTGTGAAGAAAATGATTGTTTGACAGATGGGCTCAGATTCAGGATCAGCTGAGGAGTTTGTGGCTGACAGAATCCTGCAGGTACAGAGCAGAGCCCATCATTAGCATGCAGGACTGTCCCTGGGGGGGTCGGCTCATTCAGGAGCTTAATCAATGTTTACATGTTCAATAAACATGTTAAGTGTGTAAATTTGCCCTTTTCTCTCGAGTCTGTTTGCTCATGAAATGAACTTTGATTCGTTTACATTAAAAATGATGTTTAATGGTGATTAATCCAAATGAATCCACAGTAACCCTGTGATGAGTCTGATTAAACATTTTCATTAACAGCAGTAACATAGATTATATATTATTATATATTAGTGCACACTTAGCTTTTAGTATATATGTTTGTTACAAAGTTGTATTTACAGCAGAGAAGCTGAGTTAAAGACTGAAAACTATTCAAAGTCTCTTTGAATTGAAGCGTTTAACATTCTTTGTGTTTATTCTGCATTGACTTCATTATATGGTGTAAACGTCTGTTACAGGCTTAAATATAAAGTTGGAAAAATGTAACTGCAGCTATTGATCAAGTAATTGTGATTAATCAGGATTAATGACAGAAGATTGTGTCATTAATTAGTCATGTTTTAATCTACTGACAGCACTAGTGTTCACTCTGGTGCCTCCAACTGTTTTACGCCCTTTCAACACCTTCGTGGTCAAAAGTGTACACGCACAAAATCTACAATAAAATCCTCACGCAGCAATAGGACAGACACACAATCCATTTATCTCTGTGTCTCAAACACACACACGTGTATTCAAAGCCTCGATTTGTTCATATTTCATCTGTTGTGTTTTTATCTTCAGCGTTTTCAGTGTTGCTGCATTTACACCAAAAATGTTTCCATTGATGAATCAGATTGATTTGAATGTGTTTCATCCATACAAATCCCTCCCTGGTGGTCACATGACTCTATAACATAACAGGAGTCATGTGACAAGAGTTTCATGCTGTAAAATGTCAAAATGGTTGAATGTGGTGGAGTAAAAATGTGAGATGTGAGCTACTTTTCTTCAATATGAAATGTTTGCAGGGCCTGACAGGAAGTGGACGGACGCTCTGATCACTTCCTGTTTGCTGAAGTGGGTTTTCAGTTGTTTAGAAACCAAAGGCTTGTTTTAAAAGACAGTTTAAATGGGACTGAGGGAACGACGTGTTTGTAGTTTATATCCAACAACATCAAGCAGTTAAATCAAAGAGCTCATGTTGCTAACAGCTCACCTCTCTGCAGCAGACACAGGCTGGACTTTAAAATCAATGATGCGACCTGCAGACCGGTCACTCTGTAAGGACACACAGCTGGGTCGAGGTCCAGGTTTGAGTCTCTGATGGATCCTGAAAAAGTTATAAATCTTCAGTAAAATTCTCATCACATATCAGCTGATATTATTGGTATTAGCTTACCTTTTCTCAGCTGACTGTCTTTGCTCAAATATCTTAATGGCATCTTTGACTGAGTTACTTTCATAAGACACAGAGCTTGGTGGAGGTCCAGGCTGGTTCCTGTGAATAATGATGGAGCAGTGATGTGAGTGCTGAGCTGTGACATGGAGAAGAGTCATGGACAGTTAGAGATGGTCATCTCACCTCTGAGCTTTGGTCTGGCTCTCATGTTCCCCACACAGAGTGCTTTTAGAGGGAGGGACTCCCTCCTCTCTGTCCTCACACTGATCCATGCTGCTCAATTCAGCTCACACACACTTTCTACCTGCAGAGGAAACACAAATCATTCATGTGCACATCAGCTGAAATCCTCCTTTCATCATGTGTGCTGTCCAAATATCAGCTGCTTCTTTCCTGCTTCATCTCAGTGTCAGCTGGATGCAGTCAGACAGCAGTGTGAGGCAGAGGAAGCTGCCATCAGCTGCTCTGCTATCAGTCCACTAGATGGAGCCTGAAGCACACACGATGCATTCACTGACACACACTGATTCACTGTTTGGGAAACTAGAAAAATGTTGGTCTTGAACTAGCTGCATAATGCAGACAGGGTAGGACCCAAATATAACGGCGAAACATCTTCAAGCAACTTATAGAAGTCCAGATGCTTTTCTTTCCAAGCTCCTTCAACTATGATGACCTGGATGACTGAGAGCCTTCACAGGAAAAATGAAACACACTGAACAAAGAATGCAAGACTTTCACAATAAAACAGCAAACAAAGGAACACAACACTGACACGTGAGCTTGACAGAGGAGTGGAGGAAAGGCAGACGAGAGTGAGCGAGGGAAAGAGGAGACAAGAGAGACATGACAGGCTGAGGAAATATAGAATGGAGCACCAGGCCTCACACAAACACACACAAACACACACACACAAACACACACAGAGACACAGAGACACAGAGACACAGAGGGAATCTAATGATCAAGGAACTAAACAGGAAGTATAAGAAACTCAAAGAAGCATAAATAAGACTGTAAATGAACCAGAACCATAAACCATAATACAAAAAATGCAAAGTGCTTGGTCAAAGGGACCCAGAACCATTAAAGTTCTTTTCTTTGCTCTTCAGTGTTTGAGTTCAAACAGACTCCACATTAAACTATGACAGCACCGTCCCTGCTGCTGCTGTCAGACCTGTTATTCACTCACTGCTCGCCAGTGTTTCTAATGAGTTTTACTCATCCATGAGAGTTTAAAGCACTTACAAGCAATGTTCCCTCTAATGTTTCACGTGTCTGAGCGAACACACAACCTCCCTGAGCGATCCACTGTGAGCGACATTAGACGTGTGCACTGTGGTCACGCCAGCGTCGAATCCATCCAAGTTACATGTTTATTAAAATAATCAATTTACAGCGTTTACATTTCTGTTAAACTACTTTTAATTAACTGCTTTAGCCCACTTACAATGAAAGTTAAAAAAGAAAATCTTGTTCATGACCTGTAGCATGTTAACACTATTGGAAGGAAAAATAACTTGAACTTCAATTTTGAAAACACAACTTTCTTTAAATAAAGCTCTGACTTGTATTATGAGTCTGTGGTCTGGGAGAGAGTCTGTAACTCTGTCTGCAACATACAGTAAATAATGACCAATGTTGGGCAGTTAATTATATAGTTACTTCTTCAAAAAAGTAACTGAGTTTTGCAAACAGAGTTTTTTGCAGCTGTTTACTGCAAAAAACTACAGCCAAGGTGTTTTTTTTAAAAATAAACATTTCAAACTATTTACAGAACAATCAGCTGTTCTGCATCAAATCTGATGCCACACAAATTATTTGTGCCGCTCCAAAAAATAATTTCTGTCCACTATGAGATGAAGGAGAACAACAGCCTGATACCTGCAGGCCTGACAGCAGCAGATGTGTCACTGCTGTAACACCTGTAACACTCAGCAGGCGCCTCATTGTTCTGACACACAACAACACTATTGACTACACTACACACTAACAACACACTAACTACACACTGACTACACACTAACTACACACTAACTACACACTAACTACACACTAACTACACACTAACTACACAAGATTTGCTCTAAACGTCTCAAATCTCTCACATCTCAAAACACCGCCGTCACTCCGTTTCTTAACAACTAAATGCCATGTTTTGATTGGTCGACATGGTACATTTTTCGACCAATAGGAAAGGCTGGGGGTTGGTATTGTTTTTGCTCACAGGCTTTCGAGCGTTTTCCTTATAAAACGCAGTTTTTACCGTTTCTTCCTGCAGTAAATATAAACAACGACAGTATTCAGGAAGAAAACCAAACATTGCAGATATTTTTATCATAACTCTGGTTTTACGTGGTCGATCAACACAATTTAAAAACTGGTATAAAGTCCACACTTTTCCTGTCAGTTGTTCCGTCTGTCCTGCTCACATCTCCAATGGTTGTACACGTTGTCATTAACGTGGCTTCACTCCACATCAGCCGCTTTGCTAAAACACCGGCACATATTTACTTTAATTTCAATTCAGGTTAGAATTCTTTTTGTGTGCTCAATACAGATTTTCTCTGCGCAGAGACCGTGCCAACAGTGCGCAGCTTAGAGGGAACATTGCTTACAAGGTGACTACCAATAAAAATGAGTGTGCTTCACTGTCAGAGCTACGGTGATTCATCCAGTAGGACTTGATAATAAAAATATTTGTTTGATGCTTTGCATTGAGGCGCATTGTTGAATTTGCAGGGACACAATAACCACAGATCAGTTGTTCAAACCACTACAGTAGGGAGCCATGTCATGAATAATAAACAAATACTAATACTAATACTACTACTAATAATAATGTTAATTTAAGTAATTGTTTTTGACTGAACATCACATATAATGTAACAAGCAGTAAATTCAGGTTAAGTGCATTATCAGCATTTGGAGGAGCTCCTTATCCTTCACTGCTCACCTCTTACAAAGTGTTCACACAGTTTGCTAGCTTCTTTCAGCCTGCTAGCTATGCTAACAAGTCTACTACACACACTTGAGTCGGTCACATGACAGACAGCAGAGATAGCTGCTCTGCTAGCTAAGCTAACTCATGTTAGCTTAGCTAGGTCAAGGTCAAAGAAATGAGGCGATGCTGCTGGGAGTTACGTCACAGACTAGCAGAATTTAGTTATTCAGCATAATATTTAATCCTTATTATCTGCTCCTCTCACCTCTGTTTACATCTGAAAACAAGAAAATTTAGCCAACAGTTTATTAGCTTTGGTGAAATTATAAACAGGCATCAGCGCAGTCACCTATACTGTGCTTTAATGCTGGAGCAGCAGGAACACCAGTTAATCTAAAATCTCCTTTTCTCTCTAAAAAGTGACAGCAGACTGAGTCAAAGACAGAAACCTTATTTAAACACCAAATATTCACTTCCTGATCCAGGATTCAAAGAGGACGTTGAACTTACTCAGCTTCTTCCAATGAACGTCTTCACTCTGCAGCTCTCTGCTGTCTGGACCAGGTCTGTGTAGAAACAGAGAAAATCCTCTGCTTCTTCTCCGTCAGCAGTCGTCTGTGTCTGCAGACTGCGTCACATTAAACACTTCACACCAGCAAAGAGGCTGAAGCTCACAGGTCAACGGTCAGCTGCTGCACTGTGTATAACAATTCACTTTTGAACAGTAGATAGCCTGTAGGCGTCTCTGCAGTGATAAACAGTTTACACATTAAACACTGAACCATAAAAGAAGCTTAAGCTGCATCTCACAGGTCAAAGCTCAGCTGCTGCACCCAGTTATGAGTTTAAATAAATCATTAATCATGATCTTTTCCCTCTCAGCACTTTCACTTGGCCTTGGAGTGTTTTGACGGAGCTACACTGTATGTTTCAAATGTTGTAAATAAATTGGGAGTTAGGGCTGGGCAATATGGCCTAAAATCCATATCGCGGTATAATTTGAAGCATGTGCGGTAACGATATATATCGCGATATATTCTTTTCTTCTGTATAACGTATTTTCCACACTATAAGGCAGACTTACAATCCTTTAATTTTCTCAAAAATCAAGAGTGTGCCTTATGTATGAATTCTGGTTGTGCTTCGTGACCTCGAACCGATTTTGGCTGCAGAAATCTGTTAAAAATGTTTTAGCACAACTTTGGTAAGCCGCACTGCTTGATGGATCGTCAGAGCATTA
This sequence comes from Aulonocara sp. 'chitande type north' Nkhata Bay, assembly GCF_057382095.1. Taxonomy (NCBI): domain Eukaryota; kingdom Metazoa; phylum Chordata; class Actinopteri; order Cichliformes; family Cichlidae; genus Aulonocara; species Aulonocara sp. 'chitande type north' Nkhata Bay. Next base: position 6,520,949 of record NC_141347.1, on the reverse strand, counting down.
CGGCTGCCATAGGGAGGAGCTTCACGGAGTAATCTGGATCCAAAACTCCGACAGCTTCAGGTCCCAAAGTCAAACGAACACTGAGAGTTAAAAACGGTCTAAATTCTTTCATCTTTAATAAAATCATCAGCGTTGCTGCTTTAGCAGATGTAACAATTAAGTTTAATATCCATGAAAACAGAATTTATTAAATTTAACGGACTTAGAAGTTAACAGGAAGTTAGCGCGCTAGTTTCCACCTAAACATTTCATACCATGTTCTGACTGAGATTTTTGAAACTAATTCAAACAGCTCTGCTACCACTTCCAACATAAATGAAGACAGAAAACTAAACAGCAGTGGCGTTTGCAGGGTTACTGAAGTTGGACTACCTGGTATATAATGTTGTGCTACGTGATTGCTAGCGACACAGCTATGTTAGCATAACATTAGCACAGTGAAGCTGGAGGATGAACCCCAACTCTTTTTCCACTCGATAAAAGTTAACGTGAGTGATTCTGGTGGTCAGGGACAAATGCAGTCGCATAGCAGGATGCTGTACACGGGCCAAACTTCAGTCACGAGAACAACTGAGATCATTCATCCACAACACGAGGCTAGTTATTAATATACTGCCACAACATGGGAATAGAGCAGCTGCAGAGAATTCAACATTATTGAATCAATGTTACGGAAGTGGAGGAAGCGCAGTTTTTGGCTTTCCCCGCGTTTCAAAAGTGCTTCATCTCTTTGCTGTGACTGTCACCCAGCATAATTGCAGAGGATAATGGTTTTAACCGCTGCGATGCTTTCGACCAAAACAGGTGCAGTTTGATGACATCATCACATGCGCTGTCGCGATAGAGCGGTATAGTCAAAATCTCTATCGTTGACCAAATTTAATCGATTCTGTCGTTTATTGTTTATATCGCCCAGCCCTACTGGGTGTGATTTTGTTGTATTGGTTTGTTTTTTGGTTTTATGTTTCCATGTAGATGAATGAAGACAGATTCACTCTTACCTTTTCAAAATGTCTATAAGGTAGACGAGGTCTATGCTTTTCTGCCTCTTCACAGATAATCCCAGTGATTTTCCCTTGGTCTGAAATTTCACCTGATCTTGTGATATTGAGAGTCATCTGCCTTTGAGGCAGCTAACCAAACAGTGTTCTCTAAACTCTAACTTTAATATACTTTGATATATTTCAGATTTCTGAGCTCTGCTCTGACTCCGTGCCAGTAGCTCCTTAATATGACTTTAGTTTGATCAATAATTAACCTGCAGAAAGTTTCTGTTCCCACTCCACCACGCCGAACAACCCTGAGAACAAATAATATGATGTGGGTGTGTCTGCAGGCTTCAGCACTGTGAGCATTAAACACAATAAAAGACTCACAAGTTCCTGCTCAAAGGTCAGCTGCCTTTAGATCAATCATTAACCTGCAGCAGGATCCAGTCTTCTGCCTGTTGTGGTTGTGACAGCTGCTCGTAGGAGAGTTTGTTTGTAGGAGGTGGAGATGTTCTCAGATCAAGTGCGTAATCGTCTCTTTGTGTAGACGCTAAAAGCTGTGAGCCAAAACTCTCTGCTCTGAAACTCTTCACTCAGTCCTCACGCTGAGAGTTTAGAGGCTGAACTTCTTGTTCCTCCATAACACTGTTTTCATGAAACAGCAGAAATGAGCTTGTGTTTCTCAGCAGTGCGCACACAGAGAACCGATCCTCTCTGCTCAGTCTGAACAAATCAAAGTGAAACGTCAGTGAAAACACAGCTGCTGATCAAACTGTGTCAGATTAATGCCTCAATGTTTCACTGTGAGGTTAAAAAATACATAAAAATGATTTAAAGAAGTAGGAGGCAGATTTTCACAATAAGAGCACTTTGTTTTTAATTCAGTTAATGTCAAACTGTCATCAACACCTCTGTGTTGTCTCCGTCTCTGAGCAGATTCAGGCATTACTCAAATAATAAAGGCTTTCTTTCACTATTATACTTTTCATTAGTCTCCAGGTTGATGATTATAAACAGAATTATTAAAGTTTTTATCATTTCAGGCTGAAAATCAACATGAATTTGGTTTTAATCAAAGAAGCTCCTTTAATGTGTGTCATTAAAATCCTCACACAGGCTTAAAAAGGCGACATTAACATTAAACTAAATGAAAGAAGCTTCAGCTGAGAGCTTCATGCAGTCATCATCAGCAGCTCATAGCAGTCACAGCTCTTTATTACGCAGCTTTGCAGGAATTAAAGTGGCTGAAGTGTCAGAGTTTGTGTGACGCCCTGACCTCCTGTGAATGAAACAGCCAATCAGATCCATCAGAGAGAGAGCAGGAAGTGTGTGTTTGTGACAGAACAAGGAAACAGTGATGATGATGAACATAAAGGTCCTCTGATGACGTGCTTGTGTTTCCTGTTACAGTAACGCTTGTTCATCTGTTGCTCTCCTACACTTTCCTATTGTTGAGATTATTCTGTTATCATATGTTACCTTATATATGTAATCAAAGTAGTTGAATTATGATACTGCTGTAGATCACATTATACCCTTTAATATAGAGTGTGTGATCAGTATGTAGTTTAGTCCTCATTATACTTTTGAGTTAAAAGAACATAATCATTTTGTAGTTCATTAGATAAGTGTGCATCACTCTGTATCCTTGATCGGCTGTGAATGTCTTATACTGTTTTCTTGACATGCTTTACTGCTGAATCATCAAGAGAAGGTTGTAAGCAGGAGACTTGGTGTCTAGGGAGGTAGACAACATTCCATACCCCCACCTTTGCAGGGAGCAGAAGGAGCAAGGAGCCGAGGTCATAATTTAGGCGCCGTAAGAGAGAAAGAATGTGAATGTTTAGGCTTTTACGACTAGCTGGGGGCCACTAGAGAGTATAAAAAGCTGAGTAACCCGTCACCATTTTGAGACATGCTGCTGACCCTCTGCAGGCATCTCTCCCGTCCGGACGTTGTAATGCTCTTATGTGTTGAATTGTATGGAAATAAATGATTGTTGATTGAGCATTTATACACCGAGTATTGTCCTTCCTTCAGCCCAAAGATTCAAAGAATTGGGATTTTTAACACTATAAATAAAGGAGAAAAAGTCCGTTTAGTTTCATTTCCTAGAGCTCAGAGTTACACTTCACATTCCTGCAGTCACATCAAAAAGCTTCACTTTGGTCCAACATCTACATGTTAACATGAAACACAGACAGACTCAGAACATCTGGAACATCTGCACTTTGACCCAAACTGTTATAGCAGGATATTTTCTGCATATTTCTTATGTTGGACCTGTTTGAACTGTAAACGACCTGTAATCATCTGTAAATGGTGTGAGACACACTGAGGCCACCTACAGGGCAGCTGGGGAACAGCAGGGATCTGAAATCATACGAGACGTTAGTGAGTGAGAAGAACAAACGGACTTAAGATGGGTCGAAGTGATCAAAGTTGATCTAAAACAGAAGATAAATCCACTGATTCTTTGTAAAGTTCATCTGCTGCTCACATGAATCCATGAAAGATTTATTTCACTGAATGTTTCTTCAAAGCTCATTTCAACCTGTTGAAGTCATGAATGAAAGTGCAGACTGAGAGTGGATCACATGATGTTTGAGGTGTGTCATGTGACATGTTCAGTATTGTCACACATGTCTAGATTGTCCCTGATATCATAACTGCTCAAACACTGATGATTATATTTGAAGCATTATTCCTGATGGCAGCAAAGTTTGAATGGAGCTCTCTGTCTGTGCTGATTTGTCGCCCTCTGGAGGTCAAAGCACAAACCTACAGGGCAGCTGGGGAACAGCAGGGATCTGAAATCATACGAGATGTTAGTGAGAAGTTAGAACAAACGGACTTAAGATGGCTCGAAGTGATCAAAGTTGATCTAAAACAGAAGATAAATCCAAAGCAGCATCAGATGAATGTTACCATTTCCAGTTACGGTGCCCTTCATCTAATATGGAAATGTGTTGGGTTTTTTTGCCGTGTTGTTGTTCTTCCTATTGTGTTTAGGCCAGAGATGCTCTTCAAACAGCGGACAGACATGACCACATTACAAGAACATGGTGTGAGTCCGATTTGATATTCCAGTCAACGCTGAGAGACCTTAACCAGGAAGTCAGAGGTCAGCTGATGCTGCGAGCAGGAAGTGAACCAAGGGAAAGGTCCACTCTACTCAATCTCAAAGAAAATATGCTGGTGTTTGTTGATGTTGATGGTACAATAAAAATATATAATATAATAAATAATAAAATATCATGTGATGATGAGATGTGTTGTTGGTGTTTGTATTTTCTGTAAATGTCTTTTTTAATGTAAATGCTTTGTTCCAGACGGACAGGGAATCAGTTGCTGTACGATGACATCATCTTGATGTTGACGAGGAGGGCGAGAAAAACTAGTTTTGTCCTGCAGATGGCGATCTTGCACCGTGTTCAGAGAGCCGACACTTTGATGGTGCTGCTCTACTCAGCTTACTTTAGCCTGGGTTGGACTCTATATGAGCAGCTTCCACTCTGGTTTCACTCTTAAACACACTTGTTTGATTTCACTTGTAAAAGTTGAAGAATAAATATTTTATTACAAAATTATTTGTTGATGCATTTTTTTAGGGTCAAATATCTTGTTTGATTTGAGGAATGAACTGTTAGGGTGGAAAAAGTGAATCAGGTTAAAATAGTGGTGCTTTATATCAGTGAAGATGTATAATGTAATTTAAAATGTTGATGATGGGTTGTAGTGGGCTTGTACTTACAAAACTGCCTCATTTTATTGGAACGATCCACAGTTGCATCCATTCACGGATGACATCTGACATCATTTGACATCTGGTCTGAACTCGTTTGTACACAAGATGCCTCAGTTCTGGATGTTCCCACAGACTCCTCTGTGCACCTAAAGAAAAGGTCAAGGGTCAGCAGCACATGTAGTTGGGACAAGTCTTCATTTACAAACAACAGTCGCACAAACTACACAATGATTTTCCTCCAATGACGACTTTTCACTTGCAGAAATGGTCCTGTGTGATTTCCAGGCTGTGATATAAAAACTAGTTCCTAATGGCAGCGACTCACTCAGTAAACATGTGTTTCCTTCACCAACCTCACACACAGATCCAATAAGATCAGGAAGTGGGCAGTATAGTACAATATGTGTTATTCTGTGCTGCACTGCCCAAACTAAAGATCTGCTGAAGTGTTGGAAATGATCCAGATGTTTATTTTGGACGATACAGCAGAAGATCAGACATGAAAGTGGAGATAACACAGAAGACCTGCAGCAAAGGTCAGAGGTCAGACTGGGCCCTGGATTCAACAATGAGCCAATGATCATCAAGCAGTGACTAAAGCAGAGCCCTGACGTTCTGACATTCATCACACAGTCAGAACAAATGTCTGCTGATGACTTCATCTCATGAAACGACTGATAGATGTCAGTTCATTGATCAGCTGAGCTGCTGATCTTCATCGTCACAGAAACATTCAGCTTGTTTCAATCAGTAAATAACTCCCACTACTCCCAGTTTGAACTGTTCCCACTCAAAATGCTGTGAGAACAATGATCATTGTAGGACTTCACAAACATCACGTGTTGTTTTCCACATGTAAGATCAGCAAACACACAGAAACTTCCTGTTGCCACACACGGCCTCTAAAATCTCTTCCACGCTTTCTGTCTGAAGTCCACTCTCTGTGTCGGATCCACAGGAAACAACAAGATCTTATTAACATGGTTTTCAATGTGTCTCCTTCCAAAAAGTCCAACCAATGAACAAATGTGTGTATTTGTGGAGGCCGAACAAAAGCATGACACATTTCTCTGTTTCTATAAACTGGAGTCAAACACAAACATGAAGAGTTTCACTGACAGACTCCAAAATGCCCCCACAGTGGATCAAAGGGAAATCCTACAGTGTGGCCAGAGACTCTTAATGGCTCCAACATCAACACATCCACAATGTTGGATCCAGTTCTGCCTCACAGAGTTACTAAGACACACCCTCTGCCAGCATCACAACAGCTCCACCTGCTTCACCTGCCTCCTCAGCATCTGTACACCTGAAGAGAAAAGAAAGGCTCCAACAGCTCAAATCTACAAAGGATTCATGAAGTTTCATCCAACAATAACATGTTTGCCTTCCACAGTGTGCTGTTAGACACCACTGTACCTCTGCCATTTCAAAAAGAGCAGCTTGGGAACATTTTGGCTCCAAACACTTTGTGTTTAAGTTCTTTGTTTTCTTTGTGAAGCCGACAACATCTGGAGCTTTGTGACTCATAGAAACATCATTTTGTTCTTTAGATGACAGCAGATTGGGACTGAATAATCAATCACTATCAAACCAATAAAGACAAACATGCTGATTTTACAGGAACTTTGTTGGAGAAGCTGCAAAGACATGAAACTGGTGGAGATCCCAAACCAGTTGATAGTGCTGGTTATTCCAAATAAAGCTGTTTCCCTTTGAGATGAAATGACTTTCTGTCCTGATATATAATAAAGATGTTGTTGTTTTTGAGCCCCTGTATTAAAAGTAGTTTAAAGTCAGCTTGAGTTTGATGTCTTTATGTCAAAGCTGCTCATGATGTTGAGCTGCTGATGGAATAAAAACAATATAAAAGCATGTAGTCCAGACTTAAATGTAGCCTGTTGTTAGCTGAGGTCCACACACAGTGTTTGACAGTGTAAAGTGTGTGAAAGGGCTGCTGGTGGAGCTCACTAGGATGAGCAGGTGACCACGAGGTGGAGAGCAGCTGGCCTGGCTTTGACCCGGGCCACGCCCCCTTTCTCTCTGCTTTGCTGTCACTTATCTTCACTGCTCTGTCCAATAAAGCTGAAAAAGGCCCCGAATCAAAGAAATCTGCTGCAGCCTCTGAAACGTCTTCTGTTTCCTTCCCGACGGCTTTTTCACCGTCAGCCCATCAGACAGTCCAGCAGCATTTATGATGATGTCATGATGTTGAAGAGGCTGCTACGGTGGCCTCCCATGACCCCCAGCCTCATCACAGCTGAGATGCAGACATTTGAAAACATTCAGCAGACAACTGAATAACAGTCCAACACAACAGTCTGTGTGCAGACACACACTGACCTTTCATAGAGTCAAACACAGCTGGTTGAGTCATTTCTCTGTGAGTCTAAAGTGAATCTAGTATTTGAAAGTCCACTTCCTGTATTTGTTGTTGAAGACTTCTTCAGCTTCTTCTCGAGGACATCAGCTGCTTGTTTGGCAGCAGAGGCAGTTAAGAAGCTTCCTGAAAAACACTGAACAGTGAGTTCACTGTGGCATATGACAGATTCAGCTTTCTGTGTGCAAATGTGTCTGTGTCGACCTTTCAAATGCTGTTGAATCCAAAACATCAGCGGCTCCTCGGCTGCTCACTTCATGCACTTCTGTCTGTGTGACAGTCCAATGACATCACAGCTGTTTCCAGCCCCAGTGTCTCAGGACTGGACACCTTTAAACATGTCGAGGATCAAACAGCGTCCAGCTAAACACACATGAAACTATCAGAGCTGACAATCATTCCAATAACATCTAATGGTTCATGTATGTAGACACAGGACTACAAGGAAATGGCTCTCAGCATCTGGCTGTGGGAACACATGAGTCCCTGTTTGTGTTCAGATTGTGTGCATGTTTTAGACGTGTGTCACATGTAGAAACACAACAATCCCACAATGACACACAGATGTGTTTGACACAGCTGTGCAGCTGTAAGTTGTTTCTAATGATTCATTGAAGCTCTTCTAACATTCTGGAGACGATCAGTACATGAATCTGTTCAACACGACAACAATTTGACTTCAGTGTGAACGTTTGCATTAAATAACCTTCTTCATCCAGCTGACAGCATCTTCATCCTATGATGTGAACAGTTCCTCCTGTTGATGACAAACCTCTGACAGGATCTGCTTGAGGAGCTTTTTCATGTGCAGCTCTCTGAGCTCAGGGCTGAGCTGCTGTTTCATCTTTAAGAGCTGCTGCCTCCTCGCCGGACTTGTTCTCCTCTTCTTCTCCTAATGACACCATTTCTGCTTCATATTAAATTCAATAAAGATGCTGACATGTATCTGTAGCAACAACATCATTGAATCTAGAACAACTGGAGCCAAACCAGTGGCTCTGCTGGGATCACTGGTGAGCCAACACTTCCTTGTTGATGCAGATTTCAGGGCTTCCTTTTGCTCCTCCGTTATAACTGTTCTCTCTTCTCAACACATGATGACACAAAGGAATCAGCAGTGACAAAGATGATGCTGAAGAGAAGCACACACTTCACACATATAACAGACCAGTGCAGTTACACACACCTCTGCTCGACATCAGGCCTCAAACAAAGACACAAAACACTAACTTGACTCTAAACAGAAGAAACGAGCAGCTGTTTCTGTTCTGAGCTTATTTATATTTGACACACATGCTTCTCTTTGTGCAAACACACATCGCACTATAAGGGTAACCTCGCACACAATGATTGGACAGCACAGTGATGATGCTGGGAGATCCTATACGCAGCAACACAGAAACACTGAGAACTTTAAACAATGATGGAAAGTGTTATAAATGACTTGTTGGCCTCTGATCTGTCACAAACAGCTGAAACGTGTCTCTCATGAGTCACATGAAGGTTTTTGACAGAAAGGACAAAAAGTAGCTGCAGTCAGTTTGTGTCATTTTTATATTTATTCATCTGGGAGAAAAATCTGAGGGACATTAAAATGTGTTTTCAACAGAGACAAGAACATGAATATAACAGAACAGGTAAATGAACATGTTTCAAGTAAACAGCTGGACTGATCAGGTCCAAACACAGAGTGATAAACTTGTCAAACAGCTGTCATATCTTTATATAGAAGCTCTTTATAAATGCTGCTCACTGCAGTCTGTTTACTAATAATGTCAAAGTGTTAGAAACACAGAAACATCAGAATGGTCTTTGTTCACAGAAACCTGTCTGGGATCCTTTGTTGTTCTTTTGATGCAGAGTTACATTATAAATATAAAGAGTTATTTCAGAGTCTCATCAGTTTTCCTGCATGTCTTTATTTAACACATCAGCAGGGCTGAAGCTCTCATGTTAAACACACACTGATCTATGGACACGTTCATGTGTTTCTAACAGAACCAGGCTGTTATCAGCCTGCACTAACATTATGTCACACACACTGAATGTAACAGTGACAGTTTACATCATCACACAATCAGCTGTGATTGTTTCACTGTCATCAAACGAGTCAACAGGAAGTAGAATCAATAGAAACCAATCATTTACTGACAGCATGTCTGATGGAAATAAGTGCAGATTATGTATGAAGTCTAACTGCACACAGTAACTGTGTTACAATAAGGACTTAACAGCGCCCTCTGCTGGAGTGTTTCAGTACTGCGTTAACTAGAATACACCACCTCCTCCTCACACCACCTGCTACAGCTCTACTCTTCTATGACTACAGTCATCCACAGCACTGATGTGAGGTCACATGGTTCATATGTAAGGAGCACAGCTGACCTCAGGTCAGTTTAATGACTGTGAGCAGCAGCTGTGTTATTGTCACTGTGACAGGGAGACACTCTCAGACACAGCGCTCATGTCAGCTTGTTCTCATGCAGGAGGATCAGGAGCTCCATGTTTGTCTTTCTGTTTGAATCATGATGTGTTTGTGCCATCAGAGTCTGTCATGAGTACTCAGGGTTTCACAGCAGCTCTTCTGGATGCTGACGAGGACTCCAACCTCATGTTTCACCTCTCTGAGCTTCTGATGTCTGTGAACACTCGTGTTTCTTCTCTGGGCTCATCTGGACAAAAACACCTTTCTGTGTTTGGCTGCAGCCTCATTCTGACTGACAGGAAGTGTGTTATCCATGAGCTGCACTTCTGTGAGGAAGTTTCCTGCTGTGTTTCCTGTCTGTGGACAAACACGAGTGTTCCAGCTGAGGACTTGGTTCCTTCCACCTGTCCATACAGGACATCACGCTGTCTGCAGCTCTGTAAATGCAGCTCCAGGTCCTTCCACGTGCTGCTCTGTATTTGTGCAGTTTGTAGTGTGTCCTGGGAAACGTAGCACACATGGTGTTCTTCTGCTGTTTCCTCCTTTCACTGAGTGTGAAACACTGACGCTGTGCTGTTGTTCACAGAGGGGAGCTGATTCTAGCTGCAGCTGGACTCTGTCATCTAACTGAATGTGTTGGTGCTGATCACGGGGCTCTGAGGGGGGAGCAGCAGGAGGACTCTGGATGCTGACGTCAGTGTATCTGTGGAAGCTCCCACAGCGTGTCTGTCATTCAATATTGTGCTGTATATTGTATCTATGCAAAGATGAACAGACTGTGTGTTCACTGGTCTCTGTGCTGCAGCTCTGATGTCATCATCACTCCCTCCTCCACCCTCAGCAGTCCCAGCATGCTGCTGTGGTGCACCCCACCCTCACTCTACACCTGAGCCACAGACCACACCCTCCACCTCAATATACACCACAGTTTTCTCTGCTGTGGAAATGAGATCAGGAGGAAATCATCATTATTATTATTTAATAAACGCTCACATTAATGTGGGCTTATTTGTTTCATATTAGAAACATTAGTTGAGTGCTTTTAGTATAAAATGGTCAAAGTCCCTCTTTTTGCTCCTCCCCTCACCTGTGGATGGGCGGTGCTGTTACCGTGGTGACAGCTTGGATGTGTTTCAGTGCTGCCTGGTTATCACTGCAGGAATCTTTCACATTTATTACAGGTAATAACTCTGATTTTTCTGTGTATTATGAACCAAATGTATCCTGATACACACAGAGATGGATGAGCAGAGGTTTTTTTTGCAGTTTATGTAGTTACTATGGACTTAATGCACACATATTATTAAAATTAGGGCTATAACAGTTGTATTGATGTATAGCAACTTGAAATGCTCCCACAAATGGCTCCACAGCATGTAAAAATATAACAAAAGCTCTGGCGGACTTGGTTCTGTGGTCAGTCTTAAAGGGTGAAGTTAAACTCTGTAATCTTCACTGTGTCACAGAGTTCAGTGAGTCCCGTTATTCACAGTATCAATCAGATCATCAGAGAACAGCTGATCAGCAATCAGTGGTGCCAACAGCGCCTCCTGTGGTGAGAGGATGCAATAATGCAATGTAGCATTTTTCCACTCAACACTTGCAGTCATGGAAACTGTCTGTTGGATCAGCACAGGGACACTGAGGAACCAGGAGACAAGAGAAACATAAACCCAGGATAAAGAGTTTGAGTGAATGTGGTGTTGAAGGTGTGGAGGTGGATCAGAGTGTCAGAGGAGACTCTGTAGAAGGACAGAGTGCCAGCAGGACAGTCCACATACACTGCTGCTCTGTTAGAGACAGAGGAGGAGGAGGAGGAGGAGGAGGAGATGAATGTTTTTATTCTATTGTGCCTGACATAACGAGGACCATCATCAGAGCAGACCAGACTCCAGGACTGATCATTCCATCCAAACACACAGTCATCACTGCGTCCTTTCCTTCTGATGCTTCTGTAACTCACTGATATATAAACGTCTCCTCTCCACTCGACCTCCCAGTAACAGCGACCAGTCAGACCATCTCTACACAGCAGCTGTTCCCAGTAATCAAATCTGTCTGGATGATCAGGATATGACTGAACCTTCTTCACATCTGTCACCTTCCTGTTGTTGTCAGACAGTTGGAGCTTTGTGTGCACTGTGTTTGTGTCGATTGTGAGTTGACAGGAATCTGATGGAGAGAACAAACACAATCCAGCTGCAGTTATTGATCCATCATCTGTTCATTGATTGACACTTTGATGATGACTCCTGACATGATGAAGATGGTTGAATGTGTGCTGCTTTGTTTTCATGAATCCCATTAAAAACACACTTACACTTCCTCAGACCTGGTCTCAACCATCGGACTCCAGCAGGCTCCACCCTGAAAGGAGGAGGGGGGTCAGAGCAGCACAGTCAGCATGCACACATGGACATTACATGGCTCTCACACACACACTGTTACACACTGAGCTCAAAGCTCGGCTCCACTGTTTTATTCAAAGAAATCTACATTTATTTATCAGCACATTTAAAAACAGCTTGAGCCAAAGTGCTGCACAGAGTAGAGAGAAAATAGGAAACATACACAGTAATGACTATAAAGACTGGTCAGGATTGAAAGCTACAGAGTACAAATGTGTTTCCAACCGGCTTTTAAAAATGTCCAGTGTTGGTGACGACCTGATGTGAAGGGCGACTGTTCCAGAGTTTGGCTGCAGCCATCGATAAAGCTCACCTCTGTTTTTACGTCTAGTTCTGGTCAGAAGCTGCTTATCTGCAGACCTGAGGGCTCCACTTGGATTCTTTTGTTAAAGAGAGATAAGATGGAGCCAATCCATTCACAGATTTAAAGACAACCAGATCTGGAAGTGGATTCTACCACGTACTGGTAACCAGTGGAAAAAGCTGGTGATGGGTCGTCTAGCACAGACCCACCGCTGGAACCAGACAATTGATGAGGGAGAGAACTGTGACAGCGCCGTTCCTTCACTTGACCTCAGTCGCTCTCGTCTGCTCCCTCGTAACACTGCTCTTTATTGAGCTTACATGAATATGCACAAGTTCATTATGACGTCTTACACAGGTATGAACAAAGAGTACCAGTCTGTGCATAGTGTGTGTGTGTGTGTGTGTGTGTGTGTGTGTGTGTGTGTGTGTGTGTGTGTGTTCCAGATGTGACCCTGTGACCCCAAAGCTGGTGCTAAGAGTCCAGCGGTCCCCCTAACAAAGGGCTCTTATACTTAACCAGACACAGAGTAGGTGTCCTCCTACACCAGGGGTCTCAAACTCGCGGCCCGCGGGCCAATTGCGGCCTGCCGGACGATAGTTTTTGGCCCCACCTTAATATGAAAATGTAATGTTAGTTTGATAATGTATGACACTTTACAGTGTTGTGGGCGGAGCTGAATTAACCCACCAATCAGGGTGGGATATGGATCTCAGGGGACACCAGCCGGGCTTGATGCAAGCAGGGAAACATTTCTCAATGAGTCAAAGTTCCAGCAGCGTTGCCCTGGAGTGTTTCTTTCTTTCCTGTGCCTGGCTGGCTTCCTCCTTTCTATTGGGCAAACGCCGACATTCGCCCCAGCGCGCTGCGTTCACAACACTTCAAAAAAAGTTGTTTTTTAAGTTGCTGCCCAGCGGGACATTATACGTATATAGATTTATACACACGTCAGTGGGATTTAAAGTTATTTTTCCACAGAGAGAGATCTCATATTAACTCTCACAGTGATGCGTAGGCGGCGGGATAAAAGAAAAGTCATGAACTCAATGCAGCCCAATTTAGTCTGCAGTCACATAGCGACACCTGTTCATCGGCAACAACAGTCCCCGGTAACCCGGACTAATTATAGGGTCGCACCGTAATTTGTGGCTCCATGTTTTTATTTGCATCACTGCGTTTGCATTGCAGCAAACATGAACATTACATATATTTCAATATAATGTAAAAGCAGTCAAAACAACTAACATCAGAAACAGCTGATGTTATTTGTTATATGTCACGGTGTCATTTCCGCTTCTTTCTCCTGTAACAACAGCCCGGCGCCGTGAGCAGTCGCCTTTTTTGCGCTCGCTATCCCTGCACTTTCTACCATCTGCAAACGCCACGGTGTTCGTGTCGTCATGAAAGACATGAACATCGAGCGTAAAAACAAAGGAGACTGCTACCGGCTTTTTATCTGCCGATCGCCGTGCTACGGTTGCAAGAAAAAGAAGCAGAAATGACGTTCTCTACGCGTTGAGACGTTCCCCGTCCGTCGGCTAAACGCTTGATTGAAACTTCAATGCGACAGTGACACCAAGTAGAATTATAAATGTCACATAGCCCCAAACATGTCTTTTTCAAAGCCTGCGGTGAAGAGAAAGGTTGGTGATGAGCACCGACAATTTCAGGAAAAGTGGGCAATGCAATATTTCTTTGTTGAGCACAGGGGCACCCCGACCTGTCTTATTTGCACAGAGAAAGTTGCGCTGCACAAGGAATACAATTTGAAACGTCATTACACAACTAGACATGCTGAGCTGGATGCAAAATACCAGGGAGACGAGAGAGCGAACCGGGTTGCCAGTCTTAAAACAGATCTACTGAGGCAGCAAGATTTCTCCAAGAAAGCAACCAAAGAGAATAATGCAGCAGTCGGAGCCACGTGGTTAGTGAGATGATTGCTAAAGCAGGGAAGCCATTCACAGAAGGTGCATTTGTCTAAAAGTGCATATTGCAGGCTGCAAATATAGTCTGTCCGGGAAAGAAAGGTCAGTTTAGCAACATCAGCCTTTCTGCCAACACCGCAGCAGATCGCATTTCTGACCTGTCAAGTGACATTTATGACCAACTGTGTGAGAAAGCCAAATGTTTCAGTGTATACTCAGTCGCTCTTGATGAGACCACAGACATCACCGACACTGCCCAGCTCCCAATGTATGTCCGTGGTGTTGATGACAGTTTTGAAGTGATGGAGGAGCTGCTCACAGTAATTCCAATGCATGGCCAGACCACCGCTCAGCAGATATTTACAAGCTGTGTGATGCCATTGAGAATGTTGGTTTGCCATGGAAGAGGTTTGTTGGAATAACAACAGATGGAGCGCCATCAATGACAGGGAGGAAACATGGACTGGTGGCACAAAACAAACTGGAAGAGGAAGGCGTGGAGGAGGCCATTGCTCTGCACTGCATCATCCATCAGCAGGTCCTTTGCAGCAAATGCCTGAAGTTTGACAATGTGATGTCTATTGTTGTGAAATGCATCAACCAAATCAGATCCAGGGGCTTAAAGCACCGAAGGTTCTGTGCTTTTCTAGAGGAAATGGAGTCAGAATATGGGGATGTGCTCGACTTCACTGAGGTACGTTGGCTCAGCAGGGGAAATGTATTAAAGAGACTTTTTGAGTTGAGAGCAGAAGTGAAGCCTTCATGGAGAAGGATGGAGTTAGTGTTCCTGTGCTAACTGATCCCAAATGGCTCATGGACTCAGCTTTTCTTGTTGATATGACACATGAGCTTAATGTACTGAACAAGACGTTACAAGGCCAGGGGCAACTTGTCAGTGCTGCCTATGACAACGTGAGAGCATTCTCCACAAAACTGGCGCTCTGGAAAGCTCAGCTCTCTCAGACAAACCTTTGCCATTTCCCAGCATGCAAGGCACTCGTGGATGCAGGCACACCATTCAGTGCTGACGAGTATGTTGATGTCATTTTGAGGCTACAGGAGGAATTTGATCACAGATTTGCTGACTTCAAGACACACAGAGCCACCTTTCACATTTTTGCGGACCCCTTCTCCTTTGATGTGCAAGATGCCCCTTCTGTGCTTCAAATGGAGCTCATTGAGCTGCAGTGCAACTCTGAACTCAAAGCAAAGTTCAGGGAGGTGAGTGGAAAAGCAGACAAGCTTGGACAATTTTTGAGAGACTTGAGCCCTAGTTTCCCTCGGCTTTCCCGAATGTTCAAGCGGACCATGTGCCTTTTTGGTAGCACATACTTGTGCCAAAAGCTCTTCTCCACTTTGAACTTCAATAAGTCCAAGTACAGGTCCAGACTTACGGATGATCATCTTCAAGACATACTGAGGGTCGCAACTGCTTCCTCCCTCAGGCCAAATCTGGCTCGGCTATGCGAGAGGAAACG
This sequence comes from Aulonocara sp. 'chitande type north' Nkhata Bay, assembly GCF_057382095.1. NCBI lineage: Eukaryota > Metazoa > Chordata > Actinopteri > Cichliformes > Cichlidae > Aulonocara > Aulonocara sp. 'chitande type north' Nkhata Bay. Next base: position 6,505,289 of record NC_141347.1, on the reverse strand, counting down.
CTGCCAGGTCTCTAGCAGCAAGGAGTAGGCAAGAGAAGCCATGTTCAGAAGAACAGTTCATTTTCTACAGTGTTCCATTCATGTTCAGAAGAAGGTTATAGAACTGTTAATACAGACATTTCAATCTAAATACAGCAGATATAGAAGACTGAAAGAAACACACAAGTTCACTGACTAAAAATATCTTATTATTGTTTTATTTATGTATTACAGATTGATTGATTTTCTTATTAATTCTTAATTTGTTTATTTATTTTTCATATTTTGTGTTAAAAAATAAAAAAAGAGATTTGAGAAGATTGGAATTTTTTAACCATGCCTTTCTTGTGGAAAACCTAATGCGGCCCAGCCTCACCCAGACTCTGCCTGCAGCGGCCCCCAGCTAAATTGAGTTTGAGACCCCTGTCCTACACCATAAATCAGTAAGAGAGGGTACGACCTCTCTCATGGCCCCAAGTGGTGTGTGCATGCCAGAGCACTCTGGAAGGCACACAGAGTCTTTACAGACTACTAAGGATCAAACCTCTATCATTATGCAATCGATTATACAACTCTAAGCATATATGAGTAAATATTTCTAAGCATAAATGACAATCAACAATATAAACCTTACAGCTGGTTTTAATAACAGAATTCATTTGTTTCTCAAACGAGAAAGAGCTATCGAGAAACACTCCTAAATCTTTAGTTCTTAACTTTTCCAGTGGGCCAAGGTCAACATTATCTGCTAATGCTAAATAGGCTGCCGTTATTAACTAATGCTAATTTGACATGAATTAGCATTATGCACTAATGCTAACACTTACTTTTTTTAAAAATGTGAGTAGCTAATGCTAACACTATTTCCCTTAACTTTATAACAATGTGAACGGCTAATGCTAACACTCTTTTTCCTAGCATTATAACATCTGAGCTGCTAATGCTAAGTAGGCTGCCATTATCACCTACGTCTAATTTAAGGCAAATACGCATTAGAACCTAATGCTCATATCGTTTTCCTTTGCTTTATAACAATGTGAGCAGCTACTGCTAAATAGCATTAGCTAATAACAGCAGTCTAATTTAATGCAAGTTAGCCTCATTTGCATTACAACGATGTGAGGAGTTAACGCTAAGTATGCTGCCATTAGTGGCTAATTCTAATTAGGGGTGAATAAATATTACCAGCTAATGCTAATATCGTATTCTCTTCCCTTTTAACAATGTGAGCAGCTAGTGCTAGGTAGGCTGATGCTAGCAGCTAATGCTAAAGCTAATTTAATGTGAATTAGCATCACATTAGTGAGGAGTTAATGCTAAGTAGACTGCCATTAGCAGGTAATGCTAATTTTAGGTGAATAGGAATTGGCAGATAATGCTAATACCATATTTTCTTGCTTTATAACAATGTGACCAGCTAATGCTATGTAGGTTGCTGTTATTAGCTAATACTAATTTGAGGTGAATTAGCATTATCCCCTTATGCTAACAATGTTTTTTCTTACTTTTTAACAATACAAGTAGCTAATGTGAACACTTTTTTTTTTTATTGAATTCTAATTTTTCCCTTGCGATGTGAAGAGTTAATGCTAAATAGGATGCCATTAGTGGCTAATTCTAATTTTAGATGAGAAAGCATTAGAAGCTAATGCTAATACCATATTTTCTTGCTTTATATCAATATTAGTAGGTAATGCTAAGTACGTAGCCATTATTAGCTAATGCTAATTTAGGTGAATTAGCATTATCCACTAATGCTAACACTGTTTTTGCCAACTCTTTTCCCTTGCATTATAACAATATGAGCAGCTAATGCTAAGAAGGCTGCCATTATTAGGTAATGCTAATTATTATGTGTGTTAGCATTATCCGCTGCTGCTAGCAATGTTTTATCTTACCTTTTAACAATATCAGCAGCTAATGCTAACACTACTTTAATTTCAGTTAAACCTACTTAGCATTAATTAACTTCATTTAGCATTAAGAAGTTTTTGCTATAGGCTACCATTAGTGGCTAATGCTAATTTTAGGTAAATAGAAATTGGCAGCTAATGCTAATACCATATTTTCTTGCCTTATAACAATGTGACCAGCTAATGCTAAGCAGGTGCCATTATTAGCTAATACTAATTTGAGATGAATTAGCATTATCCGCTTATGCTAACAATGTTTTTTCTTACTTTTTAACAATACACCATTAGTGGCTAATTCTAATTTTAGATGAAAAAGGATTAACAGCTAATGCTCATACTGTTTGCTTTGTAAGAATGACAGCAGCTAATGATATGAAGTCTACCGTTATTAACTAATGCTAATTTGATGAGAATTAGCATTATCCGATAATGGTAACTCTTTTCCCCTGCATTATAACAATGTCAGGAGTTAATGCTAAGTAGACTGCCATTAGGGGCTAACTCTAATTAGGGGTGAATAATTATTAGCAGCTAATACTAATACCGTTTTCTCTTTTTCCTTATAACAACTTGAGCAGCTAATTCTAATTTGATGCGAATTAGCATTATATTAGTGAGCAGTTAATGCTAAGTAGGCTGCCATTATTAACTAATACTACGTTGACGTGAATTAGCATTATGCACTACTGCTAATACTGTTTTCTCTTACTTATTAAAAATGATAGTAGCTAATACTAATACTCTTTTCCGTTGGGTAACAACAAAGTGAGGAATTAATGCTAAGTTGGCTGCTTTTAGCGGCTTATTCTAATTAGGGGTGAATAATTATTAGCAGCAAATGCTAATACCGTTTTCTCTTTCCTTATAACAATATGAGCAGTTAATGCTAATTTGATGTAAATTAGCATTATATTAGTGAGGAGTTAATGCTAAGTAGGCTGCCATTAGCAGCTAAAGGTAATTTGAGGTGAATAAGCACTAGTAGCTAATGCCAATACCCTTTTCTCTTGTGTTATAATGATGTGAAACGTTAATATTGTTCTCAAACAACAGAATGAGAATGAAATATTGATTCTAACAGGGCCCGTAAACAGCATTAGCTTAGCAGCATTAGCTTATCAGAGTCTCCATCATGGTCACACAAATCCTTAGCGGAGCAAAGTGGCCTACTTAGCAATAGCTGCTGTAGAAAGCAAAGGGAAAACAGTATTAGCATTAGCTGCTAAATGTGCACTTGAGAACAAATCTATTGTGAATTCAGCCGTGAATGTAGTGTTTCCAGTAAGCTTCCATTTCCAAATGTTAGCTGCTCCTGTCTGCCTCTTTGTCACACACACAGACTGAAATGATTCACAGCCTTGTTTCATCCTTCTGTCAGTGTCACTGACTGTCACTGTGACTGTGGACATACAGCATGGGAAACACACACATGGCTGATACTTGTATCTAAAGTTACAAAATGTTGTCTCTGTCCAAATATTACCTAACTGTAAGTCTACTTTTAATGAAACTCTCAACATGACTTATCAGTTATCATTAATGTTCCTGCAAACAGACTCCTTGAAGACCCCCTACATAAATATCCATGTACTATCCAGCTAGACTAGTGTGTCTGTCCCTGAAAATATTCCTGCATGTGTGATTGTTCATGTCTCATCTGCAGGAAACAAACAGGAAGTGAGTGAAAGACACAGGAAATGATTCCAGCTCTTCCTCCTATATCAGACATTCTCTCCATACCTGAGAGTGTCCAGTCTCCAGCCTGGATCCTTCAGTCCAGCCGACAGAAGCTTCATTCCTGAGTCACCTGGATGATTGTAGCTCAGGTCCAGCTCTCTCAGATGGGAGGGGTTGGAGCTCAGAGCTGAGGCCAGAGAAGTACAGCCTTCCTCTGTGATCAGACAGCCTGACAGACTGCAGACACACAAAACAACAATCCATCTGTTATCCATCTCTATAGCAGCATAACTAAGTGATGGTTCAGGGTCACTTAATCCAGCTCTAACTATAAGTTTTATCAAAAAGGAAAGTTTGAAGCTGATCGTCAAAGTAGAGAGGGTGTCTGTCTCCTGAACTCAAACTGGGAGCTGCTTCCACACCCAGTCCAACATAGCCAGGCTTTCTTTGCTGCTTTGACAAAACCTCAAATCCCAGTCAGAGATGGTGAGCATCATCACAGTGATGATCATTTCTCTGTTAACCCAGGCTTTCTGCTTCAGGATCTGTGCACGCTCACAGAACAAGGAGACCTTTAAACATCATTTCACTAAATGGATGGACTGAGCTCAGCCTACAGATGAACTGGATAAATAAAGATTTGACCTCAGTGTGCTCAGTGTTCCTGTCTATTCCTAACATATTCCTAACATGATAGCTGCACTTTAGAGCTCTAAAACTGGAACTGACACATATTTAAACTCCACATGTTACTCAGTACATCCAGTTCTGACACTCGCCCACAGTCCAACAAAGGAAACATGGAGATCACATCAGTTTGTCACCAAAGTCTAATTATTCCAGAGGGCAGTGTTGATACAACTAAAGTTATTTTTAAGCAAAGTTGAGTTTTTTATCGTCGGAGTACTTCAAGTCTGAAGTATCATTTAAATGCATTACACGCTGTTGATGGCAGCAAACAAACCACCCAAACAAACAGAGTTGGGAGGCTTGGGCAGACTACGTAGGATCAGCTTGTGGGAGGAGTCAAGATAAACCAAAGAAAGACAAGCTAACAGACGCCACAGTGAAGTGAGTAGCTACAAACTTCAGGCCAATTAGTGTTGTTGAAGAAGTCGGTCTGAGGAACGTTCTTAGGATCAACAAATGACGGCATGTATGAGCCTCCCTCAAGACGCACCATCACAAGAAGAACAAATGAGCTGTAGAAAAAGGAGAGACTACGACAGCCACAGCGTTACAACGTGCACCAGCTGTTGGTCTCTCTGTAGACCTGGGAGTTATAGTACATGATATTAATGAAGACTGGGAGCTGCATTCTATAGCAAACAATTTGTTATGAGGTAATCAGCTGATCTTACTTTAACCGGAAGCCCTTCACAATAATTGCAAAGCCTTTATTTTGTCCAACTACCATCAGTTCGTCTGTACTGATGGTAACTTAAAGTCACACTAATGCAGTTTAGTTTGTATAGTGTAAGTAGTAGAAGTATACTACAGTACTCTGATCACTGATAGGATAGATTTATGTAGATATACACCTTTGTGTTTAACATTACTGCATTATAGTACTGTGATCTTTGACCTTATTATGTTAGCTATACTGACGTATGCATATAACTGGATATGTATCTTATCTATTCATCTTATTTGTCATGTATTTGTATTGTGTACTTCCTTTTTGTAAGAAACCACACACGTGATCACAGCCACAAGAATCAATCAGTGAAAGAATAAAGTGCCTCAAACCAAACCTTAAGCTCCTTATTCCACACGCTGGGCCTTCAGTGGTGCTCTGGCTGACACACCAGAGTGACTGGAGTGCTAAAGAGTGAATCGGACACACCAGTGTAATCCCTGATATCTCCACTACATTTAATCGTCCTTCAGCCTGTGGCTGCAGTTAGCTGGTCTGCTAGTTAGCTGGTGTGCTAGTTAGCCGGTGTGCTATTTAGCCGGTTCGCTAGTCAGCTGGTGTGCTAGTTAGCTGGTATGCTAGTTAGCCGGTTCGCTAGTCGGCTGGTGTACTAGTTAGCCAGTGTGCTAGTTAGCCGGTTCGCTAGTTAGCTGGTCTGCTACTTAGCTGGTTTGCTAGATAGCCGGTGTGCTAGTTAGCTGGTGTGCTAATTAGCAGAAATGTGACTTTACAGCTCGGCCTCACTCACTGACATTAGTCAGATATGACTGAATCTATATCACACTTAAAGCTTTCTGTAAATGAAAGGCTCAGTGAAAACGAGGCACTTCAGTCAATTTTAAAACACACACTCTGAATATAACCTGATCCAGACCAGGTTATAGGTTCAGCATCAGTAACCACGGTGATGTAGCCAGGTAAACACTTATGCATTTATGCTCACAATCACTCCAGTTAACCCAGCATGCATGTTTTTGGACTGTGGGAGGAAGCAGAGAACCTGAAGACAACCTACACAGGCCACACTATCACCCTTATTTACAGAATTATAATTTAATTGGGTGATAAAGTAAAGAAAATAAATATTTTAATAAAAAAATATTCATAAATGAACTATTATTCAAGTAAGTAAGTAGAATATATTTATATAGCACATAATCTCGTTTGTATAGAAATGTCTTCATCTGCTTTTTCAAAGAGTCAGTGGAGTCTAGACAGCATAAAGATAACAGCAGGGAGTTCCACAGCCTCGGTGCCTGAAAAGCTCGATCCCCACGTGTGTTGAACCGAGTCTGTGGGACCAATAGTGACCTCTGACCTAAAGACCTAAGTGCTCGGTATGAAGCATGAGGTTTCAACAGGTCAGAGATGCACTGAGGAGCTTCACCATGTACAGCTCTAAAAGTTATGAGTATAATGTTAAAATGAACCCTAAAATTTAGTGGCAACCAATGAAGAGAAGCCAAAACTGGAGTAATGTGTGACCTCTTGTTTGTGCCAGTTAAAAGTCTCGCCGCAGCATTCTGTACAGTGTGAAGCTCCAGAGCTGATTTGTTGAGACAAGTAAAAAGACCATTACAATACTCCAAGTGAGTAGAGATAAAAGCATGAAGAATCATCTCAAGTTCTGCCTTTGACACCAGTCTGAGTTTAGAAATGTTTCTTGGATGATAAAAACAGTTTTGAAACAGTTGTTTAGAGAGTTTCTCAAGCAACATTGAACTGTCGAAAATAACACCTAAGTTTCTGAGACTCGATTTAATGGAAGGACCTAAAAACTGATCTGCTGCCTAATTTCTGAAGACATGTGATCAGGAGCAATGATCAAAGTTTCTGTTTTATCCGTATTAAACTGGAGAAAGTTGAAGTTTCACAATTATTTGATTCCTGAAAGACAATTATTTAAACAAGAAAATGTATCAAACTGAGAATCTTTGAAAGAACAGTATAACTTAATGTCTGAATGTCATCAGCGTAGAGATGATAAGAAATATTATTGTAATATCTGATAATTTGGCCTAGAGCAGGGGTGGGGAACTCCAGGCCTCGAGGGCCGGTGTCCTGCAGGTTTTAGGTCTAACCCTGGGTCAGCACACCTGAATCAAATTCATTACCAGGCCTCTGGAGAACCTCAGGACGTGTTGAGGAGGAATTTAACCATTTAAATCAGATGTGATGGATCAAGGAAACATCTAAAAACTGCAGGACACCAGCCCTCGAGGCCTGGCGTTTGTCACCTGTGGCCTAGAGGACGTATATAAACCAAAAAGAGAATCGGGCCTAAAACAGATCCTTGAGGTACCCCAGAAGGCAGAACGGATGTTTCAGACAACACATGATTCATACAGACAGTCAAAGATCTCTCAGATACAGTAGATACGACAAACCATTTTAAAGCAACACCAGTAATCCTGAACAAGTCCTTCAGCCTATTTATCATGATGCTGTGATCAACAGTATCAAAAGCAGAGGAGACATCCAACTCAGTGCACTCTCCAGAGTCTGCTGCCATCAGAATGTCACCACACACTTTAAGTTAAGCCATCTCAGTGGAGGACAGTTTACAGAAACCAGACTGGAAAATGTCCAGAACACTGTTTTTCTCCAGAAAGTCGTTAAGTTGTTCTGCAATTGTTTTTTCCACGTTCGTTCAATGATTCATTACAATCAGATTTAGTATAGACTGGTACACGAGGAATATCAGGAGAGACAATTTTCATAATTGTATCAAACAATACTTTGGTTCTTTTCTGAAGCCATTAGATTTGAAAACTATTCAGTTCCAGCTTTTTTATCATGTTGTTAAGTGAGGATATTGATTCCTTGAGATGTACTCGATGAACCTCAAGCTTGGAAGCCTTCCATAAACGTTCTAACTTGACAGAATATCTCTTGAAATTTTGAGTATTTTCATTTATCCAGGGATAGAAATTTGAAGAATGGACAACACTTTGCTTCAGAGGTGCCGCTGTGTCTAAATAAAATGGACAAAGTGTTGTCTCCAGGAGTTTAGCTGATTTAGAGTGGCCAGGTACGGTGGGTGTGCTCCGGTTAAAGAACACGGAGGCAGACTTCCAAATTCAGGTGATTTATTCGGTCTGTAGTGAGGATACAGTCACCTGACCTAAACCCAGTGGAGATGGTTTGGGATCAGTGTTGGGCAAGTGACTTTGAACAAGTAATTATAGTTAGTAGTTACCAAGAAGTAACTAGTAACTATTAGAGATGGACCGATCCGATATTACGTATCGGTATCGGTCCGATACTGACCTAAATTACTGGATCGGATATCGGAGAAAAATAAAAAATGTAATCCGATCCATTAAATATCACGAAAGCACCTCACAAAACTTGCAACACGCCGTAACTCTCCTCAGAACGTTAGCATGTCGGAGCAGTATGCATCACGTGATAGAGCAGCTGTGGCATGCGGGACCTGTCGGTGGTCTGGATAGCATTTGGAGCTTCGCTAGCAACCCGGCATTTCATCTCCGACAAAGTTATCCCGAGAGAAGTAAAGCAAGTGTGTAAGTCCATCTCTGAATGTTTGTAAAGCATTCCTGCGTTAAGCTTAACAAACGACTGCCTCTCGCTCTCCTGCTGCTACTTCAATCATGAAACTGCTTAATGATCAGCTGATCGGCTTTTCTGTCTCGAGTCCGTCTCTCTTGTTTGTTTTTGGCCCACTTTGCACCAGAAAGAGGAAACCAGCGGCTGAACAACAGCAGCACGTTTAAGCTTGATAAGCTGTTGTTACAATTTATTTAATATTACTTTCTACACCAGGATCTTTTTCTACGTAGCTGACGCTGGTAACTGTGCAGGGGCGGATCTAGCAAAGTTTAGCCAGGGGGGCCGATAGGGCATTAACAGGGAAAAGGGGGCACAAAGACATACTTTTCTTTCTTATTCTCATTTAAAATGTCTAGCTTTTAATAAATAATTATCTGACACCCAAAGTTTTAATTTGATGTAAAATGAATAGAAGTCAATTACTGTATATAGTGACTATTAAGTCTAATATATATACCCTAGTAAGCTATAGTACTTTTTCCTTTGGGAAGGTACCATCTGTGCAGTCTGCAATTTTGTTGAAGAAAGATGTTGAATCTATTTAATATTTCTTGAAAAATAATTGATTTCTGTGCATTTTTTTTCACACTGCATCAAATTAAGGTTGATTACGTCGATTAAGCATCATGAGGTGGAGCGTGAGGGGTGGTTCCCTATTTTTTATTTATTTATTTTTGTTGTTGCTGGGAGTTGGAACCCTATTAGTTAGGTTGCTTAATATTTACGCTAAGTACTCTTTAAAATACCAGAATAGGGAGGATGGTGTAGGTTTAAGTTTATTAGATTGATCAGTATTGCTGAACTATGAAATATTTTTTTTTGCATACAGGTATAACAGAATAGCTTTAGTGTAGTTGTTGTTTTAAACTTGAGTATGAACTTATACAAAATGCAGCAAGATATTTAAAAAAACAGTTTTGTTGATTAAAAAACACTATATCGGATTCATATCGGTATCGGCAGATATCCAAATTTATGATATCGGTATCGGACATAAAAAAGTGGTATCGTGCCATCTCTAGTAACTATACTACTAACTATAGTTAACTCTACGTAGTTACTTAGAGTTAAAATATTGTAAGTCAGTTACTAAAAGTAATTAATTACTTGAAAAGTAACTATTGCGTTACTTTAAAAAAAATGTTCAACCCTCTGGGGTCCAGGGTATAATTGGCCATTTTTAACTACTTTTGATTTGACCTCTATATTCCACCTTTAAAAACTATTTACTTTGCCTGTTTGGTATCATTCTTTTCAGCACAACCTCACGTGTCTGAATTTACAGTTATGTTTTCATTTTGACATACTGTATTAACACAATTGACCTAAAATCAGACAAAAAACAATATGAGTAGAAAAAGTTATATTTTTTACTGTTACAACCACAAACATGTTTAATAAATCATTAACTTGAAATCTAATAATTTTAATATTTTAATAATATTTTAATAATAATAATAATAATAATAATAATAATGGATTGCATTTATATAGCGCTTTTCGGGCCTTAAAGTGCTTTACAATGCCACTATTCATTCACTCTCACATTCACACACTGGTGGAGGCAACTACAGTTGTAGCCACAGCTGCCCTGGGGCAGACTGACAGAAGCGAGGCTGCCATATCGCACCATCGGCCCCTCTGGCCATCACCAGTAGGCGCTAGGTGAAGTGTCTTGCCCAAAGACACAATGACCGAGACTGTCCGAGCCGGGGCTCGAACCGGCAACCTTCCGGTTACAAGACGAACACCCTTAAAATCCTATACACAAGGTTTGCAAACAACCATTTTGTTATTTGTAACAATTTACCTTTTACCTTGATTTTTTAAAAATAACTATTTCAAACTATTTACAGAACAATCAGCTGTTCTGCATTAAATAAGATGCCACAAATTATTTGTGCCACTCCAAAAAAATAATTTCTGTCCACCATAAAGGAGAACATCACAGCCTGATACCTGCAGGTCTGACAGCAGCAGGTGTATCACTGCTGTTTCTACCTGGAGACACCGTTTACACTGTAATCTGCATTTGCTGGTTTTGTGGCAGCACCTGTAACAATTCCATTCAATTCAACTCTATTTATATAGTGCCAAATCACAACAGTCGCCTCAGGGCACTTAACATTCAGCAATTGCCTCATTGTTCTGACAGACAACATAAAACTATCCACTACACTACACACTAACTTTTTTTGTTCTTTTTTCCCCTACACACTAACTACACAACACAACATACTATGCACACACTCCAAATACGCTAAACGTCACAAATCTCTCACATCTCACACCGTCACTCCTAAAACTTCCCCCTCTTCCTAAACAACCAAATGTCATGTTGCTATATCATTTTTTTGATTGGTCGACATGGTTCATTTTTCCACCAACAGGAAAGGGATGATTTGGGTTTTTTTTGCTCATAAGCAGAGAGTGCTTGCTGTGCTGTCCTTAGACAGTAAAAGTGACGAAACTATTGAGGAAAAAAACGCTGCGTATATATTGTTTATCATGACTCTGGTTTTATGTGACCTATCAACACAATTTAAAAACTGGTATATGTCACCTTGTTGCTTTGTAATCTTGAAGTGGTCATGTGATTGGCTTACCATGAATACTTTATTCTTCCTCAGCCAAACAGCAGCACTCATGCGATTGTTTTGCCCCCTTAGCTCCAGGTGTTGTGCCAAAAAGTGATCGTCTGCCAGAAAGTGATCGCTGTCCGCGGGAGTGCATGCAGCTGCTTAACCCTTTAAAGCCGGTCAGAGTGGGCACACTCTGTTTTGCGTAACATAATATTCCAGAAACACGCTTTGCCGATCCGATCAGCTGTTTGTAACACTTCCTACTTTGGAATTGACATCAGCGTGAACTATCGCATATCCGCCATGACCTGCCCAAAACCGGAAGTGATGTCATTTTTGCAGAAATGTATTTTTTACCATCATGGCCTCATAACCCTATACTAGTGTTTTTTAAAGTTATGTTTGACTTTCTGACTTTCTGTGTTGTTTCTGGGATGCTTAGGACTCATATTGCACTGCTGGAAATAGTTTATTTTGATGTATATGCTGCTTTTTTGCAAATTTGCACTATAATATTTATTTTCGTTTTTCCTGCAGTGTATAGAAATTAGTGTATTTCAAAAATAAAACTATGAAGACACTCAAAATAAATTTCATGTGGTGGAAAACTATTTTGTGCATCTTTTTTGTATTTACAGTTTTGAGGGATAAGCCTCTTAAATTTCTCTAACTAGAAATATATGTTAAAAAACAAAAACGATTTTCAATTTTTTTTTAGTTTATTGCACTTTTTGCAATTTATGTAATTTCTATGCACTTAATGCATGCATATTATTAAAATTTAGGCTGTAATGGTTGTATTGATGTAGAGCAACTTGAAATGCTCCCAAAAATGGCTCCACAGCATGTAAAAATATAATATAAGCTGTGGCGGACTTGGTTCTATGGTAAGTCTTAAAGGGTTAAAGCTGTAGCGCCCAGATTACTTATAGCTACTTCCATGCAGCTGATATAAGATTGGTTGTTGAAAAATAGTAACGCAACCGCACCGAATCCAATTCAGGATTTTGATTTCCATCACACTTCCACTGGATGCCCAGCTGCACTCCTATTATGTGATTATCATCAACACAGAACTGGAGGATAAGGCCGCGGTTCTGGGGGTTGGGAAGCTCATCTTGTAACCAGAAGGTTGCCAGTAGGATCTCTCTGTCTTGGTCGTTGTGTTCTTGGAACACAAGACACTTCACCTACTGCCTACTGGTGTTGGCCAGTGGGGCCGATGGTGCTCAGTCTGTCCCAAGGCAACTGTGGCTACAACTGTAGCTTACCTCCACCAGTGTGTGAATGTGAGACTGAATGAATGGTGGGATTATAAAGGGTCTTTGAGGGTCTCGAAAAGCACTATATAAATGCAATCCATTATTATTATTAAGAGCATCTTTAGGCCTGACTGTGCTCATCCTTCCTCCAACCTCTCCTTACTAAAGATAACAACTACATCAGTATTAGCTCAATAACAATTTCTGCAATTCAATTGTGGACATTCATTTTTAAACCTTGTGTAAAACGATAAAACCTAAAAGTCTGAGTATTATTCTTTGTGCAAACAGCTCTTGCAGGTTCCCCCGGACTTAATAATTAAATAATAATAATGAAAATAACCTTTCCTTTGAGCAGCTGTTCAGGCTACTAAACTCATCCCAGAAATAACAAGTGACACCATTAATAGTGGAGCTACCTTTAACAGGTGAAACTGATTTGACCTATAAGGCTACTGCAGTTACTTCTTATCAGGTTTAGTAGGGAAGACATCTGGATGAGGTAGTTAGTAGTATGTAGTTAGTACCGGGCGACTCCCCTCCCCCACATCGGCACCAGAACCCTGTATTATCTACAGGGTAAGAATGCCTGTTTTATCAAACTATGGCTATTACTACTGTGATCATTTGCAGCCCAGTGTGCTGCTCTCTCTGCTGGGATGAACCACTGGAGCTCACCCAGTCATCCCTTTCTTTCTCTCAAGAAGAAGTGAAATAAATGTATTTATTATGTTACGAGTCTAATATTCTTTAAATCAAACTGTAATGAATAAATGAAGCAAGAAGATTTGGTGGCTCCAAGTGTTGTAGAAGAAAAGATAAACATCTCATTTTGAGAAATCAGCCTTTAAAATTAAGTACTGTGAATAAAAAACTAACAGCAAACCAATCGGTAGTCGCCAATTACTTTTGAAAGTAATTCAGAGTCCAATTATCCACTCAAATGTAAATAAAAGTTCACTTGACAGCTGTATAAAGGTTACCTGTTTATACAATAATATAAGTCACATTTCAAATGATCATCTGTGGAAAAGTTTGAATCCTGACCTGAGAGTTTCCACTGCACACTGTGAACTCTTTAGTCCAGCGGACAGAAGCTTCACTCCTGAATCCTGCAGGTCAGAGTTACTCAGGTCCAGCTCTCTCAGACTGGAGGACTGGGAGCTGAGGACTGAGGACAGAGCTTCACAGCTTCTCTCTGACAGGTTACAGCCACTCAGTCTGAAAAATAAAAGACAGTCATACAACAAATACTCATGTTGAGTTTGTTAATACATTTCACAACATTAAATCTTGACTTTCTATTTTTAGAGGAAACATAAACATACTAAGAAACAACATCATATGTATGAACTTAAATAATTGAATAATTCTAACAACAAACTGTTTTCTGATCTGACCTCAGAGTATTCAGTTTACAGTTTAAACGTTGTAGTCCAGCAGACAGAAGCTTCACTCCTGAATCCTGTAGCTTTCTGATACTCAGGTCCAGCTCTGTCAGACTAGAGGACTGCGAGCTGAGAACTGAGGACAGAGCTTCACAGTTTTCCTCTGAGAGTTCACAGATGTTAAGTCTGAAGATAAAAACATGAATAAAGATTGTTGTTAAAGTGTAATCAGGGTGCAATAGCTTATTGTCTTGTGCTGAGCAGGTTAGTATAAGTTCACTTTAACTTATAAATGAATAAAAATGCTATGGAACAAGGATAACTGGATAAAGTTTACCTTTACTGGTTAAATTATTGATTATTTTTGTTAGTTGATATAAACAAAACCAAACATCAAACATATAAACAAACAGAACTAAACAGAATACAAATTGATCTGACCTCAGAATATTCAGTTTGGCGTGTGGACTCTCCACTGCAGCAGACAGAAGCTTTACTGCTGAAGCTTTCAGGCTGTTGGTACTCAGGTCCAGCTCTCTCAGACTACAGGACTGGGAGCTGACCACTGACAACAAATTTTCACAGCCTTCCTCTGAGATGTTACAGCTGCTCAGTCTGGGAGAGAAAGGGAAAAAACAAAACAAAAAATATATGTGATCAAATGAAATTTGTTTATATGTTAAACCTTTTAAAAAAAACAAAAAAAACCAACCTATGACACTATGAGTGCTACCAGTCCAGTGCACACGATTGGTACCTTGATGGTACCTTGCTCAGGGGTACCATCAAGGTAGCTGTTCGGTGGATTCGACCCCTGACCTTATGATCATGGGGCGACCACTCTACCTACTGAGCTAATAATTCTGTGTACACTATCATACAATATTAACTAAAACAATTATTTTAGAAAATCTTACTAATTCAGTAATTGTTATGCTATTTAACTGTGAGTAACACTGGATTTTAAACACTAGCTGTATAAAACTCCTCCTGTTAAAGGTGTGTATAAAGGAGATGAGCTGAAATGCAGACTTCATGGAGAATGTTTGCTGTCAGGATATATCAAAGACAAAGCAGAGATCCATCCAGTCTCTTCCACTAAGCCCACAGAGGGAAAGACAACCATTCTCACACACACACCTGCATGAAGTTTAGATCACCAGGTAATCTAACTGCATGTCTGTGGACAGTGGGAAGAAACTGTAGAGGACCCAGAGAGAACCCACTGTAATTCTGTGGGAACACTGGTTATGGAAGCCTTACAGTTAGATATGAATACTGTCAAGAAACAGGACCTGAGTGGCAATTTCAATTATGAAGCCCAAGTTCTCCTCCTTGAATCGCTACCTTATCGTGGTGGAGGGGTTTGTGTGTCCCAGGGATCCCAGGGGCTATGTTGTCTGGGGGCTTTTGCCCCCTGGTAGGGTCTCCCATGGCAAATTGGTCCTGGGTGAGGGACCAGACAAAGAGCGATTCAGAAGACCCTTATGAAAAGGATATCGAGAGAACAGTTTACCCTCCCCGGGATAGGGTTACCAGGGCCCCCCCCTGGAAGGTGCTCCACCTGGAGACTCTGTTGTCCTGCTGGGAGACTTCAATGCTCACGTGGGTAACGACAGCGAGACCTGGAGGGGCGTGATTGGGAGGAACGGTCTGAACCCGAGCGGTGCTTTGTTATTGGACTTCTGTGCTAATCACAGTTTGGCCATAATGAACACCCTGTTCGAACATAAGAGTGTCCCATAAGTGCACGTGGCACCAGGACGCTCTAGGCCGTAGGTCGATGATCGATTTTGTAATCGTATCACCAGACCTGCGACCATATGTTCTGGACACTCGGGTAAAGAGAGGGGCTGAGCTGTCAACTGATCACCACCTGGTGGTGAGTTGGATCAGGTGGCGGGGGAGGACGCTGGACAGACCTGGTGCACCTAAACGCGTAGTGAGGGAGTGCTGGGAACGTCTAGCAGAGGCCCCAGTCCGCGAGATCTTCAACGCACACCTCCGGCAGAGCTTCAACAGCATTCCGAGGGAGACTGGGGACATTGAGTCCGAATGGACCATGTTCAGCGTCTCCATTGCCAAAGCTGCTGCATTGAGCTGCGGCCGCAAGGTGGTTGGTACCTGCCGTGGTGGTAATCCCCGAACCAAATGGTGGACACCAGAGGTGAAGGGAGCCACCAGGCTGAAGAAGGAGTCCTATCGGGCTTGGTTAGCCTGTGGGACTCCGGAGGCAGCCGACAGATCCGGTCCCCATCTTTAAGAAGGGGGACCGGAGGGTGTGTTCCAACTACAGGGGGATCACACTCCTCAGCCTCCCTGGGAAAGTCTATGCCAGGGTGCTGGAAAGGAGAGTTCGTCCGCTAGTCGAATCTCGGATACAGGAGGAACAATGCGGTTTTCGTCCTGGTCGCGGAACACTGGACCAGCTCTTTATCCTCTCGAGGATACTTGAGGGTGCATGGGAGTTTGCCCAACCAGTCTACATGTGTTTTGTGGACTTGGAGAAGGCATTCGACCATGTCCCTCGGGGTGTCCTGTGGGAGGTGTTGCGGGAGTATGGGGTGTCTGGCCCATTGCTACGGGCCATTCGATCCCTATACAACCGTTGCAAGAGCTTGGTTCGCATTGCCGGCAATAAGTCGGACTCGTTCCCGGTGGGTGATGGGCTCCGCCAGGGCTGCCCTTTGTCTCCGGTTCTGTTCATAATTTTTATGGGCAGGATTTCTAGGCGCAGCCAAGTGGCGGAGGGCTTTCGCTTTGGTGGCCTCAGAATCTCATCTCTGATTTTTGCGGATGATGTGGTTCTGTTGGCTTCATCGGGTGAGGGCCTCCAGCTCGCACTGGAACGGTTCGCAGCCGAGTGTGAAGCAGCGGGAATGAGGATCAGCACCTCCAAATCTGAGGCCATGGTTCTCAGCCGGAAAAGGGTGGAGTGCCCACTCTGGGTCAGGGATGAGTTCCTGCCCCAAGTGGAGGAGTTCAAGTATCTCGGGGTCTTGTTCGCGAGTGATGGGAGAAGGGAGCCGGAGATCGACAGACGGATTGGGGCTGCAGCTGCAGTAATGCGGACGCTGCACCGGTCCGTCGTGGTGAAGAGGGAGCTGAGTGTAAAAGCAAAGCTCTCAATTTACCGGTCGATCTACGTCCCTACCCTCACCTATGGCCACGAGCTGTGGGTAGTGACCGAAAGAACGAGATCGCGGATACAAGCGGCAGAAATGAGCTTCCTCCGAAGGCTGGCTGGCCTCTCCCTTAGAGATAGGGTGGGAAGTTCGGCCATCCGGGAGGGGCACAGAGTAGAGCCGCTGCTGCTCCACATCGAAAGGAGCCAGCTGAGGTGGTTCAGGCATCTGACAAGGATACCCCCTGGGCGCCTCCTGGGTGAGGTGTTCCAGGCATGTCCCACCAGGAGGAGGCCCCGGGGCAGACCCAGGACACGCTGGAGAGATTATATCTCTCGGCTGGCCTGGGAACGCCTTGGTATTCCCCCGGATAAGCTGGAGGAGGGGGCTGGGGAGAGGGAGGTCTGGGCCTCTTTGCTTAGGCTGCTGCCCCCGCGACCCGGCCTCAGATAAAGCGGATGAAGATGGATGGATGGATGGAAGCCCAAGTTTTCCCTCCATCCTGGATGAAAACAGGACAGTCACAGCAGAGATTTATAATAAAAAAGGGAGAGTGTGCACTGAAAATGAGATAAAAAACAAACTGCTGGATTTGGAGACGTGAACAAGCTGACGATAATAAACCTGTCAGAGGGGCTGAAGGATCAGAGCTCATGTTCTTATTGGCTGGGCCTGGATTGTACTTTGATAAGAGATATAGACAAAAATGTGTCAGAAATACTGACACGGCCTGCTGGACTGAAAAAATATTTACTGAGTGAATGATAATCATTTAATTCACTATTTTTATGTTTTTTAACTGTTCTTTGAACTCAGCATTTCTGATTTATTTCCCATGGTTTTAAGATTTTTATCGATTATAAGATTTTAAGCAATGAGTTCATGTTTACTTACAGAGCTTTATTGGAGGCTTTGACCACTGGCAGCAGCCTCAGAAGAGCCTCCTCTGAAGCAGAATATTTCTTAAAGTCAAACTCATCCAGATCTTCTTCTGATGACAGTAACATGAAGGTCAGAGCTGAGCACTGAGCAGGAGACAGTTTACCTGTGGAGAGACTTCCTGAAGTCCTGTATTGTTGGATCTCCTCCACTAGAGAACGATCATTCAGTTCATTCAGACAGTGGATCAGATTGATGCTTTTCTCTGCAGACAGATTCTTACTGAGCTTCTTCTTGATGTACTGGACTGTTTCCTGATTGGTCTGTGAGCTACTTCCTGTCTGTGTCAGCAGACCTCGTAGGAGAGTCTGATTGGTCTGCAGTGAAAGACCCAGGAGAAAACGGAGGAACAAGTCCAGGTGTCCATTTGGACTCTGTAAGGCCTTGTTCACAGCACTCTGGTGAAAAGATTCTTTTTGGTTTAAAAAGCTAAAACTCTTGGAGGTTATTTGTTTCTGTTCAAGAAGATTTTTTCCAGAGTTGCTGAAGGTCAGATGGACATGAAGAGCAGCCAGAAACTCCTGAACACTCAGATGAACAAAGAAGAACACCTTCTTCTGGTACAGTTTTCTCTCCTCTTTAAAGATCTGTGTGAACACTCCTGAGTACACTGAGGCTGCTCTGATATCGATGCCACACTCTGTCAGGTCTGATTCATAGAAGATCAGGTTTCCTTTCTGCAGCTGATCAAAAGCCAGTTTCCCCAGAGACTCCATCATCTTCCTGCTCTCTGGACTCCAGTGTGGATCTGTCTCAGCTCCTCCATCATACTTGACCTTCTTCACTTTGGCCTGAACCACCAGGAAGTGGATGTACATCTCAGTCAGGGTCTTGGGCAGCTGTCCTCCCTCTCTGGTTTCCAGCACATCCTCCAGAACTGTAGCAGTGATCCAGCAGAAGACTGGGATGTGACACATGATGTGGAGGCTTCGTGATGTCTTGATGTGGGAGATGATGCTGCTGGCCTGCTCCTCATCTCTGAACCTCTTCCTGAAGTACTCCTCCTTCTGTGGGTCAGTGAACCCTCTGACCTCTGTCACCATGCCAACACAGTCAGGAGGGATCTGATTGGCTGCTGCAGGTCGTGTGGTTATCCAGAGGCGAGCAGAGGGAAGCAGTTTCCCCCTGATGAGGTTTATCAGCAGCACATCCACTGAGGTGGACTTTCTAGGGTCAGTTAGGATTGTAGTTTTGTGGAAGTCCAGAGGAAGTCGACACTCATCCAGACCATCAAAGATGAACATAACCTGGAAGTCTTCAAAGCTGCAGATTCCTGCTTCTTTGGTTTCAGTAAAGAAGTGATGAACAAGTCCCACCAAGCTGAACTTTTCCTCTTTCAGCACATTCAGCTCTCTGAAAGTGAATGGAAATATGAACTGGATGTCCTGGTTGGCTTTGTCTTCAGCCCAGTCCAGGCTGTATTTCTGTGTTAAGACTGTTTTCCCAATGCCAGCCACTCCCTTTGTCAGCACTGTTCTGATTGGTTCATCTCTTCCAGGTGAGGCTTTAAAGATGTCTTCTTGTCTGATGGTTGTTTCTGGTCTGTCTGGTTTCCTGGATGCTGTTTCAATCTGTCTGACCTCATGTTCATCATTGACCTCTGCAGTCCCTCCCTCTGTGATGTAGAGCTCTGTGTAGATCTGATTCAGGAGGGTTGGGTTTCCTGCTTTAGCGATGCCCTCAAACACACACTGGAACTTCTTCTTCAGCTTAGACTTAAGGTTACGATGACAAACAGCAGCTGGAAGTTCTGAATAATAATAATAAAAATACAACTTTAACAATCATATTTTACAAAATGCTAATGACAATTTCTGACCCACTGAGAAATGACTGAACACACTGGTGTCACAAGTCTCTCATTTATCCAGCAGCTTAAATCTTTAGATAAATCCTCTTACGTCTCTGCAGACGGTCAGCCAGCTCCTCCTGCTTCATTCTCCTCAGGAAGTCCACTGTGATCTTCACAAATGCCTCTCTGCTGTTTCTCCTCTGCTCATCATCCTCCCTCTGAAACTCCAAGCACTGGGGCTTATTTGGATTCAGAGCCTTCTGGATCTTCTTCAGCTCGTTCTTCACAAAAGTGATGATGTTGTCCTCCAGCAGCTGGAACAGAATACTTTATGAATGACCCACCACTCTGAACTTTAGTCCACACAACATCCACTTCTTTACGATCAAGGGGCATATCATCCGCGAACTCTTTACCAATTATAGGTTTGACTTTATCTGATTAACTGAGACTTTGTCCACAACTCCATGATCCCAAAGCGTTGATTCTGTTCATATGAATGCAGCGATTTCAGTGGGAGAAACATTTCACTGGTGTTCAGAGCTGAACTACCAACAGGTTGATGATCAAAGCCAGAAACTTGGAGATGTTTCAGGTGACTGAGTTGATCGTACAGACAACTGGTCTTAAAGGTTCACTCTGTTTACGCATACAGATCAGTATTTAAGGTTTGACTCTCATCATCCACTGGAGCACAAACTGGGCGTCATCAGGACGCTACAACACAGAACAAACACCATCCCCACAGACACAGCAGCCAGCGAAGCAGAAGAACTTCACATCAAGAAGGTCCTGAGTAAATGTGAACGCTGGTTTGAGGGCGGAGTCAAGGAGGCCATTTATGTGAAAAGGAAAGACCATCTCTGAATGGAGGAGGGGCCTAAGGGTACAACTGTCACCATCTTACATGCTGTGATTGCAGCCATTCCCCAGCTCTCTGTGAACTGGACTCATGACCATTGATCAACAACCATTGATCAATGGTCCTGACAATATGCGTACCAATGATCAATGAACTGACCTCCCAGCCCATTGTTCCTTCAGTGGGCTGGTTTCAGTCATACAAATGTCCTGTTTATGAGATTGAAACCTGCAGTCAGCTGAGACTGAAGAAGTCACCTGATGATGATGAAACGTTTCTCCCACTGAAAACATCCAGATGAACAGAATCAAGCTTTTTGGGATTTACGTACCTGGATGATTGAGCATCAAGACACAACTCTGTGACTTTTCTCAGATGAATAAATCCTCTCCTCCAGCTTTGTTTACATCTACCAGCCCTGTGGCGCTGCCCAGGGAAATAATCTATGTGAGAGGTGGAAAGTCATACAGGTGTCTGCTCCTGCCTTCAGTTATTTTATCTACTGTGTGTCAACTGGCTGAACCTCCTCCAACTGTCTACTGTCTCCCTAAACTCAACAATGACTTAGTGATCTATCCATTCTCTGACCAAACACATCCTGCTGCAGGAGGTTAACATAGCAGCCAATGATGATCCCACTCACTGTGAACAACACATTTGGACCTGATTTGCTGCTCTGGTTTACACGTGAACTTCCACTGCTGCTGTCACCAACTTGAGAGGCTCTACAGAAAAACTGGACTTGTCCATAAAAATCATAAACTACATTACAAGGACAGCATTGCTCAATCAACTCTAATTACTACTGACATGTTATCTCTTCTAACTAACACTCAAACTTGCTGCTTTCAGTGAGAAGTCAAATGTCTGAATATGAGCTGGAAGCCGCTGAGAGTCCTCCTCCTTCCCGTGGGGTTTACTTTCTCTACTACTTTCAATATAAACACGCCCCTTTCATGCACCTGCAGAGGGCCACCAGCAGATGGAGCTGTCTTAAACAAATCCACTTGGATAGTTAGCTGTAGATGATTTTCTCAGTATGATTGTAGGACTTTGAGTTATTCTTCAGATTTATTTAAACTCCTATATTGTGCACAAGTGTTGAGCGACCCATAATTTCTCTGTACTTTTCATAAGAGCAGCCAGACTTTCAGCTAGTTTTTGTTTTTTAAGAGCTCAAAGTTATTGAAGAAACAGTTATTCAGCTTCATTCCCACTGATCTCGACTACAAACTGTTTCACTTTGGTTTCTGTTTAAAGCCTCGATGTTTAAAACGTTTCCCTGTGATCACATTTGCACCGTCTGATTTCAAAGTTTGTTTTCTTTTGGTCGTTTAGTCCACAGAGTCCTTGGTGTTCTGAAAGGGACCTATAAATAAATGCATTATTATTAATATTAATAATAAAGTAGTTGTTGTACATGTACAGACCATAAATATGGAGTCCAGCTGTGTTTGATGCTGCTGGGCAGACTGACCACTGGGAACCTCTGAGCTCTGCTGCTCCACTCTGTGGAAGAACCATGAAGGATTAGATCAACACAGGATAAAGATCCAGGAGTTTCTGCTCAAATAACTTCATCTGAATCAAGTCTGTCAAGTTTTAGACTCTCAGATTCTGAAGATATATTTTCTGTTTTCTATGAACTTTCTTTCATCAGTGATGGAAGTGATGATGCTGCAGAAGCTCAGAGGAAACTTTGAGAAAACTGTGATGAACCATCAACTAATGCTCTCAGGAGGCCAAAGGTCCCTGAATGTAACTGTGCAGTAGATTCATCGAGTGTTTGAAACCTGACCACTTCCATATGTTTTCATTCTAACACAAGAAGTCCTTTTCTCATTGCTTTGATTTGAGTTTTCATTTGAGTTTTCTGAGTCTCGTATTTGGAGTCGAGTCTAATCAATGATCTGACAGAAGAACATTAAAAAGGAGTTACCAGTGCTGTCAAAATTAACATGTAGGGTTAGGGTTAGGGTTCATCTGTTATCATGATTAACATGATAAAAACCTTTAACACGACACATCTGGAGAGCAGAACGACTCAAAATCCCTGAAATGTTTCTATCAACGCACTTCGAGCAGTTTGTCCGAGTAGAGTTACCTTTGCACACGTGCAGATGTGCAGCACATCTGTTAGTGACGGCAGCTGAACCAATCAGCTCAATATGGAAGATGACAAACACACACTGACCTCTCGATGGAAAGTTTGAGTATTAAAAAAATAAGAAGACGGACCAGCCGACCAACATGAAGGATTCTGCACATCGTGACAGAAGGAATTTTCTTTTCACCGAAGCACTTCCAGCTTAAAATATCACAACGATGCAAAGCACTGATGACACAACTGCCAAGTGGACAAACTGCAGACCTGTTAGTGTTGTTAATGACATAGTTTTGGTTCCTCGTGTCAAAGACTTGAAGAAGAGTGACAGAGAGTGTTAGACTGCTGCAGGATCAGTGCCACCTCCACAGACCTGTGAAGAAAATGATTGTTTGACAGATGGGCTCAGATTCAGGATCAGCTGAGGAGTTTGTGGCTGACAGAATCCTGCAGGTACAGAGCAGAGCCCATCATTAGCATGCAGGACTGTCCCTGGGGGGGTCGGCTCATTCAGGAGGTTAATCAATGTTTACATGTTCAATAAACATGTTAAGTGTGTAAATTTGCCCTTTTCTCTCGAGTCTGTTTGCTCATGAAATGAACTTTGATTCGTTTACATTAAAAATGATGTTTAATGGTGATTAATCCAAATTAATCCACAGTAACCCTGTGATGAGTCTGATTAAACATTTTCATTAACAGCAGTAATATAGATTATATATTATTATATATTAGTGCACACTTAGCTTTTAGTATATATGTTTGTTACAAAGTTGTATTTACAGCAGAGAAGCTGAGTTAAAGACTGAAAACTATTCAAAGTCTCTTTGAATTGAAGCGTTTAACATTCTTTGTGTTTATTCTGCATTGACTTCATTATATGGTGTAAACGTCTGTTACAGGCTTAAATATAAAGTTGGAAAAATGTAACTGCAGCTCTTGATCAAGTAATTGTGATTAATCAGGATTAATGACAGAAGATTGTGTCATTAATTAGTCATTTTTAATCTACTGACAGCACTAGTGTTCACTCTGGTGCCTCCAACTGTTTTACGCCCTTTCAACACCTTCGTGGTCAAAAGTGTACACGCACAAAATCTACAATAAAACCCTCACGCAGCAATAGGACAGACACACAATCCATTTATCTCTGTGTCTCAAACACACACACGTGTATTCAAAGCCTCGATTTGTTCATATTTCATCTGTTGTGTTTTTATCTTCAGCGTTTTCAGTGTTGCTGCATTTACACCAAAAATGTTTCCATTGATGAATCAGATTGATTTGAATGTGTTTCATCCATACAAATCCCTCCCTGGTGGTCACATGACTCTATAACATAACAGGAGTCATGTGACAAGAGTTTCATGCTGTAAAATGTCAAAATGGTTGAATGTGGTGGAGTAAAAATGTGAGATAACAACTACTTTTCTTCAATATGAAATGTTTGCAGGGCCTGACAGGAAGTGGACAGACGCTCTGATCACTTCCTGTTTGCTGAAGTGGGTTTTCAGTTGTTTAGAAACCAAAGGCTTGTTTTAAAAGACAGTTTAAATGGGACTGAGGGAACGACGTGTTTGTAGTTTATATCCAACAACATCGAGCAGTTTAATCAAAGAGTTCATGTTGCTAACAGCTCACCTCTCTGCAGCAGACGCAGGCTGGGATTTAAAATAAATGGGACGATCTTTAGACGCGTCACTCTGTAAGGACACAGAGCTGGGTCGAGGTCCAGGCTGGTTCCTGTGAATAATGATGCAGCAGTGATGTGAGTGCTGAGCTGTGACATGGAGAAGAGTCATGGACAGTTAGAGATGGTCATCTCACCTCTGAGCTTTGGTCTGGCTCTCATGTTCCCCACACAGAGTGCTTTTAGAGGGAGGGACTCCCTCCTCTCTGTCCTCACACTGATCCATGCTGCTCAATTCAGCTCACACACACTTTCTACCTGCAGAGGAAACACAAATCATTCATGTGCACATCAGCTGAAATCCTCCTTCCATCATGTGTGCTGTCCAAATATCAGCTGCTTCTTTCCTGCTTCATCTCAGTGTCAGCTGGATGCAGTCAGACAGCAGTGTGAGGCAGAGGAAGCTGCCATCAGCTGCTCTGCTATCAGTCCACTAGATGGAGCCTGAAGCACACACGATGCATTCACTGACACACACTGCTTCACTGTGACTGGAAGCTTCAGTCAGTCCAACACGTGTGAACAACATTTTAAACATTTCAGCTGATCCAGGATTCAAAGAGGATCAGCAGAGTTAAAGCTTCACACTAATTCTTCCTGCTGAGTTTGCAGAGAACTGCACACACACTGATTCACTGCTAATGAGAAGCTTCTTCCATCCAGTAATTCATCATCCATCAGCTCTGCTGCTGCTCTCAGTCCTGGACTCTGATCACAAACTAAAAGCAGCTTTTTAACTCGTGTCTGTAAGAACTCTTAGTGTTAGCTTAGTGTTAGCTTAGCTTTAGCTTAGTGTTAGCTTAGCGTTAGCTTAGTGTTAGCATGCTGTGTGCTAGCTTAGCGTCAGAGCTCTGCAGGTGTCTCGTGTGTAAATATTAATCACAGTGACAGTAAAGGAGGTAAAGGGCTGTGACGTCATCACGTACGCTGCGTCCTCTGTGGGCTCTGAGTGAACTCAAAGTACAAACTACAAGTACACAAACACGAACGTAGCTCAGAGTGGCGGACACACTCGGCCTCGTTGGTCCAGCTGTGAGTCCGTTACCGTGAACTATGGAGCGGCAGATTTGTGCTGAACTAAGCTGCACACAGCTGATGTTAGCCAGGAAACATTACACACTGACTTTAATGGAGAGACCGGAAATACAAACACACACAGTTTGTTGTGTGAAGAAATCAAACACGAGCTGAACAAACAGTAAAGTTCCTAAAGACAAACTGTTAAAGGAGGAAACAAAGCAAACTTACAGTTTCTTCACACACCAACAACAAGCTCCACTCCACACCTGGACACTAAACACGGACACACAGGTGAGCTGCTTCCTGGAAGGAGGCGGGGCTCCACCTGAAACTCAGCACAGGTGGGAGGGGCTCAGCTCTGTGTGTGCTGATGTGTTAACTTTAAAAATATGCCGTCTGACTGCTCAGACTGAGTCAGAGTAAAGTTCACATGCTGACGTGTGGAGACATGAAACCTTGTTGTAGCTGCAGGTGTGAACACACTGATCCCAGATCAGCTCTGCTGTATTTGTAACATGAACATTTCTGCTGCAAAGCTTCAAATGTTCAGCATGTTTCTCTGTTTCCAGTCTATAGATCCAGTCACACTTTCTACCTTCACCTGTACAGTAAAGACTGAGAGCAGAGCTGAAAGCAAGCGTCCAATCAGTGAGCAGCATCAACACCTGAGCTTCATTCAGACTCTGTTATTGAAGATGTTGTTGGTACAAAGTTCATCTGCTGCTCACATGAATCCATGAAAGATTTATTTCACTTAATGTTTCTTCAAAGCTCATTTCAACCTGTTGAAGTCATGAATGAAAGTGCAGACTGAGAGTGGATCACATGATGTTTGAGGTGTGTCATGTGACATGTTCAGTATTGTCACACATGTCTAGATTGTCCCTGATATCATAACTGCTCAAACACTGATGATTATATTTGAAGAATTATTCCTGATGGCAGCAAAGTTTGAATGGAGCTCTCTGTCTGTGCTGATTTGTCGCCCTCTGGAGGTCAAAGCACAAACTGCATGATGTCACTGTAACCACCACAGTGACAGGAAGTGTTTTTATGACTGAAACACTGAAATGATGCTAACGGCTGTCGTTAGGCTCACTGACAGCAGTGCTGATGTGTTCATGTCAAACACTGGCTCAGGTCAGACTCCTTCATCCTTCTCCAGCGTGAGGCCGCCCTCAGACCCACAGGAGCTCTGACCTTTGACCTCCTGACCCTAACCATTTTAGTCTTGTTGCATCTTTAAATGCAAATCCTGTGAAATGGTCAGGGGCGGCTCTAGAGAAATTTTCTTAGGGTGGCAAAATCAAAGCCTTTTTCCCCCAAACACATATGCAGGTGGTTACATGTGGTTAAAATGATTCAAATGCAGTAAGTATGCACGTTTTTCATATAAATATAGTCTATAACTTAATTATTGTCTGTACCCACATGATTACACACTTTAGTTACATGAAACATGTGAGTTTTGATGTTATGTACTGTACAGCCTGTATATTAAATACATATGTAGCCCAATAAGTATAAACTCCAGAAAGCTACACAACATGGGGCGCTTCATTTACAAACACAAGTCTAACTTAAGTTTCACTGTTTTTGTTAGAAAACAGTCACATTGTTACAGCTTAAATGACACAAAATGTCAGAAATCTGCACTGTCATGAACAAACATGTAAACCTCATTTTTCATGATTTGTTGGATTCACCCTCTGAGGTCTGAAATACAACCGGACATTTGTGACTCCTTTGAGTTTACGTTTGTGTTTCACCCTCAGATTGTTTCATTTTATTTTTTCCTCCTCTTGCTTTGTTTGGTATCTTTTCAGCTCAACTGAATTTAGTTGTTTTTTCACTGACATACTGCATTAGTATTACTATTACTATTAATGTAACTATTACTGATCTGAAATCACACAAAGAACCTAAAATCCTAGCAGTATTTTTTACTGTAAAAAAACCACAGACGTGTTGGGTAAATGTTTATAACTTGAAATGCAAATATAAATTGTACATTTTGTAAACAGATACAACTATTTATCTAAAAATGCAGCCAATACACCTGCTGTTTTTTCATTTTCTACAACCATTTAAAATAGCACTCACCTTCCTTCATTTCCACAGTGTAACATCCACCCACCTGTGTAAAATCAGAAATTCCCATGGTGTTGTTCAAAATGTGCTCTGGCACAATCATAAGCATCGCTTGCTGCTGAAAACAAGAAAAAAGCCGTCCTGCTATGGGCTGAACCATTTGTTAATGTGGAGGGGGGGACACTTCATTTGCAAAAAGCAGATATGAGTTTCTGAGGCCACAGTCTTCTGTGGCTGAAGGGGAATCAGGGGAAGCCCTGGAGGAGTCCACCACCCACCAGAAACAGGTCTGAGCTCTCACTGCAGTTGTAAAGGGGCTACACAGCCCACATGAGGCTGAGGGATGCAGCCTTCTGTCAGACTGTCACTAACACAGAGAAACACCCGTGTACACTCATACTCATGGGCACATACACCAATCAACCTAACCCCACTAACTGCTCGTCTTTGGACTGTGGGAGCCAGAGAACCCAGAGAGGACCCAGACATGGGGAGAGCATGCAAACAGCTTAGATGTTGGATTTGAACCCAGAACCTTCTTGCTGTCAGGAAACAGTGCCAACCACTTTTCCACTGTGCTGCCTGTTTGACTCTGATACACCCATTTTTGAGCTCTTAAAAACAGCCCTCCACACAACAGAGACAAACCATAAAGGACTTTGTGGCTTGTAGCAACCAAAGAAAGTTTAAGGTG
Source organism: Aulonocara sp. 'chitande type north' Nkhata Bay (assembly GCF_057382095.1). Lineage (NCBI taxonomy): Eukaryota > Metazoa > Chordata > Actinopteri > Cichliformes > Cichlidae > Aulonocara > Aulonocara sp. 'chitande type north' Nkhata Bay. The sequence goes on along the minus strand of NC_141347.1, from coordinate 6,477,181 downwards.
CAAAATAAAGAGGTTGAAAGGAAAGTAATAAAGGAAACATGTAATTATAACAGTAATGTTGGCTGTGTATCACGTGTGGCATGTCATTGTGGGGCTGGCCTCTGTTGGGATTGAGAATATGTGATGGCGGGGGCAGGGTTGGTTACTGGGGTTTATCCTGATCTCCTGTTTAGTGGAACTGTGCTCCTTTGAATCCACAGCACTAACCTGGCACACACACATAAAATGCATCATTGCTACAGAGCACAGCAGGACTCATTATGAGTGGTGGGGCAGGCTGGATGGTGTTGAGGAGTCGTATCGCAGTGACATTGGCTCCCCTGCTTCACTCTCTCCTGCCCCACTAATGCAACTCACTAATCCCTCTGTCCCCTTTAGGTGGGGCTCACGCTGACAAGATAAAATAAGCTGCACGACTGGTGGGTGGGGGCTGTGCTGTCAGCCCCCCTGGGTCTGCTCCTCTGTGATCCTCAGTGGGCCAGTATGCCTCTCCTGGTAGCTCCATGGGGGATGGTGTGGTGGGTTGGTGGGTGCCATGGCGACTATGTGCGGACTTCACATTTTTGTCTGCTGTGACAGCTCCTTGATCTGGGCGGGGCCAGTGGGGTGTGGGTAGGTCCTTTGTGGGGCTTTGGACGTTGCCTGAATATTGTCAGGCAGCTGGGTGCTGTGCCTCGACCCTTTCTTCCTTTGCATTTGTGGTTTGGTGCCATAAATGCACAACATAGAAGAGCCACCTCGACGGGACAACACTCAGCGGTTCATCTGTCTCTCTTCCACAGCATGTCTTTATCCTGTCTTCCTTCTCTCACCCCAACCAATCACAGCAGATGGCCCCGCCCCTCCCTGAGCCTGGTTCTGCTGGAGGTTTCTTCCTGTTAAAAGGGAGTTTTTCCTTCCCACTGTCGCCAAAGTGCTGCTCATAGGGGGTCATATTGTTGGGTTTTTCTCTGTATGTATTATTGTACGAGCTACCTTACAGTATAAAGCACCTTGAGACGACTGCTGTTGTGATTTGGTGCTGTGTAAATAAAACTGAATTGAATTAAGAAACAACTCTTAGATTCCTCACATGATTCTCCTGTATTCCTACGGGACGCCAAGGTAATATAACATGGAAGTGTGTCGCAGTGCCTGGTGGCCACATGTTACCCATAAACTGTCAACCTGACCGTACTGTAGCTACGTCCAAAGACTAGTTAAAGATTAAAGCTTTTTGGGGGGTTAAATCTGACATAAATAAAGAAAGAATAACATTAAAGTCGATTCTTTTGATCACTGTGGTTCTACTTTGAGGATATGACGTGTAAAAACCCTCAGTCGTGGCTGGTGGATCTCACATTCCTGGTCTTTGTAATTCCAGTTCAATGAAGCCTCATTTTCACCTTTTTCCAGGTAAATTTTCCCAACTGTTCTAATGTCCATGCTGTGGCATTGTCCCATCATTTGTATTTCCTGTTAATGGATTTTTAATATGGTCTGGGAAATTACTATATATGAGTAACTTCCTGTTGTATTGCAGCTTAAGGCCATTGTCACTGAAATAAAGCCCAAGTTGTAATAGTTTGCATCCAGAACGAGGAAAAGGAAGAAACCCAAACACTGCTCAGTGGATGAGTCCGTCCTGGAATAAATACCAGGACAAAACTAAAAAGAAGAGCTTGTTTCCTCGAAGCAACAACAGAAAGCTCTTTGTCTCTACAGATGTTTCTGGGAAACACGTTAACAATATTTAAACATTTGTTCTTAATAAACGTTTTTACTTAATGATGCTTTATGATATTTCTATCTGACCTAATGCAGCAGCGTATCCACATGAACTCTGCAGTGTTTCTACCCAGAGGCCACCGTGGTCCTTCTTTACTAATGCTGAGGGTTTTCTCCCAGCCGTGATAGCCTTTGACAGGTAAACTGAGTCATTCCAGCCCAGTGCAAAAATAACCTCCCTGTCTGCTCTTAACTTCACGCATCGATGCTAAAACGTTGCATAACTGAACCTGCAGACTGTGATCCTGTAGCTGTCGAGGAGAGGGCTTGATGCCGTCCATCTTCTGCTCAATTAACAACGCCTGCAACCTTTTGAGCCTTGGTCCTGCTACAGTCACAAATATAACATCATCACTCTTTATTTGATCCACTACACTGCTGTCATTTCTCTGTTATGGCCCCACAAGGTCACTGAATCCCCCTCAAACCCACAGCACATGTACAAGTTTTCAAAGCGGTGTTCTAATCTGCTTCGAGCTTTCATCATTTTAGCCAGCCCCTCCGATCTTCTCCAGGTAAACACTACAAAGAAAGAGTTCAGTCTGCATAAAACATCTTGTGCATGTCACACGATACAGCATCCACAGCAGTATACACTGCAAACAGCAGAAGCTCTTCCTTCTTAGCCTTCGGTCCAGATGTGATGATCTCCTCCTGCTTTTGCTTCACATCACCTTTCTCCTGAAAATCTGAGCTGGGCTTGACAAACCCTCAGCTCAGCGTGATATAAAGGTAGCTCTTCTAGTGTATTTGCCATCTCCTGAGCTGTCATTGTTACCATCTCACATTCTTCTCCAATCCATGGTTAGGGTGCTGCTCATAGGGGGTCAAAGTTCAGAGGAAAGTTTGTTCAGCAAATGAATGACAATAAATCATACATGTTTGCTGATTCACAGGTTAACAGCCTGGAGGAACAGGGCTGTGTCGTTCCTGTGATGCGATTCAGCTTTATTTCAGCCACTCAACAAAACAACATTATATTATATTTAATATATATTAAATATGTGCCAACTGATTCAGTACGTTTCATGTAGAAATATGTGTGGCAACTTTTTGTTGCAGCAATGATCTCAAAACACGGGGGGGGGGGGCTAAGATGAATGTCTGCTGTGAGGACAGGGGGTGTGCATGTGCTCAAGTCACGTGACACGTCATTTACGCAACATTTGGTCGATTTAAAAGTTACAGTGAGATAAAATCATGTTATGGATTGCACTCAGTATATTGTGCCGACATGGTGAGATTGTGTCTGTCGAGCCGAGGAGAGCGTCGCACAATGGTTCAAACTCAAAATCTTACCAAGTATATTTGTCTTATTTCTAGTCAAAATTATCTCATTACACTTAAAATAAGACACAATCAGCTACAGGGCAACATTTCAGTAAGCTAAAGGAACTTGTTTCAAGACAGTGAATCTTGAAACTAGAGAAAAACTAGAGATTTTTCACTTGTTCCATTGGCAGATTTTTTTCACTTATTTTAAGCTAAAATATCTTGTATTAATTGAAAATAAAAAAATTTATAAATCAGTATTTGAAAATAAATTATTATTCCATTAATAAATACTTCAAATCAGAAAAAAAAGAAATAAAATCTCAATAAAAACCTCACATCAAAAATCCTTTTCCTGTGTCGTCTCATGTCCAACATCTGTGTAGGCAGAGTGTAAACACAGAGGCTGAATGGCCTTTGGTATAGGTGCAAAGCTAAGACTGTCTAACCAATGACAGAGCTCCTTACCTCGCACCGGCTAATTTGCATTGCTCCGGGATTTTGGAAATTTATCCATTTATTCATTATGATGTGGTTCAGCATCATAATGCTGAACCACAGAAACACACACACACACACACATATATATATATATATATATATATTAGGGGTGCAACGATACTCGTATCGATATTGAACCGTTCGATACAGTGCTTTCGGTTCAGTACACATATGTATCGAACAATACAACATTTTTAATTTATTTCATCAACTTTCCTTCTGCAGATGCTGTCTGTGTTGAGCGCTCAGTGGATCTGCGTTCGACTACTCCGCCTAGGCTGCACTGTCGAGCACAGATCCACTGAGCGCAGTGCAAGCTAGCGAGACAGAAGCTAAGCTCCTTGCAACATGGCAAACTGAACCTCCCCCACCCTCATTCAGATCTGGCCTTTGGAACTATTTTGGTCTTCATGTGACGTATGACCCTGAAGGTAAGCGCGTCATGGACTAAAGTAAAACAGTATGTTGGATGTGCCACGCAATGCTCAATTACATGGGTGGGAGCTAGTGTGTTAGCGCAGTTAGCTCGTTAACGTGTTGACGCCGTCCAGCCCCACGCACGGGGCGATCCGCGGTCGCTCGTTAACGGAGATTTGCCGTGTTGTGGCGTTAAGGTCATTTCAGATTAACGCTGACAGCACTAGTGGGAACACAACGAATATGACTGCACATTTACTCCGACATCATCCTGGTGCAAAGACAAGTGGAAGCCGACAAAAACAACAAGCAGCATGCTACAAACTTTACCCGAGTCATTTAGACAGCCGTTAGCACAGGATTCTCCTTATGGGGACCTGATATGTTTAATATGCTGCTGAGAATATAGCCCAGAAGAAGCGTATAGTATAGCTTTTATTTTGAAAGAGCCATTTCTCTGTAATAAACTCTCTTTTCCAAAGATGAGCGATTCCTCCATCAGATAGATTTATTTATTTTTTATTACTTTGGTGTTTCAGCAACATTAAATTTAAAAACTGTACTTTTGAGTTAAAATATATATTTATAATTTTAATAACTGACAAATTAAAAAGGCATGAACATTTTTTTTGTATCGAAAAAATATCGAACCGTGACACCAAAGTATCGAACCGAACCGTGAATTTTGTGTATCGTTGCACCCCTAATATATTTGTATATATGTGTGTGTGTATTTATACATCAATCCATTTTCTTGCTTATGGAGTTCAGGGCCTGGGACCTACTCCAGGGGCCCGTTCTTCGTACGTCGCTTACTACATCCAAGATCAAATGACACATCCAAGATCAAATCATCGCGCTAACCGTGAGCTCGCTAATCCGGTTCCCCGAACACACCTGCTGTTGACGATTACTACAGCTGGACGCAGGAATGTGACATCACTGGGTGTCGTAAAAGGGGCTACGCATCGATAGTAGAAACATTGATCGGCAACCCGCTGATTGGTCGGCGAAAATGTCGAAGGGGCGTGCTCGGTATTTTCCGGCAGCAGAGCAAGAACTCATGAGTGAGGGATTTCAGGAGTTTCAGAGTTTAATTAAAACGCAAGAGAACACTGCAAAGGCTGCAAAAGCAAGGAGAGAGGGCTGGCAGAAAGTTGCTGACAAATCAAACTCGTAGGTAATTTAATAATGATAATAATAATGGATTGGATTTATATAGCGCTTTCCAAGGCACCCAAAGCGCTTTACGATACCACTATTCATTCACTCCCACATTCACACACTGGTGGAGGCAGCTACGGTTGTAGCCAGGCTGCCATATCGCGCCATCGGCCCCTCTGGCCAACACCAGTAGGCGGTAGGGTAGATCTATCATATGACACTATATTGTCCAATATCATATGGCATTATATTATATTATAATATGTTATATTATATCCCCTTTCACATTAGAGCCACAACAGGACCCACAAGAACATGGGAACAAGTAAAAGTGGAATACAGGAGTATTCTACAGAATGGTAATATTTATCTCTTAGATTGCTTTGCGTCTCTTGGCAAGGTAATACTGGCCTGTAATACTCTGTTAGTTTGTTCATAACAGCAACCAAGAAAAGGGCAGAGGAAAAAAAGACAGGTGGTGGTCCTGCACCCCCTCGTCAACAAGTTGGTTAAGTAAATAATACCCTCACGGGAATATCGATATCTCTCTATGAGCACACTGTCGCGCTGAGCTAAAGGATCCTGTCTATCCCGCAATATACGCTGAATTCTGAGGACTCTCCTTATCAATCTTGCACCTTCCGCAATGGGTTGGTCGCGTAAACGGACAGGACATGGCTGCGACAGGCTTCCCAAATCCACCTTCGCTTTTATAGCCGTGGTCTCTCATCTTGATTACACGAAGTAATTTACAATTACTACTCTGAAATATGAATTACATCTGTAATAATCACATACATGTAATAGAATGTTAATAGTACATTTCCCTTTTTTAGGAAATGACCTGTATGTATCTGTGTGACATCAATAAAAGGATCAAGTGCTGCATTATCTTTAGTTACATTGATAATATTTATTTATGGTGAAACAGTGGAAAAATATCGCTGTTGCTTTCGTATAAATGAAGCGGACATACCTGCGTGGCCGCGATCTAATCCTGTTTACATAAAGTAAACCTGCTCCCGAGCAGGTTTACGCTTACGGCTCCGTTGCTATGACAGCAAGTCCCGGATGAGCTTCGGGGAACCGACTGATCCAGGATCACGCGAAATCGTCAACAATCTAATCCGGCTAACCTACTTAGCGAGGTACGAAGAACGGGCCCCAGGTCAGCTTTAAGTGTTTATAAACATGAACATTATGAACTCATGACTCCCTTGGGAAGCCTATGGTTTTTCATAGGCAGGGGATATTTGTTTTATCACAGTTCATTACCAAACAGGGTTCTAGTTGATTTGTGGCTTTTAGGATATTATGTATAGGTGTGTAAAAGTGGAGTGAATATAATTACAAACAGCAATGCTAGTGGAGTGATGACAGACAGGGCGGTTGGGGGGTGGTGAACAGTTTGCCAACAGTTCTCCCCTGTAGAGAAGGACATCTGCCATTTCTTTTTCCTTTTAGTCAAACAATTCAGGTAGTGATGAAAGAAAATCAGACTGTGGCAGTGCTTGCAGCAGGTAACGGAGTGATAATGCAGAGTTTTTACTGCAGTGGACAGTCCCTAGTGTGACCATCGCTGGAACCAACCAGCTGATTTACACCATGGCAGCAGTCACCAGTGAAGTTCTTGGCTGCAACATGAACAATCTCAAGTAGCAATGCCTCCCATGGAGAAGGACACTAAGGCTAAACCCTTGAGGCGACTTTTGTTGTGATTTGGCGCTATATAAATAAAATTGAATTGAATTGAATTGAAAGACCAAGGGAGCACGAAGGGATGTTAGCCAACTATCAGAGCTGCAGAAAGGTGCGATGAAGAAGGTGCCTAAGAAGTACAGCAAGCTCCCCATACCTGAGGCCTTGGAAACTGCCAAGCAACGACTCAAAGCCTTGGCCAGCCGCTTGAAGGGACCATACCAGAGAGATAGAAGGCAGGAGAATTAACTAAGAGTAATCTACAGTTCAAGGTATACAGTGGGGCAAAAAAGTATTTAGTCAGCCACCGATTGTGCAAGTTCCCCCACCTAAAATGATGACAGAGGTCAGTAATTTGCACCAGAGGTACACTTCAACTGTAAGAGACAGAATGTGAAAAAAAAATCCATGAATCCACATGGTAGGATTTGTAGAGAATTTATTCGTAAATCAGGGTGGAAAATAAGTATTTGGTCAATAACAAAAATACAACTCAATACTTTGTAACATAACCATTGTTGGCAATAACAGAGGTCAAACGTTTACTATAGGTCTTTACCAGGTTTGCACACACAGTAGCTGGTATTTTGGCCCATTCCTCCATGCAGATCTTCTCGAGAGCAGTGATGTTTTGGGGCTGTCGCCGAGCAACACGGACTTTCAACTCCCGCCACAGATTTTCTATGGGGTTGAGGTCTGGAGACTGGCTAGGCCACTCCAGGACTTTCAAATGCTTCTTACGGAGCCACTCCTTTGTTGCCCGGGCGGTGTGTTTTGGATCATTGTCATGTTGGAAGACCCAGCCTCGTTTCATCTTCAAAGTTCTCACTGATGGAAGGAGGTTTTGGCTCAAAATCTCACGATACATGGCCCCATTCATTCTGTCCTTAACACGGATCAGTCGTCCTGTCCCCTTGGCAGAAAAACAGCCCCATAGCATGATGTTTCCACCCCCATGCTTCACAGTAGGTATGGTGTTCTTGGGATGCAACTCAGTATTCTTCTTCCTCCAAACACGACGAGTTGAGTTTATACCAAAAAGTTCTACTTTGGTTTCATCTGACCACATGACATTCTCCCAATCCTCTGCTGTATCATCCATGTGCTCTCTGGCAAACTTCAGACGGGCCTGGACATGCACTGGCTTCAGCAGCGGAACACGTCTGGCACTGCGGGATTTGATTCCCTGCCGTTGTAGTGTGTTACTGATGGTGACCTTTGTTACTTTGGTCCCAGCTCTCTGCAGGTCATTCACCAGGTCCCCCCGTGTGGTTCTGGGATCTTTGCTCACCGTTCTCATGATCATTTTGACCCCACGGGATGAGATCTTGCGTGGAGCCCCAGATCGAGGGAGATTATCAGTGGTCTTGTATGTCTTCCATTTTCTGATGATTGCTCCCACAGTTGATTTTTTCACACCAAGCTGCTTGCCTATTGTAGATTCACTCTTCCCAGTCTGGTGCAGGTCTACAATACTTTTCCTGGTGTCCTTCGAAAGCTCTTTGGTCTTGGCCATGGCGGAGTTTGGAGTCTGACTGTTTGAGGCTGTGGACAGGTGTCTTTTATACAGATGATGAGTTCAAACAGGTGCCATTCATACAGGTAACGAGTGGGGGACAGAAAAGCTTCTTACAGAAGACGTTACAGGTCTGTGAGAGCCAGAGATTTTCCTTGTTTGAGGTGACCAAATACTTATTTTCCACCCTGATTTACGAATAAATTCTTTACAAATCCTACCATGTGAATTCATGGATTTTTTTTTCACATTCTGTCTCTCACAGTTGAAGTGTACCTCTGGTGCAAATTACTGACCTCTGTCATCATTTTAAGTGGGGGAACTTGCACAATCGGTGGCTGACTAAATACTTTTTTGCCCCACTGTATTCTCAGTGGCAGGGGGACACTATGAGAAGAGCCCCACCAAGGCTGGAGATGGAGCAATACTGGAAGAGCATATGGGAGTAGGATGCAACCCATATGGAGATGCTCTGTCGCCGCTGCTGTTCTGCATAGGCCTGAACCCTCTCAGTGAGGTCTTTGACAAGACTGGCTACAGATGCAGACTACAGAATGGAGCAGTTGGATCAAACTACCAGAAGGCAACATTGAAGACATAGAGGACAGTTACAAGTACCTGGGGATCCCGCAGGTGAATGGGAACCATGAAGAGGCCGCCAGGAAAGCTGCATCCACCAAGTACCTGCAGAGGGTCAGGCAAGTCCTGAGGAGTCAGCTGAACAGTAAGAACAAGATCCGGGCCATCAACACGTACGCCCTGCCCGTGATCAGGTACCCTGCTGGGGTAATAGGCTGGCCAAAGGAGGAGATAGAAGCCACTGACATAAAGACAAGAAAGCTCCTTACCATGCATGGAGGGTTTCACCCCAAGTCCAGCACCCTGAGGCTGTACGCTAAGCGGAAGGAAGGGGGCCGGGGACTGGTGAGTGTCAGCACCACAGTCCAGGATGAGACAAGGAACATCCAAGAATACATTGGGAAGATGGTCCCAACTGACCGAGTGCTCAGTGAATACCTCAGGCAGCAGAAACCCAAGAAAGAGGAGGGAGACGAGGAACCATCATGGAAGGACAGGCCCCTGCACGGTATGTACCACCGGCAGATAGAGGAGGTGGCTGATATCCAGAAATCCTACCAGTGGCTGGACAAAGCTGGACTGAAAGACAGCACAGAGGCACTAATCATGGCAGCACAAGAACAAGCTCTGAGTACAAGATCCATAGAGGCTGGGGTCTATCACACCAGGCAAGACCCCAGGTGCAGGCTGTGTAAAGATGCCCCAGAGACAATCCAGCACATAACAGCAGGGTGCAAGATGCTAGCAGGCAAGGCATACATGGAACGCCATAACCAAGTGGCCGGCATAGTGTACAGGAACATCTGTGCCGAGTATAACCTGGAAGTCCCGAGGTCAAAATGGGAGATGCCCCCAAAGGTGGTGGAGAATGACCGAGCTAAGATCCTGTGGGACTTCCAGATACAGACGGACAAAATTGTGGTAGACAAACAGAAGAAGACGGCCGTAGTGATCGATGTAGTGGTCCCGAACGACAGCTGCATCAGGAAGAAGGAACACGAGAAGCTGTAGGGGTACCAAGAGTTGAAAGAAGAACTGAAAAAGATGTAATTTCTTACAAAGAAAGACATTTCTTGAACCATTTGGCAGTGTTCAGCCTTTTCTCCGTTTCCCTTCTGTAACAATGATTTCTTTACAGCCTCCCAGACAGCTGTTTGGGAATCACGCTGTTGCAGAGATGCTATTGTGCCTGTCAAACTATGTTGTCTTTGGCATTTTGTAAGAAATTAAATGTGTTTGAGAGCACAGTTTAAAAGATACAGTTTAAAATTGGTTCTTTGCTAAGTCTGTTATGTACGTGCTAGACACAATACTGGTTCATCCCTTGACTTGAGTGCCTTTTTTATGTTTCAGTGATTCATGGGTCAATGGCTTAACAAACAAAAACATGCTTCTGAAATGCTTGATTTTCTTTAGGATTGGTTAAACTAAAAGACGTTGACAAGGAATTTTAAGGGTTTTAGGAAGCATAAAACCGAAATCAGTTGTATTGGATACGAGTATAAATGAGTGCTTAGGCTCATGCAAGAAAAAACATCTTAGACAGGATATGACAAAACATACTGTGATACAATTCTTCATTACTACAGCTCATTGAGTGCTTTTGTAAAAAGTCAAATCTGTGTGCTCCATTAAACCCTGTAGAAGTTGTTTCGAATGCTGACAGTGGACAAACAAAGTTGTCATTTAGCTTAAACATTAACAGTAGAAAAGGCCCGATAGGAATCTAACATCCTTGGAATCAAGCTGTGGGAGTGAGTTTTGAAACCTTTCTGTAGGACTGCTTTAAACTTGCCTTCTTGGTGATGTGTTGTCTGATGTCTTGTTTGACTTGAGCAGATTCTTTACGTGCTTTAAGTTTCTAACACATTTGCTTTAACCAGTAATTGAAACTGCTGAGTAGGAAGTACTAAAGTGGGTGTTGAGCATGTTGGGTGTGTCCTTATTACCTGTTTCGATGTTTTCTTTTAATTGAAAGCGTTTCATGAATATGAAATGCTTCTGCGTAATGTTAAACGTTATAAAATATTCTTATGATTTAAACTCTGTATTCATGGCTTATTCTTTCCTGGCCTTTCCTGTAAGCACTTTTATGCTCGGTGGTAAAATATCACAGAACTAGCAGTTTGGCGAGTGTCATACCGCCTGGATTAGTGGCTCAGCTGGTAATTCAGAGATTTATGTAGCTGAGTTTGCTGTGTCATGCTGATTTGGGGAGACTGGACACAGACCTGAGTCATTCTCTTCTGGGTGATCACAGTGGTTACTCTCCTCCCTTCCTCATCTCACCCTGCAAAGAAATCTTTGTTGTTCTGCCTTGACCTCTTCCTCTGTGTTAGTTTGCTGTCCTTTCATTAGCTAGCTTTAGGACTTCTCCTCTCCTCCATGAATGTATCCCCACTAATCCCATTACATGCTTGTCCTTGTCCCACATTTATCAAACATACTTTTTAAAATCAAACAGTTAGAAATGACATTCATTACTTCATTATGTAACATGTCCCTGTGATCTAAACAGCCTGTTAGCCCTCGGAGCACATTTAAGTAAATTGAAATAATTGTGCCGATAAATTGGATTTGAAAGCTCTTATTCTAATTTTCTGTTTTGATGATATTTGGGATATGCTGTTTATGTAGAACAGCTAAAACTAGTTCTTTATATTCCCATATAAATGATAAACACACATTATTTACAAAACACTGCCCGGTGGACGCCAAAGGACGGCCTGTTTTGATTACGCTGGGATCTTTTTGGAGCGCACATTTTTGGTCTACGATCAAAGCTGCCACACCACGCTGGATTAATCTCCCAGTAGCTGAGTTTATGAAGTCATAAGAAAGGAATGTCCCACACGTTCCTGCTGTTACACCATATTTGGACTGGGACACCTTTGCTAACCTCTGTTGCTCAATGACACACTGATTTGAATCTGGAGGCGCTGGCGACATATTTGCAGCAGTGTGGGTTCACAGAGGCTGTTTGGACTCTGAGCATGTGACACACCAGTAGCGTGCCACACTGGGCCTCTCGGGGTGGCGTACAGTGTCACTGTGTGTGTCTATTTAAGAGTTTGTCGTGTAAATGAGGACAACCAAGATATGTGAAGTATAGAGTGGTGTACCACAGTGACAGGTTAATGTCAGTGTGTGAGTGTGTGTAGCAGTTTGTGTGGCCAGAGAAGGTCAGCAGCCTCCAGAGGACAAAGCGCTTGTGTTCTTCCACAATCGCCCGTTTGATCAGACAGATCATTTGGCATCTGTCAGGCTAAAAACAACAACGCAACATAAAACCAAGCATACGCTCTGCAGTCCTGCAGCTAACTCCTGACAGTCTGTCTGCTGTAGGCTGAAGAAATCAGGGGCTCATTCATCTGCACCTGTCAGCGTCTTTATGCTAACAATAGATCAAACAGTATGTGTCCACAGGATGTGTAATGTTGAAGGTTACCGTACATCCTTATCTCCAGCACTGAGAATCAGTTATCACTGATCGCTGTCTCTGCTTTGTTTTGACATATTTCAGTTGCCTCACTTTATATTGTAAGGTAAATACCCTACAACATTACAGAGAAGAAGAAGTAATCCCAGGCTCGGTGAGGGGCAGCCATCTGCCGTCACCAGCTGGAGGTGATGAGTGGAAGACTCGATAGGCCACTCTTATTTTCATCCACTGCTTCGTTACCTCGACACGATGTTTTGGATCATCGTCATGCTTGAACATCCATCTTCATGGGACGAAGGTTCCTCGTCACAGTACGATACGCGGTCCTGTCTATTGGCCCCTCCATGCAGGGAGGTCATCTTGTGCTCTTAGCAGAAAAGTGACCCATGTTTCCACCGCTTTACTGTGGGGGTGGTGTTCTTTGGTTTTTAGTGATTGTAAAGAAGTTTTCACAGACAAACCATCACAAAAAACCCATTAAGTGCCAACATAACATAAACCTGTAGTTTTAAAAATAAATAACTACGAATTTTCAAAAACTTCTTAACAGAAAATCTGTTTAAACAAAAAGGTTTTGAAGTGCTTTTTAAAAGAATGGACAGAGTCAGCTGTAGACTGGTGCAGAGCCTTGGTGGTTTCTCTAATCCAGCACAGAGGCCAGTACATTAATCTAAATGCAATGATGGAAACACATTGATAATTTCTTCCAGTTCAGCAGAGGAGACCATGTTTAGAAATGTTAGGAGTGAGATAAAGATTTTACACAGTTGAAACTCAGAGAAGACTCAAACGCCAAGATTTTGAATGCTGAACTTAGCATGTGAACAAAAACAGAATAGAATGCATTTTATTGTCACTACACACATGCACAATAACCTTCAGAGCATCTCCTATTCAGTGCCGACGTGGGAAAAGAAAGAGGGGTGAGTTGCACAGTTCTGCAGCACTATCTACAAATATAGAAACAAAACATAGTGCTATATATTACAGTGTGGGTTACTGCACGTAAATTAAGTGTTGCACAGTGGTGATGATAGTTGTGTAGTCTGTGTGTAGAGGTCCTAGATTGGGGGGTGGAACTGTGTTTATCATGTGTGAGTTCAGGCTGGTTATGGGTCTGTGGGTCTCCTTGCTGATGCACCTGTAGCGCCTCCCTGAGGGAAGCAGGTTGAACAGGTTAGAACCAGACTGGGAGCTGTCCTTGATGATGTTTGCTGCTCTGCTGAGGCAGCGGGAGGAATAAATGTCCTTCAGGGAGGGGAGGGGGCAGCCGATGATCTTCTGTGCTGTCTTGACCACACTCTGAAGCCTCTATCCGCCTTAGTGCAGCTGCCGTACCATACTGTGATGCAGTAGGTTAGCAGGCTCTCAATGGACGAGCGGTAGAAGGTCAGCAGCAGGTTGGAGTTCAGCTTGTACTTCCTGAGGACTCTCAGGAAGTGCAGCCGCTGTTGGGCCTTCTTGACGACCGCTGAGATGTTGTCTGTCCAGGAGATGTCAGCAGAGATGAGGACACCAAGGAACCGGGAGGTGTGGACCCTCTCCACACACTCCCCGTTGATGTAGAGGGGGGCCAAGTCAGTGCCTCCTGACATTGACAATGACCTCTTTGGTTTTCTTAGTGTTCAGTCCCAGGCTGTTTTCTGAACACCATGCTGCCAGCTTCAGGACTCTGTATGCTGAATCTTTCATCCGGGCTGGACTTCTTATTCTTGACTGAACTTGGCTTTGCCCTGGTGAGTTCTTTTCTTTCTCAGAACCAACCCGATTCACCTTTCTGAGCTCACCCCGGTCCACTGACAGAGGTGGAGGGCTAGCTTCAGTTTTTAAAAACAAATTTCGATGTCGGCCGCTGTCATCATGTACCCCAGCTTCGAGGTGCAGTTATTGGAACTGAACTGAACCTCATTTCTTTGCGCTGTGGTGTATCGCCCCCCGAAATTTGTTACGGATTTTATTTCTGAATTTGCTGACTTACTGGGGAGTGTCGTCTTACGCTATGATCGTATTTTAATTCTTTGTGATTTTAACTTCCACGTTTGTTGCGAGGACGGCTCACTAGTCAAAGACTTCCTTGCTCTTATGAATTCGTTTAATCTCACCCAGTTCGTAAGTGATCCAACTCACACAAAAGGTCACACACTCGACTTGGTACTGTCCCGTGGTTTGGATATCTGCATCACGGACATTAAGGACTTCGGGATTTCGGACCATTTTCCGGTTTTGTTTAATACTGTTATTAACAATGTTGATTTGTATAGTGATGGTTCTCTACGGCAAACGCGCTCGATGAGCTCTCAGTCACTTGCTCATTTCACTGCTGCTTTTCTTGATTCTCCTCTTTCTGATGTTAATGGTATTGCAGATTTATCAGCGGAGGAACTTGCCAACCTTCTTAATACTACATGCGCCGACATTCTTAATTCGGTGGCACCTCTGAGGACAAAAAGTGCCAAATTGTTACGCCAACCCTGGCGTAATGACCCTACCGGCGCCCTTAGGCGTGGATGTCGGCGCGCTGAGCGAAAATGGAAAAAAGATAAACTCCATGTCTCTCTGGACATGCTTCGTAAATGTCTATCTAGGTATCAAAAGTCTGTTAAAGCTGCTAAATCTGCCTCCTTCTCTGGTATTATTTGGTCTAACTGCCATAATCCCCGAGCCCTTTTTAGTATTTGTAATTCCTCGATAAACCCTTGCCCCTTTACTTGTAGGGATGCCTCTCCTGTACTTCGTGATAATTTTTTTAAATATTTCACTGACAAAATTTAAGTTCTGAGGGCGTCTCTCTCATCTTGAGTCGTTGTTAGTTTCTGACCCTGTTCCAGTCCCTGAATGCTTGACTGTCCTTCAACAGTTCAATCCACTGTCTTATTCTCATTTAACAGCTATAAGTGATCATCTCTAACTCCCCCCGTGATATCGTTCCCTCTCGTTTTCTTAAGGAAGCTTTGCACACTATCGGTCCCTGTATCCAACTTTTACTAAATGTATCCCTGTCATCAGGTTGTGCACCGTCAGTATTTAAGCGCGCTGTCGTGCAACCCATTATAAAGGAAAAAGGATCTTGACCCTAGTGCTCTAACTACAGACCGATCTCCAAACTCCCTCTTATATCCAAAATTCTGGAAAACGTGGTTCTAAAACAACTTCAGTCCTTCCTTGATACTAACGGTATCAGTGAAAGTCAGTCTGGCTTTAAACCTCGCCATCGCACTGAGACAGCGTTAGTTAGGCTTTTTAATGATCTTCTTCTACCTGTGGGCCATTGTTTTAGTTTTACTAGATCTGACTGCTGCCTTTGACACAGTCGACCACAAGATTCTCATCTCTAGAACATGTCGTTGGTCTTAAAGTTATAGCTTTATCTTGGTTCATCTGTCAAAGAGGTCGTTTTCCGTAGCCATGGGGCAACACTCCTCGGCCTCTGCCCCATTGTGGTGTGCCTCAAGGATCTGTGCTCGGCCCAGTTCTCTTTTTCCTTGTACATGCTGCCTTTGGGAGTAATACTTAAAAAATATAACATTTCCTTTCACTGCTACGCCGACGACATACAAATTTATTTCCCTTTGACATCAGATGTCTCTACGTCTCTGGAACCCCTGTTTGACTGTCTAAATGAGGTCCAAACGTGGTCACGTCTCTCACACTGAACGAGGATAAGACAGAAGTTATAGTTTTTGATAGTCACACCCCGCTGGAACAACTGCCTTAGGGTCCCTTGGTAGCCATCTCTCACTCACTGTTAGAAACCTTGGTGTTTTCCTGCTCTTTCAAACTCGAGAAACAGATCTCCTCTGTGGTAAAAAACTGTTTCTACCAGCTGCGTCAGATATCTAAAGCAAAGCCATACCTCCCTTTGAAGGACCTTAAAAAACTCGTTCATGGTCTTATCACTTCCAGATTAGACTACTGTGATTCCCTCTACTCGGGCCTCCCACCTTCCTCTATTCACCGGCTCCAGTTAGTTTGAAATGCAGCTGCGCGTCTCTTAACTGGAACTAGAAATTATGCCCACATCACACCAGTTTTAGCCAACCTACGTTGGCTCCCTGTTGAATATCGTACCAATATTCAAAATTCTTTTGCTTACCTTTAAAATTTTGAACAATTTAGCTCCCAGCTATCTATGCGAGCGCCTCCATTTGTAAATCCCTAATAAGGCACTTAGATCTTCCAATCAAATGCTCCTGACGCAGCCGAGGTCTCGTCTGAAGTCCAGAGGGGATCGGGCCTTTGCTGTCGTACCTCCCAGACTCTGGAGTACCCTCCCTCTTTATATTCGTTCCTCCGAGTCCATGCAGTCTTTTAAATTGCATCTTAAAACTTAGTCTGGCTTTTGATCCAAACTACTATGTTATTTCTATTTTGTTTATTTATTTATTTATTTTGATAACACTTCTGAAGCGTCAGAGCTGTCCTTGCCTGTGATAGAGCTGACCTGCCATAGGACACTGGGAAGAGTGTAAATCCAGGCTGAATTCCTTGTGTTGGACAGTATTTGTGTGCAGCAGCAGAGCGCACAAATCAAACTGTATGTTTTGGTAAGCCTGGCCTTCTTGTACTGGATGTCAGTGAGCCAGTAGCTGGTGAGTTTATCACATTAACATTTTTACTAGCAATTTCACTAGCTGGGACCACATCCTCAGTTACGATGAACGATGATGGATGAGGGAGCGTGTACTGGTGCTGCAATGTGGGGAAGGCCTCAAAGAGGACCGGCAGCGGCTCCTGGGCTCCAGGTGGGCATGAAAATGAGAACAGAGGGTATTGGTGAAGGGGGCATATATAAACTGAGGCGGCGAGAATGAGGTGTGGTCCCACTCCTGAAATTCAGATAATATCTCCACTTAGAATAAACTGGGTCAAAGAAAAAGTGCCTCTGATTGGGCTGCTTTCTACAGTTGGCTGTGAGTCCATTGCAGGGCATCAAACATGGATAAGGGGTTGTTTCAACAGTAATTCTATGATGAAAAATTAATGAGGCATTTATCAGGATCTGTATTTAATTTAATATCTATTTAACATATTTAATCAATATAAAGCTCAGTGTCTATTTCTTAGCTTGTAAAGTTGTGAAATTCATGGCAGATTCACTTCTTGGCTGTTTTGCGTTTTATTAGATAGTTGATAATAAAGAGTGTCTTTGCCTGTGGCTTTGTTAAGACTGCAGGTTTTTGTCCGCCTGACCTTTGGTGACCTTGGCGAGCTCAGGATGAACAGGCTGTCTGCTCTGTTTGGGTGTGATGCTGCCTGCAGAGACAGTCTACTCTCATGCAGACACAACATCTTTACTGATATAACGTGGTCGTGGACTCTTCTCTGTTCTTCCTTATTAAATAATAGTAAAATGACTCTGCAGTTTTGATTCAAAATGCACCAGGTCTGCTCAGTCTGAATCACACCGTTAGAGCCACACCAAATGATTGGAGCACCAATGTTAGCACTCAAAGAGTCTAAGCAGTACCACTACCAGCTTTGGCCAGTGCAGGAGTGAACATGTAGATCCATGTTCTACTGAGCAGACACTGAGCAGAGGCAACATGCAGCAAATGAATTAGTGGTCTCCACATGTTTGCACCCAAGGTTTCCCTGCTTTTGTGAGCTGAGCTGTTTTAATATTTTCCATGTATTAGATGATACTGTCCAATGCTTCCAGGGCTGTGAAGATGGAAAAAATGATGTTGCAGTCGTTGCTGAAGTGTTGGTACCATTTGAAGGAAGTCATTAAAGCGCCAGAGCGAGCAGACAAGGCAAGCACTCAAAGAATGTGGAAGGCAGTCGGGGAAAGTTGCCATGGACGGACTTGATTCCTCCCAGCCCCAAACAGCTTTTATACTGTGGACAAAAATACATGAAAGTGTGTGTGTGTACCTGTTTAGATGTCTCTGTGGGGACCAAGAATTGGAATGTTACTATACTTGTGGGGACCAACAGTCATTTATGAGGACAAAAGTGCCTCACGAGTTTGAGACTCACAATGTGGTTCTAGTGTCAGGGTTACAGTTAGGTTATGGTTAGGTTTAGGTTGAGCGTTAACCATCCATTATTGATGGTTACAGTGAGCGGCTAGGATGTGTCCTCACTAAGATATCAAAACTAGAATGTGTGTGTGTGTGTGTGTGTGTGTGTGTGTGTGTGTGTGTGTGTGTGTGTGTGTGTGTGTGTTAGTGAAAGGAACTGTAACTGGTCCCAGTAGCAGCAGGATACAAACGCCATAATGACACAGCTGCCTCTCGTCTGCCTTCCTCCCCTGAGTGAAATAAGATATTTGGGACCTTTGAATAGT
The DNA here is from genome assembly GCF_057382095.1 of Aulonocara sp. 'chitande type north' Nkhata Bay. Classification (NCBI taxonomy): domain Eukaryota; kingdom Metazoa; phylum Chordata; class Actinopteri; order Cichliformes; family Cichlidae; genus Aulonocara; species Aulonocara sp. 'chitande type north' Nkhata Bay. The sequence goes on along the minus strand of NC_141347.1, from coordinate 6,458,536 downwards.
TTTTTGAAAATATTTTTTTGTTTAAAGAAAGGAAAGAGAAGTTTAATCCTTTAACTATTTAACTGTTAGGTGTCAATCCCTGGGAGGGTTCCCCCTTTTATTTGGCGTGGAGTCAGAATTATGGCTTCTCCACACTGTGGAAGTAGCTCTTTGACACAGTCGAGCAGTCATTGGTCATAACAGGATCATTTAAGACTCGATGATGAATAAGACTGTTGAAGTGCATGAGAAGGATCTCATATAAAACAGTCTGTGTCTGCTCCTCAATTCAATTTAATTCAGAAGACCCCTATGAGTGCAAGATCAAGGAAACAGTTCACCCTGCCTGGGATAGTGTTACCAGGGCCCTGCCCTGGAGCCAGGCCCGGGGAGGGTGCCAGAAGCTGTACATCTGGTGGCCGGGCACTGGTCCATGGGGCCTGGCTGGGCACAACCCGAAAAAGGGACATGGGCCCATTCTTATGCAGGCCCACCACCTGCAGTGGGCGCCATAGGGGTCGCATGCAATGTGTGCCACGTGGCAGCCAGGATCAGAGGCCATGGTGGACGGATCCCCGGCTACCAAGACCAAGACTAGACTTAGTGTCTCCTAGTCATTGAAGAACTCTGACTTGCTTCCTGTTCTAGTTGTTCTCTGGAAAAAAATCTGCAGGTCAAACAGGTGCACATACAAAGAGCACATTATTGATTAAAGCCTGGAAAACAACTGAGGCATTTGTCAGCCCGGCACGCTTGAAATGTCCAAGTGTTGAAAACAGTTTTCCATTCGTCACCTCCCCAATGTCCACCAGATGGAACGTGTTTCTAAGATCAAGCTTAGTGAAGATTATTGCTCTATGTAGTGGCTAAAAGCTCCAGCTGAAGCTGTTCTACAGTGGCTGGATGCAAAGCCCAATCACCATATAACACAACGCCTCGCAGATTCATTCCCCATTCTGACTCTGGGATGTGTTGCACTCAGAGAGAGGAAATGTTTGCTGCTATTAGCGTGAATGCATCCCTCCCTGATGGCTAATATAAGCCCCCATGGTGGTATTGTCAATCCTCACAAGAACAGTAGGAAGCGCCTGAAGAAACCACCCAGCGCTGAAACCCTCTTAAACAGCCAAGCCAGACCACCAGGATGGCTGAGCCATCATACCCAGTAGCCGAAGGTATAATCTAAAGGGGACTGTTTTGTGCAGGCGAAAAAGAGTCAGGAATGCTGTGAGCAGGGCTGTGGAAGCTCTGCCATAGCCACCACCAAACAACTGAGTTATTTTTACACATCGGCTAGCATCTGGCCAATCCACCACCTTTCATTGCTCATGCCGTTACAAAACAAACAAACAAAACAAAACCCATCAACCCATAAATACGAAGAATCACTGTCGGCCCACCAGGCAAATGCCCAGTATGCCCGATTGAAGGCACTCACAGCTATGGCCTCTGACAGAGTGATGTAAAAGAGATGGAGTCCAGAGATAAACCCAGAATTGTTATATGTTGTACTAGAGACAACACACTCGTTTTGCAGGATCCACCTGTGTTATCGCACAGGGAGAATTGATGTGGCCATTCTTCAGTCCTTCTCTACCACTCCTCCTGAGTAAGTCTGCTCAGCTGCACTGACTTCTCACGATGTTCTTGATGAGGAAGCTGATCGTGACTTGTAGTTTCTTTCAGTATTCAGTTATGGCAGTGGTGTCCAAACCCAGGCCACGAGTGTCCTGCAGGTGTTAGACGTGTCCAGCTGATTTAAATGGCTCAACATGCCTTGAAGTTCTCCAGACACCTGGTAATGAACTAATCATTTGATTCAGGTGTGTAGACCCAGGGTGAGATCTAAAACCTGCAGGACACCGGCCCTCGAGGCCTGGAGCTGGCCAAGTTATGAAGCTAACTATTCTCAAGGCTAATGTAACAAGTTCTTCAAATGATTTCGTTTGCAGTACGTATTTTTCAGACCATAAGCTGCAGGGGATTATAAGGCACATTAAGCGAAACAAAGCAGTCAGATAAATCAAACTTTATTAAACTCATTCTTCTTGCTTCCTCCACTTCTCTACCATTGATTCATTAATGTTGAATTCTCTGGCAGCTGCTCTATTCCCATGTTGTTGCAGTATATTAATGACTAACCTCGTATTGTGGATGGATTATCTCAGTTGTTCTCCTGACTGAAGTTTGGTCCGTTTACAGCAGTGGTGTCAAACTCAAATACACAGTGGGCCAAAATTCAAAACTGGAACAAAGTCGCGGGCTAACGTTAATATTTATTGAAATATATTTATTCCTCCAGATATAAGAATGAATCTTTTCTTATGGACTCAAACACGTTTTGCTGAAAAACTGAATATGGAACAAGCAAAGCTTAATACTAAACAATATATATATTAGCTGTATAATACCAGTAGGCCAGCTCTAATAGTAATTTGGTATGGCTTCGCGGGCCAAATGTAATTAGGTTGCGGGCCAAATTTGGCCCACGGGCCAGAGTTTGACACCTATGGTTTACAGCAGGGGTGTCAAACTCCAGGCCTCGAGGGCCGGTGTCCTGCAGGTTTTAGAGCTCACACTGGGTCAACACACCTGAATCAAATGATCAGTTGATTACCAGGCCTCTGGAGAACTTCAAGAGATGTTGAGGAGGTCATTTAGCCATTTGAATCAGCTGTGTTGGATCAAGGACACATTTAAAACCTGCCCTCGAGGTCTGGAGTTCGACACCTGTGGTTTACAGCATCCTGCCATGCGATTGCATTTGTCTCTAACCATCAGGAACCCTCACGTTAACTTTTATCGAGTGGAAAAGTGTTAGTGTTCGTCCTCCAGCTTCACTGTGTTTATGCTAACACAGCTGTGTCGCTAGCGATCATGTAGCACATCATTATATACCAGCTAGCCCAACTTCAGTAACCCTACAAACGTCACTGCTGTTTAGTTTCCTGTCTCCATTTATGTTGGAAGTGATAACAGAGCTGTACGTTTTAATTTGTTCAGAAATCTCTCAGTCAGAACATGCTATATCATGCTTAGGCACTAGCAAAACCAGTGAGCTACCTTCCGCTAACTTCCTGCTAACTTCCTGTTAACTTCTAAGTCCGTTAAATATAATAAATTCTGTTTTCATGGATGCCTGGATGTTAAACTTTATAGTTACACCTGGTAAAGCAGCAACACTGATCGTTTTATTAAAGATGAAAGAATTTAGACCGTTTTTAACTCTCAGTGATGTCGCAGTGTTCGTTTGACTTTGGGTCCTGAAGGACGGAGTTTAGGACCCAGATTACTCCCAGATTTACGAGCACCTTAGTCCAAAAAATATGGCAATAACGACGGCCGCTTGCATGTTCTACAAAAAAATGGTGCTTTGTTGTGTATCCGACGGACAAACACCAAACCAGTTCCACACCACTGAAGTTGCAGCATTTTTACAAACCAATTCTGGTTCATGTGTTTCACTCAACGATCTGCTTTCCCCCTTCTCATTCTCTATCGCCACCATGTGGGTATGAAAACAAAGGCACTGCGCATGCGCACTTTACCCATATTCTATCGCGATATTTAATTTTTTTATCGTTGCCCAACATTAAACCAGTATTACCATGAACAGTATAATGTGGCACAGCCATAGGTGGGCTGGTAGGAATGCTGCGGAGGGAGGAGAGAATGGGTTAGCCAGAGTCTAGAGTGAGATGTACACTTACAGAGAGAGTCGAAACCATCCTACCGGGCGATGTGGTGACAAGAAGCAGGTAGTAAGCGACGTAACAGGCGTGTCTTTTCCTCTGTAGAGCTAACACTCCTGCTGTTTTACTTCTGTACTCCTGTGCATACGTCAAGGATGTCACAATCACATTTTACAGCATCCATGTTATATTAGAGATACTTTAGTCCCAGCAAAGTGGTGTACTGTTGTTGTTTGCTCCATTGCAACAAAACATGCAATGATATTATACTGAATTGCACCAGTTTTTAGGACGTCTATCTTTTACTTTCTGTGGGTTTTTCACTGCTTCTCTGCGATCAGATGAATTGTGCACACTATTTGCTCTTCCACAGCTTTATTTTTTAGTCTTTGAATGTTCCCATCACTTCTGTGATGACAAAAGTCATGATTATGCCATAGTCAGTCTATTTATATAGACCAAAGGCTCATCAGCAGATCCAAACCGACAGAAAGGCCACGGTTTCCTAAGAATAGAGCACTTACATTCACATTGAAATGTCCTGTAACGTAGACGCCGTTATCATGGTTTTGTTAACCTTAAAGAACAAAACTATGTGCCTGTTTAAATATTTATGGTCTGTATATACATTAATAATATTTACCATTAAAGGCAGTTTACTTTATACCTAGATCATCGATCACAGTGCATCGATCGGCTTCCTGCTTTACTTCCTCATTGATGACTGAGATGCTGCAATTAGTCCTCCAAAATATTAAGCAGGGTGCACGCCATCCCATCAGTTTCCATACTCCTGATATAGAGTGAGATTTCCTGAAGCCTTGCTATTTATAGCTGCAGGAGGCAGCTTCTAGCTTCTCCCTGGAGGAAGCTGTCCTTGTTTTTGTCTTCATCAAAAAACCTTAAAATCTAAAAATACAGACACCAGGTTCTTTGTTGGGCTTCTCTTTGTGGTTTGCTGTGGCTTTGCATCTGCTCTGCATCCCTGACCATCAATGTCACCAACATGTGTTCAATGATCAGCCAGTTCACCTCTGAGGGACTTTGGTCTATTCAAACTGGCTGAGATGCTGTGGCTTAAAAAGGCGGTTCAGACTTGAAAACCCTCCGATGGGCTGAATTATAACTCTAATAAGAATAAATAGCTACATTTACAACCTGCATGTTGTGTTTACTTGTGTTGTCTGTGTCTAATATTAACATTTTGTTGATGATCTGAAACATTAAAATGTAACATTTTTGGATTCATTCCTGTGGAGCTCAGGTCAGCACTCCCAGTCAGCGAGCCATGGCATGTATGTATGTGTATGTGGAGACATGCGTCTGTATGTTCGCATGCATGTATTTATACATACATGTATGCATGTGCGTGTATGTTTGTATGGGTGTATCCGTATGTTTGCAGGTGCATGTATAACTTGTACATATTGTTCTTGTGTAAATGTAAATTTGTCTGTGATTGTGTAAATACTTCACACACATGGAGAAATGTCAAACAGCCTTTCATTGTTCTTGTAACAGTGACAATAAAAGCTATTCTATTCTATTGCTCTGTCATGCATTCTTGCATCTCTTGCCTGCAAGCACACTTTGCAGAGTGCACTCTGTAGTTTATTTTACATAATAGTTAATACAGTACTTGTATTTAAGTGTATTTCGGTTTAGTGTTTTACATCTCATAGCACTGCAAACACTTATAAAGCATAAAGTTTACTGAGAACCGATTAGTAATTAGGGATGGGTACCGGTGTCCGGTGCCATGATGGCACCGGTTCTGACATAAACAGTGGTAACCAGACTGAAAGGCAGCGCACATTTCGGTGCTTTATTTCTGTGCTTTTTTTTTCCTGAGCTGTCATACACTTTAGATTCTAGCCAATCATTTTACGTTTCCGAGGATAGTAGGCGGGCCCAGGTACGTACGTTCTTTTAGAGCAGAGCTACAGATTAAAAATGCCCAAGGCGAAGCGGTCAAAGTCTGGCTGTACTTCACAGCAGAAGATGCAAACTCAGCAGCAACAAGTGCTTTAAGCTGATACTGTGATACTGTCAAAGGAGGTCACACCTCGAATCTGATGACACACCTGGCGATGCATAGCATTTTTTTTAAAAGCCGAGAAATGCGCCGTATTTGATAGCTTGCTGCGAGACCTCACACCGTGCACATCTACTGCGGGTGGGTTGCCAGTTATCGGACCCGGAGCAACATCCCCCAAAAACCCGAAGAGGAGAGTCCTGGCCCCTAGCCCTGCCAGTGTAGCAGAAATGATGAGGATGATGATGCAGCAGCAGCCGTTCTTCTCTGCGTGAGTAGCTTAATGTTGTTCGTGTGTAATTTACGTTGAGTAGGCTAACCACGTTATTACATTAATGCATGTAAGGTGAACTAGCAAACATCATCATAGCTACATGCGGCTGTCTTCTTGTTTGATGGCAGATACTCCCTTCACCCTGGCCAAAAAAGCTAAAATGACCAAAGAAAAAGAGGGAAACAGCTAAACATGAGAGGTTTTTGGACAAAGTTTGTGTTTTTTCCATTGTTTAAGCACTGCTTCCAGCCAAGAGTGATACCATATATGCCCCATAGCTGCAGAAAAGGCTAACATTGTTATCTTTTTACAAAAAAACAGCTGAACATGAGAGGTTTTTGGACCAATTTTGTGTTCTCCATTCGTTAAGCACCGGTTTGAGCACCGTTTAAGCACCGGCACCGTTTCAAAAGTAACGGTTTGGCACCGGTATCGGATAAAACCTAAACGATACCCATCCCTATTAGTAATAAGAGCCTTCTTGTAGTTCCACTAAACTGCACGATAAATCATAGAAGTAATTCAGACAGGGAATTTTACAGTGGGGCAAAAAAGTATTTAGTCAGCCACCGATTGTGCAAGTTCCCCCACTTAAAATGATGACAGAGGTCAGTAATTTGCACCAGAGGTACACTTCAACTGTGAGAGACAGAATGTGAAAAAAAAATCCATGAATTCACATGGTAGGATTTGTAAAGAATGTAAGTAATGGTAATGGTAAATGGTAAATGCACTGGTTCTTATATAGCACTTATATAGCACTCTTCTACCCTCCCTAAGCACTAAACCAGTTCCAGAGCATCTAATAAAAGCACTGGCAGCAACAGGGGCCAGTATCCCGCCCAAGGTGACTTTGGCACGCAGACTGGAGCAGCCGGGGATCGAACTACCGACTGACGTCCTGAGCCACAGTCGCCTCTTTTCCAGTAGAACATAACTGCCTCAGCTCAACTTGACTCTACTCGACTCTGTTTCTCAGTTACAGTTGAGCACCACCTCAGTGTGGGTGGGGCTGTTACAGCAACACAACCTGAAAGTCCCGTGATGTCATTTGTATGTGACGCAAACACAACAAGCGATGACATCCCGGTGATGGAACATCTGCACCCCGTCACTGGACTTCCTGTGTAGCCGTTTCCCTCGTTGCCAGGCAGGTTTGAGTCTTGAAGGGTTCGCTCTCATAACTGATCCAGTGATGTCACTTCCTGGCCATCAGTGGCATGTATCTGGGACACAAACTGGGCTTGGAACTGGGTGAGAGATGAAACTCTGAGAAGCTCTTCAGACGACGCTGACCTGCATGACTGAGGACCTGCACAGACTTGCTGCCTTGCTCTTTGTGAGGAACGTCCTTCAGGAGTATGAAAGGGAAACTAGCAGTTTATTGAAACCAGCTCCGCTTCAACCTCAGATGCACACAAAGTAGACTCGTTCCCCAAAAGTTTGCACTTTGGATCCCAGGTATCGAACCAGCAACCCTCTGATTAGCAGATGAGCCAGTCGGGCTACAGCTACCCTACGTGTGTGTGTGTGTTGCCTTTTCATTCACATAATCCATCTTATCTCTAATGAAAAAGCCAAATGAAATCCTCAGATTTGCCCCTCAGGTTCCCACAGTGTTCAGGTCACACCAGGCCACAGTCCCACATTTGAGCCACGACTGTGGGTCACACAGAGGACAGAGCATGTCCTTTAGCCTTCTTTGTTTTTGGATTGTGTGCCACAGAGTCTCCCTGAAGATGATTTTGGCACGTTTGCTGAGATTGTTTGAAAAACAAGCTAAAGAACACGTCCACGATGTCACAGCAGCTGTGGGCCTCGATGGAGCCCACGTTTGTCCTGGAGGCGTCCTCTGTGGAGCGAGGCCGGCTCACATGGTTCAGTCTGAACAGGGTGAAGCTCCAGCTTTGACCTCATTAACTTCCAGTAGTGGAAAAGCAGCTGTAGCTGCATTTTTCATCACTATTGATGGGATGCTGCTGGTACCTGCTGTTAGTGGGAGCTCAAAGCCTGAGGCCATCATTAAGATCTGTGTGGGTCTGTGTGAATCTGTGTGGGTCTGTGTGTGTGTGGGACACTCACTGAGTAGTAGTCGACTGACCGACCCAAACACGGTGACTTCATATCACAGGAAATATTCAGCTCAGGCTTCTGTCTGACGCTTTGCTGTCTCACATTTAAATCACAAAGGTTGTTTCTACAAACACCCACTCATCTATCGTCCTCTTTCACACCGGTCACAGACCCACTGCTGAACTCACAATATCATTTATTTTCCTTGTGTTTGATTGGTGGTACAGTTGTTTTATTTTGTGTGTTTGTTACACAGGAAAGCTGTTATTGATCAGTTTGAGAGTAAAACAGAAATTGTGCGTGTAAATGTGGAGATTGCAGTCGTTTCATGCTGTAACCTACAAAATGCTTTGTGCAGACGAGTCAGTGGCAACGTGTGGCAACTATTCTGGTTTGCCAGCGACGTTTCCAGATAAACACTGGTGGCAGCTGCTGCCATGGCAACACCATTGTGCTCCCTCCTTCCCTCGCTCGTCTCCCCTCCCTCTCCCCAACCACTCCTCTCTCTCATGCTCCGCCGGCTCAGAGAGCGAGGACCAGAGAGGAGAGAGGTCAGCTCGATTCAGAGGACAGAAAGAAGAAAGGAATAACCCGGCGTGGACGGGGACAGGATGAGCGAGGACAGCCACTCCCACTACAGGCTGGACCCCAGCGATCGGCTCAACGGGCTGGGACAGAGGAGGAAGAGACCCAAGAAGGTAAACGAATAGATGGAGAGCCACGTGGTGCAAAGTGTGTAAGGATGGAGCACCCCACCCTGCAAAAAGAGAAAGGAGGTGGGGTTAGGTGAGGTTTGTTTATGTGCAGACGAGCGTCCACATGATGTTAGGAGCACCGAACCATCTCTCACCCCGTCGTCTCCTGTGGAGTGTGTGGCTGCTCCCCCACAGCAGTTGTATCCTCTCTCATATCCTCTGTCTCCTGGTGTTGTGTTGCTCCACAGTGAGTCGTAGTAGGAGGCTCACATGCTGTCAGGGTGGGTCCCTGCTCGCTCTTTGTGTGCCTGTCGTTGGGGGTTTTGCTGTTTGCAGCTATCAGGAGGTTTGTGTTGTAGCCTGATGTGAGAAGTGTTGTTATTGTCATCATTTTTAACATTTCTGCACCGCTACAATAAACAGACACACACCCATCAGCCTGTTTACAGATCTATACGCCCATAAAGACGTGAAACACACATTGCACAAATCTACTATAACGTGTTCATATGTGTTATAAAATAAAGAGGTAAAGTATTAGCTGTTCAGGTTGATTCATAAATATGACCTCAGCACGTGAAATCCTTCTGCTGACATCCCTAAAAGCTCGTCAGACCAACGAAGCCGTACAACACAAATAACCAGACCAAACCAGGGTTGTGCGTCTGTTGTTGAGAACATTGTCAGTAAACCACAGTGACGTCCTACAGAGGACTCGTGTTGTCATTATTTTTGTGTATGTCGTGTGAGCTGAGAGCTGTAACCAAAGGTAGTGAGCGCGTCGGCCTTTAACGTCGCGGCTGGTTGTGCGATCGCGTCGCCGCTGAACTCGTGAGAGTTTGTCTCAGGGATCTTTACATTTGAAGTCAGGTGAACATCCAGTGAACTAACCGAACATTCAGGAGCAGTTTACTCTCATGAATGTCAGACAAACTGAGGTTTGTGTGTCAGTTAGATTCTTTAAGTCATTAAAGTGTCTCTGTTAGGAAAAGCATCTGTTTCCTCCACTTCTGCAGAACTGCGTGACCCGTAGCATCATTGCAGGAAGTATCCTGTGACAATGAGTGACTGCACATCATCATTATCAACACATAAACCTGTGGTCTGGACCTGCAGTTCTTATTTTTACTGTCTGGTTTTGTGTAAAGCAGCACTTCAGTAAGCACCTGTGAAGCACACAGTCATAGTCGAGTAATGAAGCGATCCATATGTGAAACATATTCCACGTCTACAGGATAGTGGAGGTTACATGGGTCAACCTGGCAAACTGTACCAGCACATGTGATCACACTGATAGCAGAACACAGGTATGTGAGTCTCTACGACGAGGTCAGAAACCAGTAACAAATGTTTCATGTGATTCGTTTTTCTCCAGTTTGTCTGCAGTGAACCTTAAATACTCACTGAACCAGCTGTTTCCTGATGTGGTGACGTGTGTCGGTGATGAAGCCAACACTCTGTCCAGTGTTGGGCAAGTTACTTGAAAAAAGTAATCAGTAACTAATTACTGATTACTTCCCCCAAAAAGTAATCCCGTTACTTTACTGATTACTTATTTTCAAAAGTAATTAGTTACTTAGTTACTTTTTAAAAACCCGATTTACAACCTGAGTAGGTGATAAAGTGATAGATCTTTCAGCCCAATTCTACTTTTTCTGCATAATCCATCATACAAAATGTAATCAAATGGAAAAGTCTCTTTTTAAAACTTGTTTTATTAGTTTTAAACTTTTAACTTTATGCATCAAGCAAACATTTAATTATCTGCAACATTCTCTGACTGGAAGAAATTAGTTTAACATTTAAACCTATTTTCTGCACATTCCAGCTCATAAAATAAAATATTTTTTGTGTTTACACTCAGTCTTTCAAATAGATGCAAGTAAAACACAGCAGAAGATAAAGTCAAAGACTCAGCGGTCCTGTTGCTCTATTTTCACCTGTAAAGCAGGAGTGGGGTAGGCGGAGGTTTACCCTGGTGCAGGTGTGCCGCGGTCAGTGGAAGAATCCGTGAGTTTCTCTGTGAGTTTCCCATTACGTCGTAGCTACTCGGTGCTTGTTGGAAGTTTAGGGGTTTTTTCGCTGTAAAAAGAAGTTTTCTTCCCACGCACAGCGGACACTAATGTTTTTGTCACTTTTTATGGAATCAAACTCAAAGTAAGGTCAGTACTTCCACGCTTTAAACGCTGCACGCTCATACTCTCTCTGCACTCGATATGTGATCCATTGTTGATCTGCACACAGCTGTTGTCACTAACGGCGCACTCGCTTACGTCACTGTCGTGAGACATTCTCGCAAAAAAATCACGGTTTTAGTAACGCAGTAACGCAGCGTTCCTACGGGAAAGTAACGGTAATCTAATTACTGTTTTTGCAATAGTAATCCCTTACTTTACTCGTTACTTCAAAAAAATAATGGGATTACGCGTTACTGGAGCGTTGTTCTCCTGTGTAACAAAGCAGTGATAAAGGAATAGATGCTGATTTTATTAACTTGTGTCTTTGTGCTGCTGGATTCAGTCTGAAGCAGGCAGCAGTGCTGAACCTACCAGTGTAAATGTGATGGTGGAAGCAGAGGCCAGCACTTGGCAGTGCTAAACACAATAAAAGACTCACAAGTTCCTGCTCAAAGGTCAGCTGCCTTCAGATCAATCATTAACCTGCAGCAGGTTGTGGCCTGATGTGTTTGTAAGAGTTTCACTTTCAGGAGGAGAAGATTTAAACGAGTCACACAAATGTGAACTACAAAGTCTGTGACACACAATTTATGCAAACTGCATGAAATCTGACCTGAAGAAATCCAGTCTTCTGCCTGTTGTGGTTGTGACAGCTGCTCGTAGGAGAGTTTGTTTGTAGGAGGTGGAGATGTTCTCAGATCAAGTGCGTAATCGTCTCTTTGTGTAGACGCTAAAAGCTGTGAGCCAAAACTCTCTGCTCTGAAACTCTTCACTCAGTCCTCACGCTGAGAGTTTAGAGGCTGAACTTCTTGTTCCTCCATAACACTTTTCATGAAACAGCAGAAATGAGCTTGTGTTTCTCAGCAGTGCGCACACAGAGAACCGATCCTCTCTGCTCAGTCTGAACAAATCAAAGTGAAACGTCAGTGAAAACACAGCTGCTGATCAAACTGTGTCAGATTAATGCCTCAATGTTTCACTGTGAGGTTAAAAAATACATAAAAATGATTTAAAGAAGTAGGAGGCAGATTTTCACAATAAGAGCACTTTGTTTTTAATTCAGTTAATGTCAAACTGTCATCAACACCTCTGTGTTGTCTCCGTCTCTGAGCAGATTCAGGCATTACTCAAATAATAAAGGCTTTCTTTCACTATTATACTTTTCATTAGTCTCCAGGTTGATGATTATAAACAGAATTATTAAAGTTTTTATCATTTCAGGCTGAAAATCAACATGAATTTGGTTTTAATCAAAGAAGCTCCTTTAATGTGTGTCATTAAAATCCTCACACAGACTTAAAAAGGCGACATTAACATTAAAATAAATGAAAGAAGCTTCAGCTGAGAGCTTCATGCAGTCATCATCAGCAGCTCATAGCAGTCACAGCTCTTTATTACGCAGCTTTGCAGGAATTAAAGTGGCTGAAGTGTCAGAGTTTGTGTGAGAAGCTGCTTCATGGACAGCTGTACACACGTCTTTATTATTTCTTCATAAATCAAACACACAGGTTTGTCTGCAGATGATTTAAAGTGTGTCGTTGTGCAGTTAAAGCTGTTGGTGTGACGCCCTGACCTCCTGTGAATGAAACAGCCAATCAGATCCATCAGAGAGAGAGCAGGAAGTGTGTGTTTGTGACAGAACAAGGAAACAGTGATGATGATGAACATAAAGGTCCTCTGATGTTTCCTGTTACAGTAACGCTTGTTCATCTGTTGCTCTCCTACACTTTCCTATAAATAAAGGAGAAAAAGTCCGTTTAGTTTCATTTCCTACAGCTCAGAGTTACACTTCACATTCCTGCAGTCACATCAAAAAGCTTCACTTTGGTCCAACATCTACATGTTAACATGAAACACAGACAGACTCAGAACATCTGGAACATCTGCACTTTGACCCAAACTGTTATAGCAGGATATTTTCTGCATATTTCTTATGTTGGACCTGTTTGAACTGTAAACGACCTGTAATCATCTGTAAATGGTGTGAGACACACTGAGGCCACCTACAGGGCAGCTGGGGAACAGCAGGGATCTGAAATCATACGAGACGTTAGTGAGTGAGAAGAACAAACGGACTTAAGATGGGTCGAAGTGATCAAAGTTGATCTAAAACAGAAGATAAATCCACTGATTCTTTGTAAAGTTCATCTGCTGCTCACATGAATCCATGAAAGATTTATTCCACTGAATGTTTCTTCAAAGCTCATTTCAACCTGTTGAAGTCATGAATGAAAGTGCAGACTGAGAGTGGATCACATGATGTTTGAGGTGTGTCATGTGACATGTTCAGTATTGTCACACATGTCTAGATTGTCCCTGATATCATAACTGCTCAAACACTGATGATTATATTTGAAGCATTATTCCTGATGGCAGCAAAGTTTGAATGGAGCTCTCTGTCTGTGCTGATTTGTCGCCCTCTGGAGGTCAAAGCACAAACTGCATGATGTCACTGTAACCACCACAGAGACAGGAAGTGTTTTTATGACTGAAACACTGAAATGATGCTAACGGCTGTCGTTAGGCTCACTGACAGCAGTGCTGATGTGTTCATGTCAAACACTGGCTCAGGTCAGACTCCTTCATCCTTCTCCAGCGTGAGGCCGCCCTCAGACCCACAGGAGCTCTGACCTTTGACCTCCTGACCCTAACCATTTTAGTCTTGTTGCATCTGCAAATCCATCCAAACTGTAGCCGAGCAAAAGAAGCTGGAAGTTGTTCTATGAATGATGTTGTTGAAGGAGCTTGGAAAGAAAAGCGTCTGGACTTCTTTAAGTTGCTTGAAGAGGGACATGGACGTCTTAACACCCACTTACATCCTGGGACATTTGATCACAGGAAATCACATGATGGGGTGGGGCTAGATCTCACAATGGGTTCACCCAAAACCTTGGCTGATTGAGACCCACACCCGTTCTCACACCGTGGCTCGTGTGATTAGGTAGAGGATCAACAGGGGCTCCCTGTCCCTGAATTTAAACTGAATCTAAACACACCGTGCACAATGCCAAGTTAGATAAGGGTTAAAAGAACAAGATAAGAATAAATAAAAAGATAAAATAAGGATAAGAAATAACTTAAAAAAATAAAATAAAATGATAAATAACTGCAAATAAGTACAAATAAGTAACTGAAGACACGTGTGGTCTGCAGATGTCGATGTACATGGATGTACATGGAGTTTAATGTGCAAAATGAACTTAGTGTGCAAAGTGACCTGATGTGCAAACTGCAGTTTGAGGTCGGTCAGCTGTTCAGGAGTCTGATAGCAGTGGGGAAGATGGAGTTGTTGAGTCTGGATGTTCTACATTTCACACTTCTGAACCTTCGTCTCGAGGGCAGAGGTGTGTCTCTCCTCTGGACTCTGTGATGGTAGCTGCTCTGCAGAGAGGGCAGCGGGGTCCTGATGATCTTCTCCACAGTTGTTATCACTCTCTGCAGGCGTTTGCGGTTTGCAGTAGTGCTGCCGTACCATGCAGTGATGCAGCTGTCAGGCTGCTCTCCACAGTGCAGCTGTAGAACCTGCTGAGGATCTTGGCCAACATACCAAATTTCCTCAGCCTCCTCAGGAAATACAGCAGCTGCTGAGCCTTCTTGACCAGCTGTGTGAGTTTGAGTCCCTCACTGACTCAAACTCCTTCAGTGACACTTGCAGCCTTGCAGATTAGTTTGCTGATCCTGATGCATCTCTGCAGCTGATGCTGTCCCCCAGCAGACAACAACAACATAGATGCTCTCACTAGTCCACTTTACCCTCTAATCACATCTCTGACATCTGCAGGTTGCTCCATAGAGACTCTTGTGCAATGCCAGGTGTTTGTGTTTGTCTGTAGGTACACATTAGATATGACCATAGACGCACACACACAAGTGAACACAGCAGCACAGATGGTTTCCACCTGCTTCCCTCTTTCTTCACACAACTGTGAGGATGATGAAGAGGTTTCAGGACGAGGTGGTCAGCAAGCACAGGATAAAGCAGGGCCATGAAACTCTCTGGTGCAGCAGATGTTTAATCAGACTCAGCTTTAGGCTTCTTTTCCCACCTGGCAGCAAAGTAACAGCTTCACTAATGTGAACAGTCACAATGTTAAACGTTTCTATATCTTCATATATTTTTATCTGTTGATGCTGCAGAATAAAGTCTGTTAACAGAGTGCAGGATGTGTAGAGCAGGTCCAGCTCTCCCTTTACTGTGTCCACTTTCATCAGCCCCTGTGAAGTGACACAGAGTGCATGTGTGTCTGTCAGCTGTTGTTTGTTGTGAAGGATGGAACAAATGAACACACACTTTTAGAGAAATCTGAAAAAGCAACACGTGCTTGGGCTCCTTCTGTGCTCGTCTTCATTAATGCTGATCTTTCTTTCCTGTTTGTTCTTTGGCACAAGCTTCAGTCTTTTCTCCCAGGGCTCCTTCACACTTAGAAACACACCTACATTCATTTATACACAAACATCATGAAACAAAGGCTTTGTAAAAGAGGACATGAGATCCTCTCTGAACAGCACATTCATATCAAACACAGGACTGAACAGGATATACTGAGTCTGTGCTGTTTTCATTGTTACTTGCTGAGTATTTTTCCAGTGTTTGAAATGTGACTCAAGTCTGATTCTTCTACTGTGTGTGAACTCTAAGCAGCTGCATTAAACAGCTGCTTTTCAAACCAGGCTCAATCCTATGACTCTGTGAATGTAAACTTTTGTCACCTGCATGAATAACAATCCTTGATCTAGTCAGGACTGCAGTGCTCCTGTGATCCCAGCTTATAGATGGAGGCTAGCATGAGAGGCTCAGCAGCTAAAGCAGCACACCTGGGTCTCCCAGCCTATTAAAAGCAGCCCTTTGCTTCACCTGCTTCACTAAACATTATTATTATTATTTAAGCAGAGTGGTGTGATTGATGTAGGCATTGCTGTGTGACAGGAGGACTTTTCTTGAAACAGCTCGTGTGACGTGAGCTGACGTAAAAACAGTGATGTTAGCTTGATTCTCTTGGCTAAAACTATTTTAAAAAGAGGGTCAATCATGCAAATCTGCCAATAGAAGCCAAAGTTACAGCCCCTCAGAGTTTAAAGAGAAAAGGCCCGTTTCCAACACTCGGTTGTGCAAAGGGAAACAGGCCCACAGTGCCTGAGTGTGTGGGTAATTCTTCAAATAATATTCAAAAGCAAACATTTTTAAGCATGTAAATAAAATTCAATCATTTCTGCTCTTCAATACCTAAGAAATGAAAACTGGCAGATGGTACCAAAATGTGAAACGCCTGGCTATCTGTGCATTTAGTGCTGCAAGTTTTCACTGTTTACCTTCAGAAGCATAAATCTCTGCACAGATAATGTTCATATGTGGATTCCTGGTTTTCTGCAGTTAATTGTGACCCAAAGCGTATTTTTAAAGCGGTTCCAGGCAATAAAGTCTAAAAATAAATACATCTACTTCCTTTTTCTGTGTTCCAGCCTCAGTGACTCTGACACAGTGCTGTAATATTTACACCTCTGATGAAAGCAGAGTTTGTAGTTGCAGAGAAATACTCGACTCATTTTGGGCATTTACGAGCAGGAACCTCAGAAAGCCCCTCGCTGCTTCACTGGTTAAGAAGCAAAGCAAACATTAGTTCACAGTGATGTTAATTAAGGCCCAAAGTTTAGGAACGAACGTCAGCACTTCACTAATGAATGTAATGCTGATTCATGTGCTTGTTTTGTAATGTGCATGTTGTGCGTTGCTATTTCCCATATTCTTTGGCACTGATAGATGAAGAGTCTCAGGCAGGACCGAGGCTGCCAGCTGCTGACAGTGAGCAGGGAGAGAGCAGCAGAAGCTGGGCAAGAGCAGGGCACCTTCAGCCCCCTTCATCAGTCAGAAATCATTTGGGTGTCTGTGTGAAATGTCTGATTTTTAAAATCTTTTTGTAGACATATTTATTAAATGTTTAACAATTATATAGAAGAAAGACAATGTAAAGAACAAAACATGACAAAACCAAAATGAGTTGAAGTTATGAACTGTTTCTGAGAGACAAATAACACCAGGATCCTTTTTGTGTAGCTGACAGCTGGTAACTGTGCAGGGGCGGGTCTAGCAAAGTGTTGCCAGGGGGGCAGGTAGGGCATTAACAGGGAGAGGGGGGCACAAAGAAATACTTTTCTTTCTTGTTCTCATTTAAAATGTCTCACTTTTAATAAATAATTATCTGAATCTTACAACAAACGTTTCCATCTGATGTAAAATGTATAGAAATCCATTATTGTACATAGTCATTTTTTAGGGTCCCATCATAATTTCTTCAGAAGTAAGTACTGCATATGATGCCAGTGTTTCCCACATTTTCTAGATTCTGCACCAGTACTGTGTGTAAAATGCATCAAAAAGTCCGTTTGATTCTTTCTCAGCTGTCTTTCTGTCTCCTTTCACTTTTTAAAGGTTGCCATGTTAGAAAACATATTTTGCCCTGCCGTGCTGTTTATTGATGTGGCAAATGAAAGGTTTATGAAAACATATCTAAATCTGTCATCAGTAATCAGCAATGATCATGTCTCACCTCTAGTCTCTGTCTTAATGTCAGGTTTCCACCGTGTGTTGTAGATGTTCAGGAGGTTAACTCGACCAACAGTCTACTTCCTGTTTAGAATACCAGGACAGGGAGGATGGTGCAGGTTTAAGTTTATTAGACTGATGCATGTATACCAACAAGACAGCGTCCATCACTGTGACAACAGCGTTTGTTTTCATTCAAAGGCTTCATGGTTTTTCCTTTAATACCTGGGGGGCCGGTCTCCAGTCAAAATGCCCGGGACCATTTTTTGTCCCAGTCCAGCCCTGGTGTCAGATCTGCATGCAGTGTCAATGAGACGATCAACAACAGATCAGACAAAACACTCAGGCGGACACTCCTCTGTAGAAGGAAACATGGAAAGTGTGAGGTAATCAGTGCACAACATCACTTTGTATTTCAGGCTGTTTTTATATAGAACTTCAGCACCAATGTAAAAGTTCTGGTTTGAGGAAGATGAAGAACATTTTCAGGAAGGATGCCGTCTGCAAGCAGAGCTGCTTGAACCTCAGCGCTGAGGTCCAGACTACTTCCTGTGAAGCCACGTGATGTAAATCTGCTGCTGTAACTTCACAGTTTACTGAAGCTAAATGCAACGTTACCATATAATCTGTTTTCAACAAAGGTTTCACTCCGTCCGGTGTTGATGGAATGATTCAGGCCGTACTCGTCAGGCTTCCCGTCGACCACACGCATTTCAGTCACAAACCCCGTGACTGACAACAAGGGAAACAGCAGAAGAAAAGATGTGGAAAATACTGGATGATGATGATGGAGGATTAACCGCGGTGGCTAAACTGTTTCCTGTCTTTGTGGGCGTACTCACAGGGAAGTTTCCAGGCACGTCAGTCTTGGTGGCTAAAGTCTCCATTTTCCAACATGTATCGCTACAGGTGCAAAGACACAACATTAATCATCAGTGTAAATATTTTAATGCTGTCCAAACGGTGTTTGCTTTGTCTGTCCTCTCGCACTCACAGAGGAAACGAGGACGCCACCTTCAACCCATCTTCAGTTGGCTCAACCATGGCCGGACTTCCTGTTGGCTTTGTGACAGCAAACCACTTGAAATGAGAGCAAACTGCAGTCAAGCACCACTTACAGCAACCTGTGGACACGCAAATGGAAAGCACTGAGAATCATACAGAAGCATAAGAGCTGTTTATTGTAACACGTGTGTGTGTGTGTGTGTGTGTGTGTGTGTGTGTGTGTGTGTGTGTGTGTGCACATTAATAACACACTGATGTATGTTAGTTTGATTTATGCTATATCTGAGAAAACAATTGCAGAATTTTACATCAAAGTTTCCAAAGCTGATGTTTTGTTGTTCACTCTGTTTTATATTCATATAGTTTGTTGTTTTTAAATCAGTGGACAAAATAAATATTATCACACAAAATCCAGGGTGAAACATAACCAAATAACCTAAATGGTGAAGTCATTATAGAAGTACATGTTGCAAAGGTCAGCCTCCTGTATAGACTGCTAAACTGTCTGGGGGGGCCCTGCCTGTCCTCGTTGGATAAGCTCCACCCCTTTTCCATAAGACGGAGACATTTGTATGAAAATAGATGGGCAGTAAAATAAAAAATATTATGGATGACTCTGTAAATCAAAGTCGGCCTGAGGCAGAAGCAGAAACCATGAGGAGCACAGCACCACTCCCAGAAGGGCACGAAGTGAAGCCATAGCTGCTGAAGAGTGAAGACGTGATGATGGAGGAGATCACAGATGAAGATCTGCTGCCTGCTGACTCTTTATATAGAAGAGTGAGACTATCTCCCCACCAGCAGCTGCACTTATACAAACCCCAGGTGCTGGGATGGCTTTGAACATGTGACATTTTCTGCAAACACATGGACAGTTTCATAAGCACAAAGATTATTCCTGCAGCGGCAGAATCGTATCCACTGTGTGAGAGGTGAACGTCAGACAGTTCTTAGAAAATGTAGTTTCTCTTTAAGCTTTTAACGTCTCTTTTACCCCCATTTGTCTAAAACTACTTGACAGCCCTTCATGTCAGAGGTTTATTACCTGTGCAGGATGGAGCACATGGTCTCAGTCAGGCTGGACACGATCACTCCTACAGGAAGTAAATGTGATTTTATTTCACCTGTGAAATGATGAAAAACAGCAGAATAGCTCACGCTAACAAACGGGTGTTGAAATGTTTCATTTTCTGCTGTTTCACAGGTCAAAAAGGGCGTCGAAGCAAACTGAAGCTGAGCTGCTGCTGCTGTTGTAGTGCAGCATCTGCTGTGTGCTTCATCAGAGAACCTTCTGTACACAGCAGACAGAGGCTGCTGCCACTGAAGTCCATCTGCTAGAGAGCTTTAAACACTGGTTATTGAAGTGGCTTTGATGATACTGATACACAGTCTTTGCTGCTGTCACAGGACAGGGATCCACCAGGGAGTAGTTGTCAGGATAAAGAGCCTTCGCTTCTCTAAATATAAACTGGATACTTGTAGGAAACTTTGGGAAGCAGCATTTTTCCTCATATCGTCTAAACTGAAGTTAGCTCAGGTGCTTCTTCCATACTTGCTCTGCAGAAAGCCAAAGAGTTTGGAGCTCTGCAAACATTTGCAGCACAGCTGGATGTTTGTAACTTTGGTCACCTCTGTATCATCCCTCAGATTCTTTCTGCACAGCTTTGAAACCACGACAGCACGAGTGATGCTGAGGAGACGTCCAGTTTAAACAGACCTTTATTCCTGGAACACAAACACATGAAGTGATGCTGCTAAAGAAGAACATTTAATCGCACTAATGAATCAAGCATCTGTTTGTCTGTCAGTCTGTCAACAGTTCCTCTGATCGACTTCAGACTTGGTGGGTATTTTGTTTTTGCAGCGGTCAAAGTCGATCAGCGTGTTGCTTTGTCTGCTGTAAATCTGCCTGTACAAAGGGAAACATGCATGTTTTAGATGCAAACTCACAACATGGCTGCATTTTTGTGATTATGTGTATTTTATATTGATTTATTCTATTATGTTTTGTATATGAATCTTTACAAGTGTGTCGATACAAAGGCTTGATTAAAACAAAGGTCTCAGCTGTGCTGTTAGGGATGCTCTCATATTTGTTTCAAATGTAATAAATCAAAGGATTTCAGGCTTTTCATCCTTTTTATTTGTTTGGTTCTAACAGCAGCTGGATAAAAACATGCAGGTGATGAATATAATTGTGTGATATTATGAGCATTGTGAATAAAGAAAGAGCAGAGATAGTAAAAAGGAAACAGGTGATGGACGTGAGATTTTCAGAACAAAAGCTCCTCAGTGAGACGATCACCTGGACACAAGGTCAGGCAGCTGGGACTCATCTAGAGAGCAAAATGGAAAAGTGATCTGTGCAGAACATCACTGTTGATTGCAGTTATTTACATCAGACTTCTTCTCTGAGATAAGAGCACCGTTTGTGGGAAAGATGACAGTATTTCCAGGCTGGATGCTGTTTGCAGGGAGAACTGAATGAAAGTCTCCTGCACCTCAGCGCTGAGGTCCACACCTGTGAACACAGATGAGGTCAATCTGCTGCAGCACGTAGAGCTTTACTGATCAGCAGGTTCAAAGGATTCAGCAGAGCGTAGAGTCAGAGCTAAATGCCACATCACCATAGAGTTTGTTAACAACAGCTTTCTTTGCCCTTTGTCTCGATGGACTGAATCAGGGATACTCGTCATACTTCACCTCAACCACGTCACTGAGAGACCCCAGCCTGACACAGCAGCAGAGATGATGAAAGCAGAAACAGCAAACAGATGCTTCAGTTGTGTTTCTCTCTGTGTGTGCGCTCACGCCCACTTGTGTGTGTGAACTTTCCACGTACCTCAGCTTGTTTCTCCAACATGAGCCATCAGGGCTGAAAAACATCACTAACACATGAATTCTTTCTCTTTTTGTTATCACCTGTGATCATGTGTCTCATGTTTCTGTCATTCACCAGTTCTTGTAGAGTTACGTGTAACTAGACTTCTGTGGGACGTAAATGATTGTTTTGTATGCAGATCTGTACAAAGGATGGAAACACTTGATTACAAAGGAGATCTCAGCTGTGTTGTTGTGGATGGACTTCAACGTATTTGTTAAAAAAGAGAATAAAGCAAAGTGTTTTAGCTGTTTGGGAGTTTTTGTTTGATTCCATTCAGTTTTATTTCTATGGAGTCAAATAATAACAAAGGCTCTAGAACAGCCCTGAGTTTGTCCAGGTGACACTCCTCTGAAGAACAAAGACAAAGAGGAAGAAGGGGACTCGTTTTCAAGTCTTGTTTCTTTCAAAATAAAAGCTGAAATGTTTTGGAAGCATGATAATATTTCAGCCAGGATGCCGTCTCCAAGGAGACCTGCACCTCAGCGCTGAGCTCCACATCACGCCCTGTGAAAGCACAGATATAAATCTGCTGCAGTGAGACGAACTTTACCCAACACAAGTGTAGAAGTAGACATTTGACTTTACCTACAACCTGTTAACAACAAAGCTTTCATTGCCTCTGCTGTTGATGTCATGTAGGACTAATCATACTTCACATCAGCCATGCACACGTCAGAGGATCTCCAGGCTCTCAGTAATAAAGCCAAGCAGATGATGTGAACATAGCAATAGTAAAACATGCATCATAATCAGCTGTATGTGTCGACTATGTGGCACCTCAGTCTTGTTGGCATGAAGAAAAGTTGTGTAACATGTAGCATAAGGGCTGCAAAGACATCATGTAGACAGCAGTCGTCTGTTAGTCGTAACGTATCTCCTGTTAAAGAGTTAAATGTGCGTTCTCCATCTCTGTCCTCTCACAGCTCGCCGTACACCAACTCCAGCTGTGGTAACCATGGCTGTGCCCATCAACACGCTGAAGCTGAGACGCCACCCGTCACTATGGCGACTCCAATAGGGTTACCTGTCAGCTGTGGACGCATGAAAGGAAAACAGCAGAAACACAGACATGTTTACTGGAACATTTCCTATTGACAGCTTTATGGAAAAGTGGGTTTAAACACTTTTCTATGTTTTATTTTGTTTATTTATGGATTTATTGTGAAAGGAATTTCAAAGGTTTAATTTGACCTTTCCCCTGTTTTTCATACAGACTGGAGACGAATGGATGGTGCTTTCTTTGTTTGTCTAAAGATAATGAATAAAACTCTACACACATCTTAAACCACCCTCCTTTCTATATATTTTGTTATATAAATGGAAAGTATATAAGACACAAACTGAGCTTATATGATACTAAGGACCCTGGAGGTCAGTCCACCTTTATAATTCAGCACAGCCTGGAGTCTTGGTCTTTTCTTGGATGTTGGTTCCCTTTGTTTCCATCCTCTGTTAAGATGTTTCAGTAATGTTGAGGTCTGGGGAGGCCAATCCATGGCTGACGTCCTGTGATGCTGCATTAGCAGTTTGTTCATAGTGAAAAATGAAGCCACTGCCAATCAGACATTTGCACAGTGGATCAACTTCTGATGGTACTGTCCTGAATTCCACACCTATAATATGTTTGCACGTACTGATGAATATGTGCAGCTGATTTTCAGTCCAGTTCCTGTGTGACAGACGCCAGTCTTTCTGCCTGTGTCCTTCCTTAACAATAGAGCCATCCTTCCACTGAGACTGTTTCTGATGAGGCTTCACTGAGCAGTAGATGGATCCCTCAGCTCATCTAATCGTCCTATTTCTAACACATGACTGTCAGAAACTGTTAATCTGCTGCAGCTCTTTAACTCCTCCACTTCTTTTTTTGTAATCTCTTAGTTTCCTCATCTTTTAAGGTGGCACTGCACACCAGATCCAAAGTCAACATGCTGTTATATAATGGAGTTGAACCTGTAATGGAGTTTGATTTAAACCAATCAGCAATTAAGTGAATGATGATGAGCAAAGATGGTGGAGGTGGTGGATGAAGACCCGGACAGCTGTGGTTGGCTCCTCGTATAGAGCAGAGTGAGGTTGTGTTTGCACATTATTATAAAACCATGTTCACCATATATTTTAGCTGCAGACAATAACATGATTTCTTTGCTGTGGTGATTTTATTCCACTTTGGTAAAATGGAAAACCATCATTTCTTGCTGTAATTCACACATTATTCCAAGAGCCTCAACACGAGCCTTGTAGTCCGACCATATATAGACAAATCAATAGTTGTGTTTGTAACAGCTCACGAACATGAATCGTTCCACATTACTTTGAAATCATTGTAAACTAAACTGGAATAAATGAGTGTTTATATATAGTTTTGTCTCAGCTGTTCATACACAGTGTTTCAGTTCTTATCAGAGTCCCACCGTCTCACTGTGGTGAACCTTTAGCTCTGTTGGAAGCGTGTTGTTAGACCAGGTTTCCCTCATTTAAAAATAATCTCTCATTAGAAATGGACATGATGTCTAAGACATAGAAATGCTTATTATGGGTTCACTTGATGTCACTGAAAAGATGCACATGGGTAACGTGCAGGCCGTCCAGCTCCGAGGTTTATCTCCTCACCTCGAGTCTGCGACACTCTCTCCGTGTCCTCTCAGATAAGGGCGCGCACATTTCTGCACGATCTTCTAAATTACAAAGAGCGATTCACAAAACAGAAGCTCACAAAACACTCATCACAAACCAAAAATGGCTCCACTGAGCGTCAAACTGTCACCAGAATTTACTGATAATCTAAAGACTCACAGAACTCATTTTGTCTCATTGTGTCTTAGTTTGAGACATAAGTGCATGATCATAATACTGTGTAGTTAGATGAGACAGAGCTGATGCTTGCTCTTAATTATCCTCTTCATGTTTCCCGAGCCTCAGCAGTGGAAGCTACCATGGATAGAAAGACTACGACTCATCTTAAATCTCAAATCTTTGTCTCCAAAGAGCTGCTGATGTGTCCGATATGATCCACAAGCTTAAACTAGGATTATAAGTGTGTGCAGTGATGTGTGTGAAACCTCTGAGGACTCACACGTGTGTGCTTCAGCCCACACACACATATGAAGCACTGCGACCTCACACAGAAGTGTTTTACACATCCAGCCTGAATCCTGATCATTTCTACAGTTTATTAAGTTCAGCTTCACCTGAACATCAGTGATGAAGCTGCTCTGACTCCATCACAGCTCACAGCTGTTGGAATGAGTCAAACAATGAAGAAGGTTCAGAAACAGCTGATGATTTTACAGAAACATGATGCAAACATGAGAATGGACACATGATTTTTTATTAACAGACACTGTTTATGTTTCACTGTGCATGACGTCATCAACACTGACACCAGGGGGCGCTCATCACCAGCCTGAGGAACTGTGATAAGGGAGGGAGACGCAGTGTTGTGTGTACTGCAGTCGGACAGAAGGAAAAACTTCCTCCTGAAAACATTTTCATCCTTCCCAAAAGTGTTTGAGTCAAATGTTACAAATATATAAATACAATAAAACACAGGGTCTTACATAAAATTAGTGATGCAGTTGTGCACTGAGCACCTTTCCAATGTTCCTTCCTCAGATGAGTCCAGCTGCTGAACACATTAACATCTGTATGTAAATGTAGCCGAGAACCAACCTGAGCACTGCTGGGAAAATACAAAGGCAACCATCAAAGTGCTGTATTATCTTATTTATTCTGAATGTTGACTTAGATCCACACCACGATTTATGAAACTATAGAACTAAAATAACAACAATCGTCTGCTTCTTTAAAATTTCTTTCATTACATCAAACCAGTGAAAACTGAAAAAAACAAAGAGCTGTTAGCATGTTCAGACCAACTTTGAGACAGAGACTGTAAAGTTCTGCACTTTAAATCCTGCCTGTGTTCCTGCAAATGATTCACACTGAAAGTATCTTAGTTTAGTATTGAGTGAGCCACAAAGCAGCCTGATAGCTTTAAAACAGGAAAAGTAAATGAAATTGACAGTTTCAGTGTAGCTGGATCTATTATTGGGGGGTCATGACCCCCGTAACCCTGCCTGGTCCTGAGGTCAAATCCACCATCTTTGTTTCAGAGCTTCATGTTCTCCCGTGTTTGTGTGCGTCCTCTCCGGTACTCCGGCTTCCTCCCACAGTCCAAACACATGCAGTTAGTGGGGTCAGGTTAGCTGTGAGTGGTTGTGTCTCTGTGTTATTCCACCTTAATCAATGACTTCCTGTTAGCATGAAGTGCTTCTGTAGGACTGATGTCATTTTCATGGTTGGATCATTTAAATGAAGCTGGACTCAGATGCAGTAAATAAGCTGATTGATCATTAATGAATAAAGCTGGTCAAACACATCACGTGGACACATGTGATTGTGTGTTGTAGTATTGATCCCAATGCTGGTATCAGTCCTGGATCAATAACACTGGATGGATGCGTTCAGCATGGAGCCCTGAGCTGTGTTACAGACAAACATGGAAACTGACAGGTCTGTGTCATTCACAGTCTGTAACACTTCTAAACAACAGAGGCTGACCCAAGTGCCTCAGAGCCAGGCACGCTCACATCACAGCTCTCTAAATAAGCCAGTTTCAAAATAAGAGCTGAAAGCTGTGTTTGCTTGTGTTAGCTTATTATTGTGGAGACTAACATTCAGTGATCATGTGTTCAGACTCATAATGATTACTCTCAGAAATCCTGATCTTTGTATTTACTGTGTGTTGGATCAATAACTGAGATTCATGGTATCACACAGCTGTGCTGCTGCTGATGTCAGCACATCTGGAACAATACGAGGTATCTGCTACCAGACTGAGCAGGACGTGAGACCTGTGGACTGTTTAAAGCTGTCCCTCCACAGCTCACTCAGACCTGATCCACACCTCAGTGATATTCTCTGACTTCCTCACACTCAAAAAAATCAACTAGGGCATGTGTTTGATTAACAAAGTAGTAATATGTTTACATCACATGAAGAAATCATTTTTATGCTCATTAAATGATTCATTCTTTTTTGTTGAATATAAATCAAAGAAAACTTTGATGAGTTAAATTCGTTCATGGCAATCCAATGAGAATGAGGTCCATCAAACCAACGGCTCTGATAGCGTCATGTATTGCGCATGCTCCACGCCCACCGGATGCGGAAAGGTCCGTTGAGAAGTTAACGAGCGCACGTGGAGTTACTTCTTTGGCATACCTGATAGTGAGGTAAGTAATATTTCTTGATATATTTATTTAGGTTAGTGGAGTGAGAGATAAATACTATTACCGTATTTTCACGACCATAAGGCGCACTTAAAAGCCTTAGATTTTCTTCAAATAGGGCGCACTGCACTATAGGGCGCGCCGCACTATAGTGCAGTGCGCCCTATGTGTTGTAAGGAGAACGTAGTAGAGAACACCATGAGAACGTTAAAGGGTGAAGTGTGGGCGTTGATCGTATATACCGGGACAATCGCACATACCTGTATAAAAGAACAGGTATGTGCATTATGCAAGACATCGTTGTTTTAACAACCCTGAAAATGGCAAAGAGACACGCTTACGAAGCACAGTTTAAACTGAAGGCCATCAGCTACGCGGAGGAACATGGAAATCGAGCAGCGGCGAGAGAATTTAAGATTAACGAATCGATGGTTCGCAAATGGAGGAAGCTAGAAAACAAGCTCCGGCAGGTCAAGAAAACGCAGCTGAGTTTCCGCGGACATAAGGCGAGGTGGCTCGAGTTGGAGGAAAGACTCGAGCGGTGGATCATCGAGCAAAGAACGAGCGGGAGAAGCGTTTCGACGGTCACCATTCGGCTAAAAGCAGTTTCACTTTCACTTTTTATGAAACGGTGCCATTTTTCCATCCGGACCAGGACTATGGTAGCGCAGCAACTTCCAGCGGATTATAAGGAAAAGCTGGCCATCTTCCGCTCCTACTGCAGCAAACACATCGGCGACAAACACATCCAGCCCAGCCACATCACAAACATGGACGAGGTCCCGCTCACTTTTGACATCCCGGTGAGTCACACTGTGGAGAAGAAGGGGACCAGCACGGTAGCGATACGCACAACGGGGTATGAAAAGTCTTCTTTTACTGTTGTGCTTGGCTGCCATGCTAATGGACAGAAACTGCCGCCTATGGTGATTTTTAAGAGAAAGACTTTGCCTAAAGAGAAGTTTCCAGCAGGAATCATCATTAAGGCAAATGAAAAGGGCTGGATGGATGAGGAAATGATGAAAGAGTGGCTGAGGGAGGTGTATGTAAGGAGACCAGGTGGTTTTTTCCACGCAGTTTCACTAAGAGTGGAAGGCAGCGCCGGGCGAGTTACGCCACAATTTGCCAATGGATTGTAGATGCTTGGGCTAACATGTCTGCTGGCACTGTTGTTCGAGCTTTCGCAAAAGCCGGCATCGTTTCCGAGGAGCCGCACGGCACGGAAAGTGACTCTGACAGTGAAGAAAGTGAACCTGGCATGTTTGATGGAGATTTAGCGCAGCTGTTCAGTTCAGACACAGAGGATGAGGACTTCCATGGGTTTGATTGATGATAAAAATGTGAGTACCAAACTCAGTTTTGCTCCTGCTTTATTTTTAAATATGCACACTTGTATGCTTGTGTGTTGTTGATGATGACGATTACCGGCAATAGAAATGTGAGTAAGGTACCGAACTCAGGTTTGCTCCCGCTTTATTTTTAAATACGCATACGGTACTTGTATGCGCCCTATGATCCAGTGCGCCTTATGTGTGTGTTAAATACAGTAATGGCACACATAACTGAGACTGCGCCTTTTAGCACAGTGCGTCTTATGGTCGTGAAAATACAGTAGTTAAAAATTTTTACCTGTGTAGTGTGGAGATTTAGAGGAGTTTTATATATAGCAGGGAGGTTGTAGACCCAAACATTTTTCAAATGTAAGTCGGTGAATTTAATGTTTTTTTAAAAACTTAACCGGAGTCGCTAATTGTTGCAACAGAGCAAAAACTGATGAGGTTATTTTGGTAAGTTCGTTTTTTTTTTTTGTTTCTGTCGACTTTGAATGAGGTGTGTTTCATGGTTATCTGCGTTGGTAGGACTGTTTTTCTTCTCTGGAGTTAGCTAACTTTGAAGAGCGGGAAAGCCGCGTAGAGCCGTAACGTCTTCGCATATAGCTCCGTGAATGACAGGTTACTTTCTGCTTAACCGGAGTTGGTGATTGTTGGTAGTAGTGGTAAGACTGACCGACATGGTTTTGGTGATTTTATGAGTGTTTTATGATGCTCTATCTAAAATTCCTGTTTTTGTCAGTGGAGTTTAGTCGCGGGCAACCGCATTAACTGGATTGATGAAAGGTTTAATTCAACTAAACCAGCGTTTAGGGGAGTTAATAACAAGGAGTAAGATAAAATCTGTCACAATAATTGCATGTGCATTTTCTTTTTTTGTAATATATTCACTTAGTTTTCGAATTCAGAATGATTTAGGTGGATAATTGTTCGGGTTATAGTTTCTCTGGTGCTCTGCATTAGGCTGACTAACGGTGCGTTCACACCGAACGCGATAGACGCCCCTAGCTGATCGCGTGCACATTTGCACCTCGAAGCGCGTCCAGCATGAACTGGTCGAGCTTTATATGCAATTTTCACGCGTATGAAGAAGAGATCTGGGAGGAAGTAGTGCCAGACGGTATGTTATTAAAATGGCAGCTGTCAATCTAGCGTTTGAAGAAAGAGTCTCCCTTCTCTATTTGCTGTGGAGAGCAGAGCAGTGCCTAAAGGACGTCCTCACCGTACCTGGGTCCATCAGGTCTTCCACAAGCATGAGCAGTTTGGTGAGTTTCACCACTTGCTCCAGAAGCTCCGTCTGGATGACGGCCGCTTTCAGCTGTACCACCTTCTGTCCCTTGCCGAGTTTGAGGAGCTGCTGTCCCGCAGATGCAGAAGTTTAATCTCCTTGACGTTTTCTAATGCATATTTCATTTTTTATCAGTGACGTGTATGTGGCAGTGCAAGCATTGTGTTACCAGAGAGAGCAGCAGGTACAAATTACTTCAACATTATAAACTACATCATCATTACGGAATAGGTCAACATTATCTGTGCATATATGTTAATTGTCCGTGCACATTTAAGACTTGGAGTGGACTGAACACTCATGTCTATAAAGCTCATTCATCTCAGTTTACACAGACAGCTTCAAGTTCAGTAACTTTTAAATGTGAGTTATGTGACTGCAGTGACGTCTTCTCTGAGAGAGATTTTTTTGTCCATATTGGAACACATCTGCGAAGTAACGAGACAGTTAGTTGTGTGTTTCTTGGTTTCCCTTTCAAGACAAATATTTACAATACATTTTATACACACAAGAGGAAGCATCATCCACACACACTTAAAGATTTTAAATCAGCCTAAAATGGCTGAGCAGCAGAAATCCCCACACCCATCACCCTGGGGACCATTTTCTGCCCATTGACTTCCATTATAAACGCTATTTTTCAACCCCAAATTATCATCATATGATTTTATTTTTTCTTCTTTTCTTGGATGTCAATGAAGACTCAGGGCCTTGAAGTTTTAATTTTTAAATTGCAAAAAAAATGCAAAAAAAATAATGGCAGGTCAAAATGTATGTTGGTGCCAATCTTTGGTCCATCTAAAGGCCTACTTATAATGACAATCACATATTACTTCAACTGGTTTTTTGTGGAAATATTTAGTTTCGTTTTTTGGTTTTTGGGGCTTATAACACAGGGCGCTCATGTAATAACACTGGGATTTGAAGGGTTAAAACAACGAAAATATAATTAAAACTTTACATGAATATTTCAGGGAGAAGTAGTTTTACAAGGTTGGCTAATTTAAAGTGGAATAAAATATGGATATATGGTCTTTTTATGGCGTGGCTGAGAATGGTCCCTAGGGTGATGGGTGTGAGTTTTTTAAAGGATGGCAGGAGGGTTAATGCTTCGATCTTAAATATGATCAACCTATCTCTAATGATCGGCTATGTACCACAGGCCTTCAAGCTAGCTGTAGTTAAACCTTTACTCAAAAAGCATCTCTAGACCCAGCAGTCTTAGCTAATTATAGGCCAATCTCCAACCTTCCTTTCATATCAAACATCCTTGAAAGAGTAGTTGTCAAACAGCTAACAGATCATCTGCAGAGGTTTATTTGAAGAGTTTCAGTCAGGTTTCAGAGCTCATCACAGCACAGAAACAGCTTTAGTGAAGGTTACAAATGATCTTCTTATGGCCTCTGACAGTGGACTCATCTCTGTGCTTGTCCTGCTAGACCTCAGTGCAGCGTTCGATACTGTTGATCATAATATCCTATTAGAGCGATTAGAACATGCTGTAGGTATTACAGGTACTGCGCTGCAGTGGTTTGTATCATATCTATCTAATAGACTCCAGTTTGTGCATGTAAATGGAGAGTCCTCTTCACACACTGAGGTTAATTATGGAGTTCCACAGGGTTCAGTGCTAGGACCAATTCTGTTTACATTATACATGCTTCCCTTAGGCAGCATCATTAGAAGACATAGCATACATTTACACTGCTATGCAGATGGCACCCAGCTCTATCTGTCCATGAAGCCAGATAACACACACCAATGAGTTAAACTGCAGGAATGTCTTAAAGACATAAAGACCTGGATGGCCGCTAACTTTCTGCTTCTTAATTCAGATAAAACTGAGGTTATTGTACTCGGCCCTGAAAATCTTAGAAATATGGTATCTAAGCAGATTCTTACTCTGGATGGCATTACCTTGGCCTCCAGTAACACTGTGAGGAACCTTGGAGTCATTTTTGAGCAGGACATGTCCTTCAACGCACATATTAAACAAATATGTAAGACTGCGTTCTTCCATTTGTGCAACATCTCTAAAGTTAGAAATATCCTGTCTCAGAGTGACGCTGAAAAACTAGTTCATGCATTTATTACTTCCAGGCTGGACGACTGTAATTCATTATTATCAGGATGTCCAAAAAACTCACTGAAAAGCCTTCAGCTAATCCAAAATGCTGCAGCAAGAGTCCTGACAGGGACTAGAAAGAGAGCAGATTTCTCCTGTTTTGGCTTCCTGTTAAATCCAGGATTCAAAATCCTGCTCCTCACATACAAGGTCTTAAATAATCAGGCCCCATCTTATCTTAATGACCTTGTAGTACCATATCACCCTATTAGAGCGCTTCGCTCTCGCTCTGCAGGCCTACTTGTTGTTCCTAGAGTATTTAAAAGTAGAATGGGAGGCAGAGCCTTCAGTTTTCAGGCCCCTCTTCTGTGGAACCAGTTAAAGGGAGTTTTTCCTTCCCACTGTCGCCAAAGTGCTGCTCATAGGGGGTCATTTGATTGCTGGGTTCTTCACTGTATGTATTATTGTAGGATCTACTGTACAACATAAAGCACCTTGAGGCGACTGTTGTTGTGATTTGGCGCTGTGTAAATAAAACTGAATTGAATTATCTGGCATCTGAATGATTTATGACAGGCCACACACAGGCTGCTCTACACTCTCACATATCAGAACCCATTGATGTAATGCTTTCTTGGCAGTGGATAACAAAGGATTCATCATTCACTGCCTCATTGTCTCCCTTGTCAGCCATTCGTTTGGCTGAGATCATTCTAAGGGCAGCAGCAGCAAGTTAGCCATGTGGTCAGCTAGAAGCACACATCATTTTTTCAGAAGGTTCACTGTCCCTACAGCATCTCCCTCACCGATGCCACAGCTACAGGTTACACACAGAACAAATCAAATCATTTAGTGAACACACCTTAAATATCAGCGTAACAGCTCTGTCCATTCAGTTTGATTGATTTGGCTCTCGTGCAAATCACTCACATTAGTGATGAGTGGGATCAGTCTTAAGGTGGTAATCAGGTCTCCTGCTCCTTGTGGTCTGACCTTGTTTCCTTGTGTTAGAGCTCTCAACAAGCTTGTGTTTCAGTTCAGTTTATGTTTTCATATGGCACCAGCGCATAACAACAGTTTCCTCGAAGAGGATTACGCTGCAAAGTAATCTGAAGAAGACCTCTGCTAGGCTTAGGGAGGGGCAGCCTAATGGGATGAGAGGTAAACAAGAGAGGTAACATTTCCATGTGCTGTTTGTAGCCGGAAGTCAGCATCACTGTGAAGGTGACCTGAAGATGGATGACCATCACAACCCCAAGATTCCCAACAGGTTCTCAGTAGGTATCATTGAATTCCTGTGATAAGGCTTGGCCTGTCATTGTAGACTGGCTATGACTCATTTTCATTATGTTTAGCAGTCGTCTTAGTAACGGCCCATCTATTACAAATATTGATCTATTATCCATTTATCTTCCAGTCTCTGCAGTACACCCAGCAGTGGTGAGGAAAGGGAAAGCCTCAACTCTCATGACTATTGCAGCATGTGTGGAAGCAGCTGTTTCTGCATCTATCAGATAATAAATGAAAACGACTCCGTCCATGTGTCTGTTACTGGAGTTACAGAAGGACCCTCAGACAGTTTGACACATATGCACACTGTACAGCGAAGGCAGCAAAACTCTGATGAAGCTTCAGTGCTTGGTCTCTCTCACATACACATGCTCAAACACACAAACAGGTGTGGGTGTCTGACAATGCATGTGTAACACACTGAACACAAAAAGGAGAGATCAGGGTCATTATTACCATCACAGTGATTTATTCAAACAGCCTTGGCACAGGGCAACTGTGTGCTTTGCAAAGGGAGGAGAGAGAAATTTAAGGCATGAAACACAGATGCACATAAAATCATGAGAAACTCTAACAATGCAGGTTATTAAGAAGCTGCCTTCTTGTGTAAACTGGTCCTCCCACCTTAACTTTGCTCTTTGTTTAGCCTTTTCTGTGCTGACTCTCTCTAGTGTCTCCAGTCCTTCCCATATTTTCCAGTTCTGCCTTCTATCCAGCAGGGGGCGTAACAAACACTTTGTTACTGTGCTTACAGTTTTTTCTGATTGCTTAAGCCCTTTTTTTGTAACTATTGGCTAATTTTGCAAAACTCTTCACACAAATAAGAAAACCTGTCACCCAATCATCAAAACATTGTAGTTCTCTTGCAAAAGCAAACACAGCTAGATTAACTCCTCACACCTCCTCAGCATCTGTACACCTGAAGAGAAAAGAAAGGCTCCAACAGCTCAAATCTACAAAGGATTCATGAAGTTTCATCCAACAATAACATGTTTGCCTTCCACACTTCTATTATTCATGATCACAAACACAAAGAACTTGTGCAGCCCTGATATCAGCCCTAATATATGAGTGTGTTTGCCCAAAGACTGAAACAGCATCAACATGACAGCTGTAAGAAATCTTCTCTCAGCCTTGTTTGGCAGAAGATCCCTGCAACAAAGATTGTAGCTGAAAGATGACGTGTGTAAAGTTTGCTCTGTGGGAGGGTCGAGGCTGTTTTTAGACCTTTGATAGTTTCCAATCCAGTTCTGACAGACAGGAATAAAAACATCATTAAGATCAGATCATGGAGCTGTTTGCTGCCTTGTTTCTATCTTCACATTACAAGACTTTACTACAATAAAGATGCTAATATGTTTCTGTAGGAACAACATCATTGAATCTGTAACAACTGGAGCCAAACCAGTGGCTCTGCTGGGATCACTGGTGAGCCAACACTTCCTTGTTGATGCAGATTTCAGGGCTTCCTTTTGCTCCTCCGTTATAACTGTTCTCTCTTCTCAACACATGATGACACAAAGGAATCAGCAGTGACAAAGATGATGCTGAAGAGAAGCACACACTTCACACATATAACAGAGCAGTGCAGTTACACACACCTCTGCTCGACATCAGGCCTCAAACAAAGACACAAAACACTAACTTGACTCTAAACAGAAGAAACGAGCAGCTGTTTCTGTTCTGTGCTTATTTATATTTGACACACATGCTTCTCTTTGTGCAAACACACATCGCACTATAAGGGTAACCTCGCACACAATGATTGGACAGCACAGTGATGATGCTGGGAGATCCTATACGCAGCAACACAGAAACACTGAGAACTTTAAACATTGATTATATTGAGATCAGCAGCCGACCCAGTCTAGATAAAGGCCAGCAGCTGGGACCGCTGCTGCACCAAAAACAGGTTTCAGTGTTTCCATGTGTGTGTTTGTGTGTGATGTCTTTACTTATACTGGTCAATAGACTTTAGTCAACACATTATTGAAAGGTGTTACACATGAAATAAAAACAGTGTTTATTCCTCTGAAGCAGCTGCATTATAACCAATCTGCTCCTTTGTGGCCGTTTAAAACAGCCTTAAATAACTGTTGTTATATTTGTTGCAGCTTCTGCTCCTCTTTGACAGACGACTCTTGAAAAGACGTTTTTGAATTTCAACTTTTAACTGGATAAATATCGGATATATCAACGTCTGCAGCAAACTGATTCCAGCGTCTACCTCATGATAGGAATGTTTTTGTGGCTCAAGATGACCTGATATCTTTCATAATGGAGACGTTTGACACATGTTTCACATATTATAGACCAACAACTGATTCACAGTGGGGTTGAAAAGCACCTCTGTGATCAGTCTGGGTCATCCTTCACCACTGCAGGTCAGCTTAAAACACACAAACGAGTCCACACAGGAGAGAAACCACACAAGTGCAGACACTGTGAGAGAAGCTTCTCACATTCACATAATCGTAACAGGCATGAACGTGCACACATGGAAGGAAACTACAGCTGTGACCAGTGTGACAAGAGCTTCAGGAATCTCAGTTCATACTCTGCACACAAACGATCCCACGTTACTAATAAACTGTTTCACTGTTACCAATGTGCCCAAACATTCACCTCATTGTCTGCTCTGTGCAAACATCAGCGTGATCACTCAGGGCTGAAATCACTCCCATCACTGGATCACAGTGAATCTGAAGACACAGAAAGATCCTCTGGTTTCTGTGTCAGACTCAAAAAGCTTGAGATCAGGCTCCACAGAGTTCAGATAGAATCTCCTGTAAAAATCTGATGAGGCAGCTGTGAATCAAACTCTTCCCCTAGTTCCATTTTAAGCTTTCAAAACTGTCCTACTGTAGTGTTCATGTCGAGTGGTTAGCTTTCTTTTCATCAGTTGGTTGAAAACTCTGTTTCCTATTATAAAGTTTTTGTTTTAATGTATTTTGATCCACATAAATGTTTTCTTGTTCAGGTTCTTTATGTTATTGAATCTTGGAAATGTTAAATAAAAAAGAGCCATGATGTCATTTCCTGTGTTTCAGAGTAAAAACTGAAGTGACAAATGGAAACATGTTTACAGTCACAGTTAGATGAACTGTTTTCAGTGTGTTACAAAATTAATATATTATTAGTGCTTATTTAGTGAATATTGTCACTTGTTTAAACAGGTACATGGAGTTGTTTGCAGTGAAAGTTATTTTTGAACACAGTCAATATTCCTTCTCCTCTACCTGACATCCTTGGAGCATTAAGAAATGAGCCGTCAGAGGGTAACAGTCCAGAAATAATGCTAGACTCACCAACTCTCATCTCTGTCTCAGTCACAAAAAGGAGATCCAATCCATTGGAGGAAAAATAATTTATAATGAAGCTTTATTTGCTAAGGACCACGCATTTGTTAGAGCCATCTTCATTGGAGCTGGAGCCTGGGTAGAAGTTGTCGGTGAAGCCCAAGTTAATGGGACCAAATTCAAAAAGTTTATTCCATGACTCCCACAATGCAAAAAACAGTGGTGAGCAGGGTTATGGACACCCAAGCCCACAACAGTAACCAGACAGGAGATAACAGGATCCAGGAGACGCCTTGGGATGTGGTGGAACGGACCATAACCAGCTGGAGCGGCCGCTGAAGAAAAGATAAGTCAAGCTTTAAACTTCACCAGCCGACCGGCACGTTTACCCCGGTGTCTGTGGCGGTGTGTCGGAGCAGGTGGTGGCACTTTATGTAGCAAGTAATCAGGAACATCAGCCAGGAGCAGAGGATACCCTGTTTGTTTCTTCTGATTAGAGCTCTGAAAGCTGATGGCAAAAAACTGAAGATCCAAAGGTTTTTGGTGTTCCCCAGTTTTGAGTTGATTTCAGTGACAAGAATCATCAGAAACAGAACAAACAGTAAGAAAACTGACACAGGTAAACAGCAAGCACACACACTGGAGCCATCTTACCCCTTAGTTTAATTATGTAAATTACAATTATGTAATCTGATCATCTACAAACTGAAATAATCTCAACATAAGCTGACGGAAGAAGAAGAAATTGAGGAAGAAGTTCAGGCCGTGTACTGAAAACATCTTTTTACTTGTTATCATAAGACATTTGGTGTGACGACTTCTACTACTCAGTTTTTGGTTTTGCTGAAGTAAAGTTTACACTCTGAGGAGTCACAGTGTTGATATTGGACACAAAGAGAAAAGTTCCTGTAATGTAAAATGTAAAAGTTAAAGCTAGAATTTTAAAATGGAACCTAAATCTGATTGGTAGCCAGTGCACCGACTTTAAAACAGGGTCATATGAGCTCCCTTGTTCGAGCGGGTCAGTAGCCTTGCTGTCAGTTTTGAACAACCTGTAGACGAGCTAGCCCTTTCTTGTTTAGACAAGTAAACAGGCTGTTACAGTAGTCAAGTCTTGTAGAGACAAAAGCATGTATTATCATCTCAAGTTCACTTGTTGACACGATGGATCTAAGTTTAGAAATGTTCCTCAAGTGAAAAAAGCAGGTTCTTACTGTCTGATTTAAATGTCCCTCCAAAGAAAAAGCTTCATCGAAAATAACACCCAGGTTTCTAAGGTTATGTTTCTGTGAGGAACCTCAGTCACCCAGTCGCCGTTTAATATCAGGCACTGTCTGCTGCAATAATCAAAGTTTCTGCCGGGTTTATCTGTAAGCAATTATTGTTCAACCATTGTTTAATGTTGGTTAAACAGTCAATCAGATTGGAGAGCTTATGAGCTTCAGCAGGCTTAAAAGAATAATATAGCTGAATATTGTCAGCAAAGAAATGATAAGATACTTCAGGAAACTGCTGTATTATCTGGCTTAAAGGAAAATTGTATATTAAAAACAGAATAGGTCCCAGCACAGAGCCCTGAGGAACTCCACACAACAACTCTGTAGATTCCGACGTGATCTGGTTTGCAGACACACTAAAACTCCTTTCAGATATATCAAAAGAAAACCAGTGAACAGAGCAGACGTCCCAACCAGGTCTCTCAGTCTGTTTATCAGGATGGTATGGTTGACTGTATCAAAGGCTGAGGTAAGGTCTAACAAGACTAGGACTGTGTATTCTCCGGAGTCTGCTGACATAATATCATTAGTAACTTTCAGTAGTGCTGTCTCAGTGGATTGCAATTTACAGAACCCAGACTGAAAACGCTCATTGAAGTTATAGTTCTCCAAGTATGCTGTGAGGTGGACAGCTACTGCCTTCTCAAGGAGTTTTGACATAAATGGGAGTTTGGAGATTACATTTTAAAGTAGTGTTGGATCCAGGTTGGGTTTTTTGAGTCTTGGTTCCACAATGGCATGTTTAAAAAAGCTGGGGAACACCCCAGTCTGAAGAGAAACATTAAAAAGGTTCCCAACCCAAGGACCAATGGTGTCAAAAGCATTGATGAAGAGCTTAGTGGGGACAATGTCTTAGGGGCTTGTAGGTGGCTTCATTTTGTCCACCAGGGCTGCTATTTCAATATATATTTTGCAGTTGTAAAAGTTGACCAGGAGTACAAAGGGAGTGCCTGACTCGGAGAACAAGAAAGCTTTGGGGAGATTTCAGCATTGATTTCTTTAATCATGTCAACAAAAAATTGTTTACTACTATCTACTTTAAAGTGTACATCTAAAGGTACCACATCTGGGGAGACAATATCACTAATTTTGTCAAAAAGAAACTTGGGATTTCTCTTGTTTTTTGATATGAGTCTAGAAAAATATTTGATCTAACAGTTTTCATTTGTCATTTAAGGAGTTTGCTTTTCTTCCATAGTCGTCCCGTTTTGCGGCATATTCTCCTTAAGTTTAAGATAGACTCTTTTATCCAAGGGCATGTCTTCTTTTGTAAAGCCGAGCTTGTTTTAATAGCTGTAAACAGCTTTTACAGCTTTGATATTCTTTGACACTAGATATCAGGTGAAGGGATTAAATGTAAAGGTTTCTGTGTCCCATTTACACTAACCAGTATGTGAGATAGTCAGACTCAAATGTCAAGGAAGGTGGTGGGAAGCAGACTACGCAGACATTTCA
This sequence comes from Aulonocara sp. 'chitande type north' Nkhata Bay, assembly GCF_057382095.1. Lineage (NCBI taxonomy): Eukaryota > Metazoa > Chordata > Actinopteri > Cichliformes > Cichlidae > Aulonocara > Aulonocara sp. 'chitande type north' Nkhata Bay. The sequence continues at coordinate 6,419,945 of NC_141347.1, read as the reverse complement.
GGTTTCCAAAGGTGAGCAATTTATTTACAGTGAACTTAATTTAATGTGAAACTTCCCCCAAATCAACTGTATTAACAAAACTCAACAGACCATGGCTCTGGTAACACAGCTCACCTCTCCTCTCTCTTGGATCTGGTAGAGACTGGCTTTAAATAGGGCCATCAATTTCCCTCCAATTGCCCCGCCAGTACCACTCAAACTGAGGGATCTAAAACTCTACACAGATGATCTAAAACACAAAACCTCTTCACACTTCTAACATGCACATTTACACAACTAAATGGCAGTATTGAAGAAAAGAAACACATTCAACAAATCCCTTTAAACCTTAACACAAACAAAAGGAAGCATCTCTATGGACAAACAAACCCCTCCACTTGGTTTGACCTGCTGATGTCATGTGTGTCAATAAAGATCTAACAGAATCAATCATGGCATCGTTAATGATAAAATGTTCTCAAATATTTGCAGTGATTTAAGTTAAAAATAAATACATTAAGGAGGCATCCTTGTCAGATGCCCTGGGGCACACTTGCATAAGCGAGGCTGCCATATCGCACCATCGGCCCTTCTGGCCAACACCGGTAGGTGAAGCGTCTCGCCCAAGGACACAACAACCGAGACTGTCCGAGCCGGGGCTCCAACCGGCAACCTTCCGATTACAAGACGAGCTGCCAACTCTTGAGCCACGATCGCCTCGTGTTTAATTTGGCCACCAGAGGGGAGTAAAACATAATTACAAGATATTCTGCTACTGGGCATATATCTATATTGGTCATTTCATCAAGTCCCATCTAGTATATAATGTTAAAAAATGTAAATAAGATGGAATTCACAGCTGGAAATTGTAAATTATTTCTGAGCAGTAGAATATTAAAATTATCTATATAAATTAAGAAGCTGTAATTTGAAAATGCTGAGAATTTTGACTTAGACTTTTTGACCACATGAGAACTAAAATGAACAAGAAATATATAATTATTACAACTAAAACGTAAAAATGATTCATGATGTATCAGGATTTTGCCTCTATATGATCTTATGACCTGTACACTAAATTTGGATTTGACCTAGCTAGTAACAGGAAATTTGCAACACTGAAAGCATGGTTACATGTTTTAAGCTGCAGCTCACAAAGCTCAGCTGCTGCCCCAGTTATGAGTTTAAATAAATCGTTAATCATGATCTTTTCCCTCTCAGCACTTTCACTTGGCCTTGGGCTGTTTTGACTGAGCTACACAGTATGTTTCAAATGTTGTAAATAACCAAAGTCTTGAACTGGGAGTGATTTGGTTGTATTATTGGTTTGTTTGTTGGTGATATATTTCCATGTAGATGAATGAAGACAGATTCATTCTTACCTTTTCCAAATGACTGTGAGGTCCAGCACGTCTGTGCTTTTCTGCCTCTTCCTGCGATCACCCCAGTGATTTTCCCTCGGTCTGAAATCTCACCTAATCTTGTGTAATTGTGAGTCATCTGGCAGCGAACCACTCTTACTAGACTGGATCACATCATCTCAACAAGAACTGAGACTTGTTAAGTAGTTAAGTTTCATGCAGATCGTATACAGGGAGTGCAGAATTATTAGGCAAATGAGTATTTTGTCCACATCATCCTCTTCATGCATGTTGTCTTACTCCAAGCTGTATAGGCTCGAAAGCCTACTACCAATTAAGCATATTAGGTGATGTGCATCTCTGTAATGAGAAGGGGTGTGGTCTAATGACATCAACACCCTATATCAGGTGTGCATAATTATTAGGCAACGTCCTTTCCTTTGGCAAAATGGGTCAAAAGAAGGACTTGACAGGCTCAGAAAAGTCAAAAATAGTGAGATATCTTGCAGAGGGATGCAGCAGTCTCAAAATTGCAAAGCTTCTGAAGCGTGATCATCGAACAATCAAGCGTTTCATTCAAAATAGTCAACAGGGTCGCAAGAAGCGTGTGGAAAAACCAAGGCGCCAAATAACTGCCCATGAACTGAGAAAAGTCAAGCGTGCAGCTGCCAAGATGCCACTTGCCACCAGTTTGGCCATATTTCAGAGCTGCAACATCACTGGAGTGCCCAAAAGCACAAGGTGTGCAATACTCAGAGACATGGCCAAGGTAAGAAAGGCTGAAAGACGACCACCACTGAACAAGACACACAAGCTGAAACGTCAAGACTGGGCCAAGAAATATCTCAAGACTGGTTTTTCTAAGGTTTTATGGACTGATGAAATGAGAGTGAGTCTTGATGGGCCAGATGGATGGGCCCGTGGCTGGATTGGTAAAGGGCAGAGAGCTCCAGTCTGACTCAGACGCCAGCAAGGTGGAGGTGGAGTACTGGTTTGGGCTGGTATCATCAAAGATGAGCTTGTGGGGCCTTTTCGGGTTGAGGATGGAGTCAAGCTCAACTCCCAGTCCTACTGCCAGTTTCTGGAAGACACCTTCTTCAAGCAGTGGTACAGGAAGAAGTCTGCATCCTTCAAGAAAAACATGATTTTCATGCAGGACAATGCTCCATCACACGCGTCCAAGTACTCCACAGTGTGGCTGGCAAGAAAGGGTATAAAAGAAGAAAAACTAATGACATGGCCTCCTTGTTCACCTGATCTGAACCCCATTGAGAACCTGTGGTCCATCATCACCTACACCAGGAGATGCCGGACTAGAGCAGATACTGAAGGACCCGTCCCATCCTGGCAACAAACTGTTCCAACTTCTGCAATCTGGTAGAAGGTTCCGCATCATCCGGGCAAGGACAGAGAGACTCAAGAGGAGCTTCTATCCCCAAGCCATCCGTGCTCTAAACACACACACCCGCCCTCTCACATCATCTATAATTGACTGAGTCAGGACTCTTCCAGACACTAAACCAAGGCACAATGTACATTTCAATTCCTTTAAATTTAAATATGTTTATATTGTCTATCCTGTAAAATAGTCAGATGTCTATTCATATTAATGTACAGAATTCACCTGCTTGCTGCCACTACTGCACATTCACCCAGTGTATATACTATATATATATATATATATATATATATATATATATAATGTTCTTCCTCTACACCCCCCCCCCCCCCCCCCAATTTTTGCACATGTCGAGGAGCGTGTCAGGCTACATTTCACTGTGTGTTATACTTGTATAACTATGCATGTGACAAATAAAGAACCTTGAACCTTGAAAAAAAAAAATCAAATGTGAGATTTACAAGGAGGGAAAACAGTACACCTCTCTGAACAGTGTCTGGGAGGCTGTGGTTGCTGCTGCACGCAATGTTGATGGTGAACAGATCAAAACACTGACAGAATCCATGGATGGCAGGCTTTTGAGTGTCCTTGCAAAGAAAGGTGGCTATATTGGTCACTGATTTGTTTTTGTTTTGTTTTTGAATGTCAGAAATGTATATTTGTGAATGTGGAGATGTTATATTGGTGTCACTGGTAAAAATAAATAATTGAAATGGGTATATATTTGTTTTTGTTAGGTTGCCTAATAATTATGCACAGTAATAGTCACCTGCACACACAGATATCCCCCTAAAATAGCTCAAACTAAAAACAAACTAAAAACTACTTCCAAAAACATTCAGCTTTGATATTAATGAGTTTTTTGGGTTCATTGAGAACATGGTTGTTGTTCAATAATAAAATTATTCCTCAAAAATACAACTTGCCTAATAATTCTGCACTCCCTGTATGATTTAATTATGTTCATTTCAGAAACATGTTTTCTTCAAACTCCTGTAAATGTAACAGGCATCCAGTTTCTCTTTTTTGAGTGAGTGATTAAGAACAAACAGATGTTTCTATATGGAAACACTCTGATTGTTCTTCAGTCCATCGTCTGATTAACCTGACGTTCATATTTCTGAGTGGAACTAAATGATTCCTCCATCATTTCTGTTCTCTCTGTATTCAAGTGCACCATTTGGACTTCTGTTGTTTCTGTTTGATAACTTTAAGTATTAAAAAACAAACCCAGTCTTCCACGTGTCACTTTACACCTGATCCCAGTGATATTTCATTCATTTCTGATAAAGTCCAATGGTGTTCATTTATCTGTGCTTAGAGAATTAAAGGCAAACAGTGTTCTGTAAACTTCATTTATAACTTTAATTCTGTGCCAGTAGCTCCATAGAGACCAAGATGGCGCCGCGTATGGATGCCCTGGTGCTTCAGTGCGTTAGTTTTGTCTTGTTTTTGTGCATTTCTTCTGTGTCTGGGAACTCCTCTGGATATTCTTACACCAGAGAAGAGCTCCTTAACTGCAGGACTACAACGCCTGTGGATTTATTTCCAATATTTGTCGCATCTGCGGCAGATTTACTGCTGACTCTGATCAGGAAAGTGAGACGTCGAAAGAGAGGTAAGCGAGCCGGCGTACTCGTGCGTTTGAGGAAACGCGGACTGAGAACGGCCCTTCCTGGGATCTTCCTCTCTAATGTACGCTCACTCTGGAACAAGATAGACGAACTGGCCCTGTTGAGAAGCATGAACAGAGACTTTGCCTCCTCCTGTGTCTTATGTTTTACGGAGTCGTGGCTCAGTGAGGACATCCCGGACTGCGCGCTCAAGCTGGAGGGCTTCCATCTGCTGCGCGCGGACCGGCAGGCCGCTCTCTCCGGTAAAACCAAAGGTGGAGGCGTCTGCTTCTACATCAATAGTGGCTGGTGCACAGATGTAACAGTGATTGCTCAGCACTGCTCTCCCTCTCTGGAATATCTTTTCATTCACTGCAAACCGTTTTATTCTCCGCGGGAGTTTGCTTCATTCATCCTGGCCGCTGTTTACATCCCGCCAGACGCGGATGCGCGAGCAGCTCAGTGCGCACTCGCGGAGCAGATTCTCCACACGGAGCGGACATTCCCGGACTCTCTCATCATTGCTCTTGGGGACTTTAACAAAGCCAATCTGAGCCATGAGCTTCCGAAATACAAACAGTATATTAAATGCCCGACCAGAGAGGAGAGGACATTAGACCACTGTTACAGCACGATCAGCGGGGCCTATCGCGCGGTGCCGCGCGCTTCACTCGGACTTTCTGATCACGTCATGATCCACCTAATCCCCGCGTACAGACAGAGGCTGAAGCTCTCCAAACCTGTCGTGAGGACCAAAAAACTGTGGAGCAACGAGGCTGTGGAGGAGCTTCGCACGTGTTTGGAGACCACAGACTGGGACACAATGAAGGCTGCTTCTAACAGCTTGGACGAGTTTACGGACACTGTCACCTCCTATATCCACTTCTGGGAGGACAGCATTGTGCCATCACGCACCAGGGTGAGTTATAACAATGACAAACCCTGGTTTACTCCTAAACTCAAAAAGCTGTGGCTGGAAAAGAGTAAGGCGTTCAGAAGCGGAGACAGGGACTGCTACAGAGAGGCCAAGTACAAGTTCACTAAGGAAGTGGACATTGCCAAACATCAGCACTCTGAGAAGATGCAGCAGCAGATATCAGAGAATGACTCGGCCTCTGTGTGGAAAGGTTTTAGGAATATTACAAACTACAAGCCTAAAACCCCCCACTCCACTGACGACTTGCTCTTGGCCAACACCCTTAACGACTTCTACTGCCGTTTTGACGAGCCATCAGGCAGCCTTCACACCTCCAACGGCCCCAACAATAGAGACACTTTGGACACTAATTCCCCCACCTCTCCCCCCTCCATAGAGCCATCACCACCTACAAACTGTTCACCTACAACACCCGCCCCCCCACCCCACACAAAAGAGGTTTTCACACCACCTCCTCCGACCACAACTCTTCATATTCATGAAGCAGATGTGAGGAAGCAGTTTAAGAATCTGAATGCTCGGAAAGCTCCCGGCCCAGACGGTGTGTCTCCTGCCACCCTCAGACACTGTGCAAACGAGCTGGCCCCAGTGTTTTCTGGCATTTTCAACTCTTCACTGCAGGCATGTCATGTGCCTGCCTGCTTCAAGTCCTCCACCATAATCCCTGTCCCCAAGAAACCTAGGATCACTGGACTAAATGACTACAGACCCGTGGCTCTGACATCTGTGGTCATGAAGTCATTTGAGCGCCTAGTTCTCTCCCATCTCAAGACCCTCACGGCCCCCCTCCTGGACCCCCTGCAGTTTGCATATAGAGCCAACAGGTCTGTAGACGACGCCATCAACATGGCCCTACACTTCATCCTGCAGCATCTGGACTCTCCAGGAACCTACGCCAGGATCCTGTTTGTGGACTTCAGCTCTGCCTTCAACACCATCCTTCCAGACCATCTCCGAGACAAGCTTTCCCAGATGAATGTGCCTGATCCCATCTGCCGGTGGATCACTGACTTCCTGACGGACAGGAAGCAGCACGTGAGGCTGGGAAAGAATGTCTCGGACTCCCGGACCATCAGCACCGGCTCCCCTCAGGGCTGTGTTCTTTCTCCTCTGCTCTTCTCCCTGTACACCAACTGCTGCACCTCCACCCACCAGTCTGTCAAGCTAATCAAGTTTGCAGATGACACCACCGTTATTGGACTCATCTCGGACGGGGACGAGTCTGCCTACAGGAGAGAGGTTGAACGTCTGGTGTCCTGGTGCAGCCACAACAACCTGGTGCTGAATGCCCAGAAGACAGTGGAGATTATTGTGGACTTCAGGAAGCACACAGCCCCACTCCCCCCCATCATCCTGACTGACACCCCCATCACCTCTGTGGACTCATTCCGCTTCCTGGGTACCACCATCACCCAGGACCTGAAGTGGGAGCCCACCATCACCTCCGTCATCAAGAAAGCCCAGCAGAGGATGTACTTCCTGAGGCAGCTGAAGAAATTCAACCTGCCAACACGGACGATGATGCAATTCTACACCGCAATCATCGAGTCCATCCTCACCTCCTCCATCACCGTGTGGTACGCTGGAGCCACTGTCAGGGACAAACAGAGACTGCAGCGTGTTGTGCGCTCTGCTGAGAAGGTGATTGGCTGCAGACTCCCATCTCTGCAGGACCTGTACACCTCCAGGACACTGCGGCGTGCAGCCCGGATCTCAGCTGACCCTTCCCACCCTGGACACAGTCTGTTTGACCTGCTCCCCTCAGGCAGGAGGCTCCGGTCCATTCGCACCAGAACCTCTCGCCACAAGAACAGTTTCTTCCCCTCTGCTGTTGGACACATGAACAATAACCACATGACTGTCCCCGCCACTCACACATGACCCTACGCTGTGTCACTGCATCATTTCATGTCTGGCACTGATCACCACCTGCACTCATGTATATATCCTTCTACGTAGCACTCTTAATTCTTATTCTCATGTATATATCTAATGTATATCTCATGCACATATCTTTCTTTCTACATAGCACTTTAATTCTTATTGTCTGCACTGAAGCACCGCAGCAAATTCCTAATGTTGTAAACCTCAACATCTGGCAATAAACCCATTCTGATTCTGATTCTGATTCTTAATATGACTTTAGTTTGATCAACCTGCAGCAGGTTTCTGCTCAGACTCTGCCACACACACATGTTCTGACCCTGCTGATTCCTGCAGGTCATTTAAAGGAGAGCAGCCTGTGAGTTTAAAGAAAAAAGAACATTTCGGGTCAGATTTACTAACGTCTGCAGCAGCACAAAGACTTCTTTAAATGGTAAAAAGCTGACGGATTTACTGACGAGGCTCAGAGTCCGTTTGGGACTGAAAGCTGTGGACACGAGGATTTTTGTGTCCTTATGTGTTTGTAAGAGTTTCACTTTCAGGAGGAGAAGATTTAAACGAGTCACACAAATGTGAACTACAAAGTCTGTGACACACAATTTATGCAAACTGCATGAAATCTGACCTGAAGAAATCCAGTCTTCTGCCTGTTGTGGTTGTTACTAGGGATGGGTATCGAAAACCGGTTCTTGTTGAGAACCGGTTCCCACTGTTTCAATTCCTTGGAAGTGTTTGCCATTTTTGCAAACGATACCCTTATCGATTCCAGTCGCCCCGAATGACGTCACCACGTTGCGGAGCGTCATTTACCTGGCAGGAAACACGGCGCGTAAGCGGCTCAAACGCTCAAAAGTTTGGTCATACTTTACGAGAACGGATGACAACAGGGCAACTTGCAATACTTGCAAAGTAGATATTTCATTTAAGGGAGGAAACACTACGAATATGCAAAAGCATTTGCTCACAAAAGACACGATGACCTTAAATGAATGTCGTGTTTTTTATTCCGCTCCGGACTCGTGAATCTCAACCCAGCAGCAGCGGTAACGTTTGCACGTCCTCGCCCGTTAATGCGGCAGGTAAATAATCAACTAACAGTGCATATTATGTTAGTGCGATCTGCCTTATTACAAACCTGCCATTACTGTGCATTTAGGTGACCATGACGAGAGACAGAGTCTGGCTCAGATGCTGGCAGTTCTCGCTGCAGTCTAGCGGTAGCGTCTCCTTTCAGGCAGGATAGACGAACGTCACCGAGCAGAGACTCAGTTTGTGGTAAAAGGTTTGCACCCGTTTGCCACAGCAGATGATTTTCAGTAAGTGAATGTGTTTAATTGTAGGCAGGACATTACTGGATATTCTTGTGTAATTGCTACAGAATAATTTATGTTATACTTTGTTGTTGCTACAGAAGAATATTTATTTTATTATTTTACATTTACAATTTTGTTTCCTGGGGACCCTGTGACACCCCATTGAAGAGCCGTAGGCTGGATCTCTTAAGATCTCCCTGTTGGGTTTGTAAGGCCATGTTACTCCTAAATTTCTATCTTGTTCAAAGAGAAGATAAAAAACAAAGTTCTAAGCTAATCGACCTTAGTGTTCTCCTTTTTTAAAAAGAATCGATAAAGAATCGAATCGTTAAACAGAATCGAAAGTGGAATCGGAATCGTGAAAATCTTATCAATACCCATCCCTAGTTGTTACAGCTGCTCGTAGGAGAGTTTGTTTGTAGGAGGTGGAGATGTTCTCAGATCAAGTGCGTAATCGTCTCTTTGTGTAGACGCTAAAAGCTGTGAGCCAAAACTCTCTGCTCTGAAACTCTTCACTCAGTCCTCACGCTGAGAGTTTAGAGGCTGAACTTCTTGTTCCTCCATAACACTGTTTTCATGAAACAGCAGAAATGAGCTTGTGTTTCTCAGCAGTGCGCACACAGAGAACCGATCCTCTCTGCTCAGTCTGAACAAATCAAAGTGAAACGTCAGTGAAAACACAGCTGCTGATCAAACTGTGTCAGATTAATGCCTCAATGTTTCACTGTGAGGTTAAAAAATACATAAAAATGATTTAAAGAAGTAGGAGGCAGATTTTCACAATAAGAGCACTTTGTTTTTAATTCAGTTAATGTCAAACTGTCATCAACACCTCTGTGTTGTCTCCGTCTCTGAGCAGATTCAGGCATTACTCAAATAATAAAGGCTTTCTTTCACTATTATACTTTTCATTAGTCTCCAGGTTGATGATTATAAACAGAATTATTAAAGTTTTTATCATTTCAGGCTGAAAATCAACATGAATTTGGTTTTAATCAAAGAAGCTCCTTTAATGTGTGTCATTAAAATCCTCACACAGGCTTAAAAAGGCGACATTAACATTAAACTAAATGAAAGAAGCTTCAGCTGAGAGCTTCATGCAGTCATCATCAGCAGCTCATAGCAGTCACAGCTCTTTATTACGCAGCTTTGCAGGAATTAAAGTGGCTGAAGTGTCAGAGTTTGTGTGAGAAGCTGCTTCATGGACAGCTGTACACACGTCTTTATTATTTCTTCATAAATCAAACACACAGGTTTGTCTGTAGATGATTTAAAGTGTGTCGTTGTGCAGTTAAAGCTGTTGGTGTGACGCCCTGACCTCCTGTGAATGAAACAGCCAATCAGATCCATCAGAGAGAGAGCAGGAAGTGTTGTGTGTTTGTGACAGAACAAGGAAACAGTGATGATGATGAACATAAAGATCCTCTGATGTTTCCTGTTACAGTAACGCTTGTTCATCTGTTGCTCTCCTACACTTTCCTATTGTTGAGATTATTCTGTTATCATATGTTACCTTATATATGTAATCAAAGTAGTTGAATTATGATACTGCTGTAGATCATATTATACCCTTTAATATAGAGTGTGTGATCAGTATGTAGTTTAGTCCTCATTATACTTTTGAGTTAAAAGAACATAATCATTTTGTAGTTCATTAGATAAGTGTGCATCACTCTGTATCCTTGATCGGCTGTGAATGTCTTATACTGTTTTCTTGACATGCTTTACTGCTGAATCATCAAGAGAAGGTTGTAAGCAGGAGACTTGGTGTCTAGGGAGATAGACAACATTCCACACCCCCACCTTTGCAGGGAGCAGAGAAGACAGGGAGCCGAGGTCATAATTTAGGCGCCGTAAGAGAGAAAGAATGTGAATGTTTAGGCTTTTACGACTAGGTGGGGGCCACTAGAGAGTATAAAAAGCTGAGTAACCCGTCACCATTTTGAGACATGCTGCTGACCCTCTGCAGGCATCTCTCCCGTCCGGACATTGTAATGCTCTTATGTGTTGAATTGTATGGAAATAAATGATTGTTGATTGAGCATTTATACACCGAGTATTGTCCTTCCTTCAGCCCAAAGATTCAAAGAATTGGGATTTTTAACACTATAAATAAAGGAGAAAAAGTCCGTTTAGTTTCATTTCCTAGAGCTCAGAGTTACACTTCACATTCCTGCAGTCACATCAGAATCAGATCAGAATCAGAAACTTTATTGTCATTGTCACGAGAACAACGAAATTAAGAATGGTCCCCGATCATTGCATCATCCCTAGCAATATCAAAATATAAATAAAACAATAAAATTCAATAAATAAAATAGATAGAATACTTAAAATACTAATAAGATATAACAGTAAAACATTCACATACATTCCCACACACATGCTTCAGACCGTGCATAGATTAACACAAGAGTGGCGTGATGGACATTTTTTTGTAGTATTCAGATGTGTTATTGCAGTTGGATAACAGCTGTGTTTGAGTCTATTAGTCCTTGCTCTGATTGCCCTGTACCGTCTGCCTGAGGGCAACAGTTCGAACAGGGAGTGGCCAGGATGTGAGGTGTCTTTTATGATGTTTTGGGCCTTTTTAAAACAGTGGGCGTTGTGTAGAACTTCCAGTGTGGGGAGAGGGCAGCCAGTGATCTTTTGGGCGGTGTTAATGATCCCTTGGAGTGCTTTCCTCTGAGCCCCTGTGCAGCTAGTGTACCAGATGCATATGCAGTAAGTTAGAACACTCTCAATGGTGGCTCTGTAGAAGGACACCAGCAGTCTCTGTGTGATGTTATTCCTCCTGAGAATTCTCAGGAAGTACAGTCTCTGTTGGGCCTTTTTCAGCAGCTCGGAGGTGTTCACACTCCAGGAAAGGTTCTCCTCTATATTGACTCCCAGGAAGCGGAAGCTTGCCACCCTTTCTACACAGTCCCCATTTATGAATAGTGGTTGGATCTCTGCCTTTTTCCTTCTGAAGTCTATTATGAGTTCTTTGGTTTTTGAAGTGTTGAGGAGGAGGTTATTGGCCTTACACCATGACGTCAGCTGCTCCACCTCGTCTCTGTACGTAGACTCGTCTCCCTTGGAAATGAGCCCCACCACTGTGGTGTCATCTGCAAATTTCACAAAGATGTTGCTGTGGTGGCGAGGAGTGCAGTCGTGTGTGTAGAGAGAGTAGAGCAGTGGACTGAGCACACAGCCCTGGGGTGAGCCAGTGCTGAGACTCAGGGCTGAGGATGTGTGATGGCCAACTCTGACTCTCTGTCTACGGCCCGAGAGGAAGCTGTTGATCCACATGCAGGTGCTGTATGGAAGCCCCAGGTCTTGTAGCTTGGCCACCAGTTTGTGTGGAAGGATGGTGTTAAAAGCTGAGCAGTAATCCACGAAGAGCATCCGCACATAGCTACCATGCTCTTCCAGGTGAGTTAATGCAGCATGGAGTGCTGTGGCTACAGCGTCTTCCGTGGATCGGTTTGCTCTGTAGGCAAACTGGTGTGGATCCAGGCTGCGGGGCAGGGCTGCTGTGATGTGTCTGCGGACCAGCTTCTCAAAGCATTTCATTACCACTGGGGTGAGTGCCACCGGTCTGTAGTCATTCAGGCCGGTGATGTGGGGCTTCTTAGGCAAGGGGACTATGGTGGAGGACTTCAGGCAGAGTGGGACAGTCGCCTGTGCGAGGGATTTGTTGAAAATCCTGGTGAAGATCCCAGCCAGCTGTCCTGCACAATCCCTCAATATTCGACCTGGCACACCATCAGGACCCGCCGCCTTCCTCGGGTTAACAGCCTGCAGCATGCGCCTCACCTCGTGCTCTTCCAGGGTGAGGGTGGTGCTGCTATGGGTGGCGTGTTGCTGCTGTGGCTCCAATACCTCCGGTACCCTGGTCTCAAAGCGGGCAAAGAAGATATTCAGCTCCTCTGCCAGCTCCAGGTCACCGTCCGCAGCTCCGAGATTGATCTTATAGTTGGTTAGGTGCTGGATGCCTTGCCACACCTGCCGGCTGGTATTACTCTTCAAATGGTCCTCGATCCTCCTCCTATAGTCCCCCTTTGCCTCTCTGATGCCTCTCTTCAGGTTGGATCGGGCTGTGGTGTAGTAATCCCTGTTGCCAGACCTGAACGCAATGTTCCTCTCCTTCAGCAGCTGCCCAAACTAAAGCTTCACTTTGGTCCAACATCTACATGTTAACATGAAACACAGACAGACTCAGAACATCTGGAACATCTGCACTTTGACCCAAACTGTTATAGCAGGATATTTTCTGCATATTTCTTATGTTGGACCTGTTTGAACTGTAAATGACCTGTAATCATCTGTAAATGGTGTGAGACACACTGAGGCCACCTACAGGGCAGCTGGGGAACAGCAGGGATCTGAAATCATATGAGACGTTAGTGAGTGAGAAGAACAAACGGACTTAAGATGGGTCGAAGTGATCAAAGTTGATCTAAAACAGAAGATAAATCCACTGATTCTTTGTAAAGTTCATCTGCTGCTCACATGAATCCATGAAAGATTTATTTCACTGAATGTTTCTTCAAAGCTCATTTCAACCTGTTGAAGTCATGAATGAAAGTGCAGACTGAGAGTGGATCACATGATGTTTGAGGTGTGTCATGTGACATGTTCAGTATTGTCACACATGTCTAGATTGTCCCTGATATCATAACTGCTCAAACACTGATGATTATATTTGAAGAATTATTCCTGATGGCAGCAAAGTTTGAATGGAGCTCTCTGTCTGTGCTGATTTGTCGCCCTCTGGAGGTCAAAGCACAAACCTACAGGGCAGCTGGGGAACAGCAGGGATCTGAAATCATACGAGATGTTAGTGAGAAGAACAAACGGACTTAAGATGGCTCGAAGTGATCAAAGTTGATCTAAAACAGAAGATAAATCCAAAGCAGCATCAGATGAATGTTACCATTTCCAGTTACGGTGCCCTTCATCTAATATGGAAATGTGTTGGTTTTTTTGCCGTGTTGTTGTTCTTCCTATTGTGTTTAGGCCAGAGATGCTCTTCAAACAGCTGACAGACATGACCACATTACAAGAACATGGTGTGAGTCTGATTTGATATTCCAGTCAACGCTGAGAGACCTTAACCAGGAAGTCAGAGGTCAGCTGATGCTGCGAGCAGGAAGTGAACCAAGGGAAAGGTCCACTCTACTCAATCTCAAAGAAAATATGCTGGTGTTTGTTGATGTTGATGGTACAATAAAAATACATAATATAATAAATAATAAAATATCATGTGATGATGAGATGTGTTGTTGGTGTTTGTATTTTCTGTAAATGTCTTTTTTAATGTAAATGCTTTGTTCCAGACGGACAGGGAATCAGTTGCTGTACGATGACATCATCTTGATGTTGACGAGGAGGGCGAGAAAAACTAGTTTTGTCCTGCAGATGGCGATCTTGCACCGTGTTCAGAGAGCCGACACTTTGATGGTGCTGCTCTACTCAGCTTACTTTAGCCTGGGTTGGACTCTATATGAGCAGCTTCCACTCTGGTTTCACTCTTAAACACACTTGTTTGATTTCACTTGTAAAAGTTGAAGAATAAATATTTTATTACAAAATTATTTGTTGATGCATTTTTTTAGGGTCAAATATCTTGTTTGATTTGAGGAATGAACTGTTAGGGTGGAAAAAGTGAATCAGGTTAAAATAGTGGTGCTTTATATCAGTGAAGATGTATAATGTAATTTAAAATGTTGATGATGGGTTGTAGTGGGCTTGTACTTACAAAACTGCCTCATTTTATTGGAACGATCCACAGTTGCATCCATTCACGGATGACATCTGACATCATTTGACATCTGGTCTGAACACGTTTGTACACAAGATGCCTCAGTTCTGGATGTTTCCACAGACTCCTCTGTGCACCTAAAGAAAAGGTCAAGGGTCAGCAGCACATGTAGTTGGGACAAGTCTTCAGTCGCACAAACTACACAATCATTTTCCTCCAATGACGACTTTTCACTTGCAGAAATGGTCCTGTGTGATTTCCAGGCTGTGATATAAAAACTAGTTCCTAATGGCAGCGACTCACTCAGTAAACATGTGTTTCCTTCACCAACCTCACACACAGATCCAATAAGATCAGGAAGTGGGCAGTATAGTACAATATGTGTTATTCTGTGCTGCACTGCCCAAACTAAAGATCTGCTGAAGTGTTGGAAATGATCCAGATGTTTATTTTGGACGATACAGCAGAAGATCAGACATGAAAGTGGAGATAACACAGAAGACCTGCAGCAAAGGTCAGAGGTCAGACTGGGCCCTGGATTCAACAATGAGCCAATGATCATCAAGCAGTGACTAAAGCAGAGCCCTGACGTTCTGACATTCATCACACAGTCAGAACAAATGTCTGCTGATGACTTCATCTCATGAAACGACTGATAGATGTCAGTTCATTGATCAGCTGAGCTGCTGATCTTCATCGTCACAGAAACATTCAGCTTGTTTCAATCAGTAAATAACTCCCACTACTCCCAGTTTGAACTGTTCCCACTCAAAATGCTGTGAGAACAATGATCATTGTAGGACTTCACAAACATCACGTGTTGTTTTCCACATGTAAGATCAGCAAACACACAGAAACTTCCTGTTGCCACACACGGCCTCTAAAATCTCTTCCACGCTTTCTGTCTGAAGTCCACTCTCTGTGTCGGATCCACAGGAAACAACAAGATCTTATTAACATGGTTTTCAATGTGTCTCCTTCCAAAAAGTCCAACCAATGAACAAATGTGTGTATTTGTGGAGGCCGAACAAAAGCATGACACATTTCTCTGTTTCTATAAACTGGAGTCAAACACAAACATGAAGAGTTTCACTGACAGACTCCAAAATGCCCCCACAGTGGATCAAAGGGAAATCCTACAGTGTGGCCAGAGACTCTTAATGGCTCCAACATCAACACATCCACAATGTTGGATCCAGTTCTGCCTCACAGAGTTACTAAGACACACCCTCTGCCAGCATCACAACAGCTCCACCTGCTTCACCTGCCTCCTCAGCATCTGTACACCTGAAGAGAAAAGAAAGGCTCCAACAGCTCAAATCTACAAAGGATTCATGAAGTTTCATCCAACAATAACATGTTTGCCTTCCACAGTGTGCTGTTAGACACCACTGTACCTCTGCCATTTCAAAAAGAGCAGCTTGGGAACATTTTGGCTCCAAACACTTTGTGTTTAAGTTCTTTGTTTTCTTTGTGAAGCCGACAACATCTGGAGCTTTGTGACTCATAGAAACATCATTTTGTTCTTTAGATGACAGCAGATTGGGACTGAATAATCAATCACTATCAAACCAATAAAGACAAACATGCTGATTTTACAGGAACTTTGTTGGAGAAGCTGCAAAGACATGAAACTGGTGGAGATCCCAAACCAGTTGATAGTGCTGGTTATTCCAAATAAAGCTGTTTCCCTTTGAGATGAAATGACTTTGTGTCCTGATATATAATAAAGATGTTGTTGTTTTTGAGCCCCTGTATTAAAAGTAGTTTAAAGTCAGCTTGAGTTTGATGTCTTTATGTCAAAGCTGCTCATGATGTTGAGCTGCTGATGGAATAAAAACAATATAAAAGCATGTAGTCCAGACTTAAATGTAGCCTGTTGTTAGCTGAGGTCCACACACAGTGTTTGACAGTGTAAAGTGTGTGAAAGGGCTGCTGGTGGAGCTCACTAGGATGAGCAGGTGACCACGAGGTGGAGAGCAGCTGGCCTGGCTTTGACCCGGGCCACGCCCCCTTTCTCTCTGCTTTGCTGTCACTTATCTTCACTGCTCTGTCCAATAAAGCTGAAAAAGGCCCCGAATCAAAGAAATCTGCTGCAGCCTCTGAAACGTCTTCTGTTTCCTTCCCGACGGCTTTTTCACCGTCAGCCCATCAGACAGTCCAGCAGCATTTATGATGATGTCATGATGTTGAAGAGGCTGCTACGGTGGCCTCCCGTGACCCCCAGCCTCATCACAGCTGAGATGCAGACATTTGAAAACATTCAGCAGACAACTGAATAACAGTCCAACACAACAGTCTGTGTGCAGACACACACTGACCTTTCATAGAGTCAAACACAGCTGGTTGAGTCATTTCTCTGTGAGTCTAAAGTGAATCTAGTATTTAAAAGTCCACTTCCTGTATTTGTTGTTGAAGACTTCTTCAGCTTCTTCTCAAGGACATCAGCTGCTTGTTTGGCAGCAGAGGCAGTTAAGAAGCTTCCTGAAAAACACTGAACAGTGAGTTCACTGTGGCATATGACAGATTCAGCTTTCTGTGTGCAAATGTGTCTGTGTCGACCTTTCAAATGCTGTTGAATCCAAAACATCAGCGGCTCCTCGGCTGCTCGCTTCATGCACTTCTGTCTGTGTGACAGTCCAATGACATCACAGCTGTTTCCAGCCCCAGTGTCTCAGGACTGGACACCTTTAAACATGTCGAGGATCAAACAGCGTCCAGCTAAACACACATGAAACTATCAGAGCTGACAATCATTCCAATAACATCTAATGGTTCATGTATGTAGACACAGGACTACAAGGAAATGGCTCTCAGCATCTGGCTGTGGGAACACATGAGTCCCTGTTTGTGTTCAGATTGTGTGCATGTTTTAGACGTGTGTCACATGTAGAAACACAACAATCCCACAATGACACACAGATGTGTTTGACACAGCTGTGCAGCTGTAAGTTGTTTCTAATGATTCATTGAAGCTCTTCTAACATTCTGGAGACGATCAGTACATGAATCTGTTCAACACGACAACAATTTGACTTCAGTGTGAACGTTTGCATTAAATAACCTTCTTCATCCAGCTGACAGCATCTTCATCCTATGATGTGAACAGTTCCTCCTGTTGATGACAAACCTCTGACAGGATCTGCTTGAGGAGCTTTTTCATGTGCAGCTCTCTGAGCTCAGGGCTGAGCTGCTGTTTCATCTTTAAGAGCTGCTGCCTCCTCGCCGGACTTGTTCTCCTCTTCTTCTCCTAATGACACCATTTCTGCTTCATATTAAATTCAATAAAGATGCTGACATGTATCTGTAGCAACAACATCATTGAATCTATAACAACTGGAGCCAAACCAGTGGCTCTGCTGGGATCACTGGTGAGCCAACACTTCCTTGTTGATGCAGATTTCAGGGCTTCCTTTTGCTCCTCCGTTATAACTGTTCTCTCTTCTCAACACATGATGACACAAAGGAATCAGCAGTGACAAAGATGATGCTGAAGAGAAGCACACACTTCACACATATAACAGAGCAGTGCAGTTACACACACCTCTGCTCGACATCAGGCCTCAAACAAAGACACAAAACACTAACTTGACTCTAAACAGAAGAAACGAGCAGCTGTTTCTGTTCTGTGCTTATTTATATTTGACACACATGCTTCTCTTTGTGCAAACACACATCGCACTATAAGGGTAACCTCGCACACAATGATTGGACAGCACAGTGATGATGCTGGGAGATCCTATACGCAGCAACACAGAAACACTGAGAACTTTAAACAATGATGGAAAGTGTTATAAATGACTTGTTGGCCTCTGATCTGTCACAAACAGCTGAAACGTGTCTCTCATGAGTCACATGAAGGTTTTTGACAGAAAGGACAAAAAGTAGCTGCAGTCAGTTTGTGTCATTTTTATATTTATTCATCTGGGAGAAAAATCTGAGGGACATTAAAATGTGTTTTCAACAGAGACAAGAACATGAATATAACAGAACAGGTAAATGAACATGTTTCAAGTAAACAGCTGGACTGATCAGGTCCAAACACAGAGTGATAAACTTGTCAAACAGCTGTCATATCTTTATATAGAAGCTCTTTATAAATGCTGCTCACTGCAGTCTGTTTACTAATAATGTCAAAGTGTTAGAAACACAGAAACATCAGAATGGTCTTTGTTCACAGAAACCTGTCTGGGATCCTTTGTTGTTCTTTTGATGCAGAGTTACATTATAAATATAAAGAGTTATTTCAGAGTCTCATCAGTTTTCCTGCATGTCTTTATTTAACACATCAGCAGGGCTGAAGCTCTCATGTTAAACACACACTGATCTATGGACACGTTCATGTGTTTCTAACAGAACCAGGCTGTTATCAGCCTGCACTAACATTATGTCACACACACTGAATGTAACAGTGACAGTTTACATCATCACACAATCAGCTGTGATTGTTTCACTGTCATCAAACGAGTCAACAGGAAGTAGAATCAATAGAAACCAATCATTTACTGACAGCATGTCTGATGGAAATAAGTGCAGATTATGTATGAAGTCTAACTGCACACAGTAACTGTGTTACAATAAGGACTTAACAGCGCCCTCTGCTGGAGTGTTTCAGTACTGCGTTAACTACAATACACCACCTCCTCCTCACACCACCTGCTACAGCTCTACTCTTCTATGACTACAGTCATCCACAGCACTGATGTGAGGTCACATGGTTCATATGTAAGGAGCACAGCTGACCTCAGGTCAGTTTAATGACTGTGAGCAGCAGCTGTGTTATTGTCACTGTGACAGGGAGACACTCTCAGACACAGCGCTCATGTCAGCTTGTTCTCATGCAGGAGGATCAGGAGCTCCATGTTTGTCTTTCTGTTTGAATCATGATGTGTTTGTGCCATCAGAGTCTGTCATGAGTACTCAGGGTTTCACAGCAGCTCTTCTGGATGCTGACGAGGACTCCAACCTCATGTTTCACCTCTCTGAGCTTCTGATGTCTGTGAACACTCGTGTTTCTTCTCTGGGCTCATCTGGACAAAAACACCTTTCTGTGTTTGGCTGCAGCCTCATTCTGACTGACAGGAAGTGTGTTATCCATGAGCTGCACTTCTGTGAGGAAGTTTCCTGCTGTGTTTCCTGTCTGTGGACAAACACGAGTGTTCCAGCTGAGGACTTGGTTCCTTCCACCTGTCCATACAGGACATCACGCTGTCTGCAGCTCTGTAAATGCAGCTCCAGGTCCTTCCACGTGCTGCTCTGTATTTGTGCAGTTTGTAGTGTGTCCTGGGAAACGTAGCACACATGGTGTTCTTCTGCTGTTTCCTCCTTTCACTGAGTGTGAAACACTGACGCTGTGCTGTTGTTCACAGAGGGGAGCTGATTCTAGCTGCAGCTGGACTCTGTCATCTAACTGAATGTGTTGGTGCTGATCACGGGGCTCTGAGGGGGGAGCAGCAGGAGGACTCTGGATGCTGACGTCAGTGTATCTGTGGAAGCTCCCACAGCGTGTCTGTCATTCAATATTGTGCTGTATATTGTATCTATGCAAAGATGAACAGACTGTGTGTTCACTGGTCTCTGTGCTGCAGCTCTGATGTCATCATCACTCCCTCCTCCACCCTCAGCAGTCCCAGCATGCTGCTGTGGTGCACCCCACCCTCACTCTACACCTGAGCCACAGACCACACCCTCCACCTCAATATACACCACAGTTTTCTCTGCTGTGGAAATGAGATCAGGAGGAAATCATCATTATTATTATTTAATAAACGCTCACATTAATGTGGGCTTATTTGTTTCATATTAGAAACATTAGTTGAGTGTTTTTAGTATAAAATGGTCAAAGTCCCTCTTTTTGCTCCTCCCCTCACCTGTGGATGGGCGGTGCTGTTACCGTGGTGACAGCTTGGATGTGTTTCAGTCCTGCCTGGTTATCACTGCAGGAATCTTTCACATTTATTACAGGTAATAACTCTGATTTTTCTGTGTATTATGAACCAAATGTATCCTGATACACACAGAGATGGATGAGCAGAGGTTTTTTTTGCAGTTTATGTAGTTACTATGGACTTAATGCAAACATATTATTAAAATTAGGGCTATAACAGTTGTATTGATGTATAGCAACTTGAAATGCTCCCACAAATGGCTCCACAGCATGTAAAAATATAACAAAAGCTCTGGCGGACTTGGTTCTGTGGTCAGTCTTAAAGGGTGAAGTTAAACTCTGTAATCTTCACTGTGTCACAGAGTTCAGTGAGTCCCGTTATTCACAGTATCAATCAGATCATCAGAGAACAGCTGATCAGCAATCAGTGGTGCCAACAGCGCCTCCTGTGGTGAGAGGATGCAATAATGCAATGTAGCATTTTTCCACTCAACACTTGCAGTCATGGAAACTGTCTGTTGGATCAGCACAGGGACACTGAGTCACCACGAGACCAGAAACTAAACCCAGGATAAAGAGTTTGAGTGAATGTGGTGTTGAAGGTGTGGAGGTGGATCAGAGTGTCAGAGGAGACTCTGTAGAAGGACAGAGTGCCAGCAGGACAGTCCACATACACTGCTGCTCTGTTAGAGACAGAGGAGGAGGAGGAGGAGGAGGAGATGGATGTTACTGTGTTATTGTGCCTGACATAACCAGGACCATCATCAGAGCAGCTCAGACTCCAGGACTGATCATTCCATCCAAACAAACAGTCACTGTCTCCTTTCCTTCTGATGCTTCTGTAACTCACTGATATACAAACGCCTCCTCTCCACTCGACCTCCCAGTAACAGCGACCAGTCAGACCATTTCTACACAGCAGCTGATAAACATCATCAAATCTGTCTGGATGATCAGGATATGACTGAACCTCCTCCACACGTGTCACCTTCCTGTTGTTGTCAGACAGTTGGAGCCATTTGTTCACTGTGTTTGTGTCGATTGTGAGTTGACAGGAATCTGATGGAGAGAACAAACACAATCCAGCTGCAGTTATTGATCCATCATCTGTTCATTGATTGACACTTTGATGATGACTCCTGACATGATGAAGATGGTTGAATGTGTGCTGCTTTGTTTTCATGAATCCCATTAAAAACACACTTACACTTCCTCAGACCTGGTCTCAACCATCGGACTCCAGCAGGCTCCACCCTGAAAGGAGGAGGGGGGTCAGAGCAGCACAGTCAGCATGCACACATGGACATTACATGGCTCTCACACACACACTGTTACACACTGAGCTCAAAGCTCGGCTCCACTGTTTTATTCAAAGAAATCTACATTTATTTATCAGCACATTTAAAAACAGCTTGAGCCAAAGTGCTGCACAGAGTAGAGAGAAAATAGGAAACATACACAGTAATGACTATAAAGACTGGTCAGGATTGAAAGCTACAGAGTACAAATGTGTTTCCAACCGGCTTTTAAAAATGTCCAGTGTTGGTGACGACCTGATGTGAAGGGCGACTGTTCCAGAGTTTGGCTGCAGCCATCGATAAAGCTCACCTCTGTTTTTACGTCTAGTTCTGGTCAGAAGCTGCTTATCTGCAGACCTGAGGGCTCCACTTGGATTCTTTTGTTAAAGAGAGATAAGATGGAGCCAATCCATTCACAGATTTAAAGACAACCAGATCTGGAAGTGGATTCTACCACGTACTGGTAACCAGTGGAAAAAGCTGGTGATGGGTCGTCTAGCACAGACCCACCGCTGGAACCAGACAATTGATGAGGGAGAGAACTGTGACAGCGCCGTTCCTTCACTTGACCTCAGTCGCTCTCGTCTGCTCCCTCGTAACACTGCTCTTTATTGAGCTTACATGAATATGCACAAGTTCATTATGACGTCTTACACAGGTATGAACAAAGAGTACCAGTCTGTGCATAGTGTGTGTGTGTGTGTGTGTGTGTGTGTGTGTGTGTGTGTGTGTGTGTGTGTGTGCGCGTGTGTGTGTGTGTGTGTGTGTCTGTGTGTGTCTGTGTGTGTGTCTGTGTGTCTGTGTGTGTGTCTGTGTGTGTCTGTGTGTGTGTGTGTGTGTGTGTGTCTGTGTGTGTCTGTGTGTGTGTGTCTGTGTGTGTGTCTGTGTGTGTGTGTCTGTGTCTGTGTGTCTGTCTGTGTGTCTGTGTGTGTGTGTCTGTGTGTGTGTGTGTGTCTGTGTGTGTGTGTCTGTGTGTGTGTGTGTGTCTGTGTGTGTGTGTGTGTCTGTGTGTGTCTGTCTGTGTGCGTGCGTGCGTGTCTGTGTGTGTGTGTCTGTGTGTGTGTCTGTGTGTGTCTGTGTGTGTGTGTGTGTTCCAGATGTGACCCTGTGACCCCAAAGCTGGTGCTAAGAGTCCAGCGGTCCCCCTAACAAAGGGCTCTTATACTTAACCAGACACAGAGCAGGTGTCCTCCTACACCAGGGGTCTCAAACTCGCGGCCCGCGGGCCAATTGCGGCCTGCCGGACGATAGTTTTTGGCCCCACCTTAATATGAAAATGTAATGTTAGTTTGATAATGTATGACACTTTACAGTGTTGTGGGCGGAGCTGAATTAACCCACCAATCAGGGTGGGATATGGATCTCAGGGGACACCAGCCGGGCTTGATGCAAGCAGGGAAACATTTCTCAATGAGTCAAAGTTCCAGCAGCGTTGCCCTGGAGTGTTTCTTTCTTTCCTGTGCCTGGCTGGCTTCCTCCTTTCTATTGGGCAAACGCCGACATTCGCCCCAGCGCGCTGCGTTCACAACACTTCAAAAAAAGTTGTTTTTTAAGTTGCTGCCCAGCGGGACATTATACGTATATAGATTTATACACACGTCAGTGGGATTTAAAGTTATTTTTCCACAGAGAGAGATCTCATATTAACTCTCACAGTGATGCGTAGGCGGCGGGATAAAAGAAAAGTCATGAACTCAATGCAGCCCAATTTAGTCTGCAGTCACATAGCGACACCTGTTCATCGGCAACAACAGTCCCCGGTAACCCGGACTAATTATAGGGTCGCACCGTAATTTGTGGCTCCATGTTTTTATTTGCATCACTGCGTTTGCATTGCAGCAAACATGAACATTACATATATTTCAATATAATGTAAAAGCAGTCAAAACAACTAACATCAGAAACAGCTGATGTTATTTGTTATATGTCACGGTGTCATTTCCGCTTCTTTCTCCTGTAACAACAGCCCGGCGCCGTGAGCAGTCGCCTTTTTTGCGCTCGCTATCCCTGCACTTTCTACCATCTGCAAACGCCACGGTGTTCGTGTCGTCATGAAAGACATGAACATCGAGCGTAGAAACAAAGGAGACTGCTACCGGCTTTTTATCTGCCGATCGCCGTGCTACGGTTGCAAGAAAAAGAAGCAGAAATGACGTTCTCTACGCGTTGAGACGTTCCCCGTCCGTCGGCTAAACGCTTGATTGAAACTTCAATGCGACAGTGACACCAAGTAGAATTATAAATGTCACATAGCCCCAAACATGTCTTTTTCAAAGCCTGCGGTGAAGAGAAAGGTTGGTGATGAGCACCGACAATTTCAGGAAAAGTGGGAAATGCAATATTTCTTTGTTGAGCACAGGGGCACCCCGACCTGTCTTATTTGCACAGAGAAAGTTGCGCTGCACAAGGAATACAATTTGAAACGTCATTACACAACTAGACATGCTGAGCTGGATGCAAAATACCAGGGAGACGAGAGAGCGAACCGGGTTGCCAGTCTTAAAACAGATCTACTGAGGCAGCAAGATTTCTCCAAGAAAGCAACCAAAGAGAATAATGCAGCAGTCGGAGCCACGTGGTTAGTGAGATGATTGCTAAAGCAGGGAAGCCATTCACAGAAGGTGCATTTGTCTAAAAGTGCATGTTGCAGGCTGCAAATATAGTCTGTCCGGGAAAGAAAGGTCAGTTTAGCAACATCAGCCTTTCTGCCAACACCGCAGCAGATCGCATTTCTGACCTGTCAAGTGACATTTATGACCAACTGTGTGAGAAAGCCAAATGTTTCAGTGTATACTCAGTCGCTCTTGATGAGACCACAGACATCACCGACACTGCCCAGCTCCCAATGTATGTCCGTGGTGTTGATGACAGTTTTGAAGTGATGGAGGAGCTGCTCACAGTAATTCCAATGCATGGCCAGACCACCGCTCAGCAGATATTTACAAGCTGTGTGATGCCATTGAGAATGTTGGTTTGCCATGGAAGAGGTTTGTTGGAATAACAACAGATGGAGCGCCATCAATGACAGGGAGGAAACATGGACTGGTGGCACAAAACAAACTGGAAGAGGAAGGCGTGGAGGAGGCCATTGCTCTGCACTGCATCATCCATCAGCAGGTCCTTTGCAGCAAATGCCTGAAGTTTGACAATGTGATGTCTATTGTTGTGAAATGCATCAACCAAATCAGATCCAGGGGCTTAAAGCACCGAAGGTTCTGTGCTTTTCTAGAGGAAATGGAGTCAGAATATGGGGATGTGCTCGACTTCACTGAGGTACGTTGGCTCAGCAGGGGAAATGTATTAAAGAGACTTTTTGAGTTGAGAGCAGAAGTGAAGCCTTCATGGAGAAGGATGGAGTTAGTGTTCCTGTGCTAACTGATCCCAAATGGCTCATGGACTCAGCTTTTCTTGTTGATATGACACATGAGCTTAATGTACTGAACAAGACGTTACAAGGCCAGGGGCAACTTGTCAGTGCTGCCTATGACAACGTGAGAGCATTCTCCACAAAACTGGCGCTCTGGAAAGCTCAGCTCTCTCAGACAAACCTTTGCCATTTCCCAGCATGCAAGGCACTCGTGGATGCAGGCACACCATTCAGTGCTGACGAGTATGTTGATGTCATTTTGAGGCTACAGGAGGAATTTGATCACAGATTTGCTGACTTCAAGACACACAGAGCCACCTTTCACATTTTTGCGGACCCCTTCTCCTTTGATGTGCAAGATGCCCCTTCTGTGCTTCAAATGGAGCTCATTGAGCTGCAGTGCAACTCTGAACTCAAAGCAAAGTTCAGGGAGGTGAGTGGAAAAGCAGACAAGCTTGGACAATTTTTGAGAGAATTGAGCCCTAGTTTCCCTCGGCTTTCCCGAATGTTCAAGCGGACCATGTGCCTTTTTGGTAGCACATACTTGTGCCAAAAGCTCTTCTCCACTTTGAACTTCAATAAGTCCAAGTACAGGTCCAGACTTACGGATGATCATCTTCAAGACGTACTGAGGGTCGCAACTGCTTCCTCCCTCAGGCCAAATCTGGCTCGGCTATGCGAGAGGAAACGCTGCCAGGTCTCTAGCAGCAAGGAGTAGGCAAGAGAAGCCATGTTCAGAAGAACAGTTCATTTTCTACAGTGTTCCATTCATGTTCAGAAGAAGGTTATAGAACTGTTAATACAGACATTTCAATCTAAATACAGCAGATATAGAAGACTGAAAGAAACACACAAGTTCACTGACTAAAAATATCTTATTATTGTTTTATTTATGTTTTACAGATTGATTGATTTTCTTATTAATTCTTAATTTGTTTATTTATTTTTCATATTTTGTGTTAAAAAATAAAAATAAAGAGATTTGAGAAGATTGGAATTTTTTAACCATGCCTTTCTTGTGGAAAACCTAATGCGGCCCAGCCTCACCCAGACTCTGCCTGCAGCGGCCCCCAGCTAAATTGAGTTTGAGACCCCTGTCCTACACCATAAATCAGTAAGAGAGGGTACGACCTCTCTCATGGCCCCAAGTGGTGTGTGCATGCCAGAGCACTCTGGAAGGCACACAGAGTCTTTACAGACTACTAAGGATCAAACCTCTATCATCATGCAATCGATTATACAACTCTAAGCATATATGAGTAAATATTTCTAAGCATAAATGACAATCAACAATATAAACCTTACAGCTGGTTTTAATAACAGAATTCATTTGTTTCTCAAACGAGAAAGAGCTATCGAGAAACACTCCTAAATCTTTAGTTCTTAACTGCACTAATGCTAACACTTACTTTTTTTAAAAATGTGAGTAGCTAATGCTAACACTATTTCCCTTAACTTTATAACAATGTGAACGGCTAATGCTAACACTCTTTTTCCTAGCATTATAACATCTGAGCTGCTAATGCTAAGTAGGCTGCCATTAGCACCTACGTCTAATTTAAGG
Source organism: Aulonocara sp. 'chitande type north' Nkhata Bay (assembly GCF_057382095.1). Taxonomy (NCBI): domain Eukaryota; kingdom Metazoa; phylum Chordata; class Actinopteri; order Cichliformes; family Cichlidae; genus Aulonocara; species Aulonocara sp. 'chitande type north' Nkhata Bay. Next base: position 6,393,597 of record NC_141347.1, on the reverse strand, counting down.
CAAATACGCATTAGAACCTAATGCTCATATCGTTTTCCTTTGCTTTATAACAATGTGAGCAGCTACTGCTAAATAGCATTAGCTAATAACAGCAGTCTAATTTAATGCAAGTTAGCCTCATTTGCATTACAACGATGTGAGGAGTTAACGCTAAGTATGCTGCCATTAGTGGCTAATTCTAATTAGGGGTGAATAAATATTACCAGCTAATGCTAATATCGTATTCTCTTCCCTTTTAACAATGTGAGCAGCTAGTGCTAGGTAGGCTGATGCTAGCAGCTAATGCTAAAGCTAATTTAATGTGAATTAGCATCACATTAGTGAGGAGTTAATGCTAAGTAGACTGCCATTAGCAGGTAATGCTAATTTTAGGTGAATAGGAATTGGCAGATAATGCTAATACCATATTTTCTTGCTTTATAACAATGTGACCAGCTAATGCTATGTAGGTTGCCGTTATTAGCTAATACTAATTTGAGGTGAATTAGCATTATCCCCTTATGCTAACAATGTTTTTTCTTACTTTTTAACAATACAAGTAGCTAATGTGAACACTTTTTTTTTTTATTGAATTCTAATTTTTCCCTTGCGATGTGAAGAGTTAATGCTAAATAGGATCCCATTAGTGGCTAATTCTAATTTTAGATGAGAAAGCATTAGAAGCTAATGCTAATACCATATTTTCTTGCTTTATATCAATATTAGTAGGTAATGCTAAGTACGTAGCCATTATTAGCTAATGCTAATTTAGGTGAATTAGCATTATCCACTAATGCTAACACTGTTTTTGCCAACTCTTTTCCCTTGCATTATAACAATATGAGCAGCTAATGGTAAGAAGGCTGCCATTATTAGGTAATGCTAATTATTATGTGTGTTAGCATTATCCGCTGCTGCTAGCAATGTTTTATCTTACCTTTTAACAATATCAGCAGCTAATGCTAACACTACTTTAATTTCAGTTAAACCTACTTAGCATTAATTAACTTCATTTAGCATTAAGAAGTTTTTGCTATAGGCTACCATTAGTGGCTAATGCTAATTTTAGGTAAATAGAAATTGGCAGCTAATGCTAATACCATATTTTCTTGCCTTATAACAATGTGACCAGCTAATGCTAAGCAGGTGCCATTATTAGCTAATACTAATTTGAGATGAATTAGCATTATCCGCTTATGCTAACAATGTTTTTTCTTACTTTTTAACAATACGCCATTAGTGGCTAATTCTAATTTTAGATGAAAAAGGATTAACAGCTAATGCTCATACTGTTTGCTTTGTAAGAATGACAGCAGCTAATGATATGAAGTCTACCGTTATTAACTAATGCTAATTTGATGAGAATTAGCATTATCCGATAATGGTAACTCTTTTCCCCTGCATTATAACAATGTCAGGAGTTAATGCTAAGTAGACTGCCATTAGGGGCTAACTCTAATTAGGGGTGAATAATTATTAGCAGCTAATACTAATACCGTTTTCTCTTTTTCCTTATAACAACTTGAGCAGCTAATGCTAATTTGATGCGAATTAGCATTATATTAGTGAGCAGTTAATGCTAAGTAGGCTGCCATTATTAACTAATACTACGTTGACGTGAATTAGCATTATGCGCTACTGCTAATACTGTTTTCTCTTACTTATTAAAAATGATAGTAGCTAATACTAATACTCTTTTCCGTTGGGTAACAACAAAGTGAGGAATTAATGCTAAGTTGGCTGCTTTTAGCGGCTTATTCTAATTAGGGGTGAATAATTATTAGCAGCAAATGCTAATACCGTTTTCTCTTTCCTTATAACAATATGAGCAGTTAATGCTAATTTGATGTAAATTAGCATTATATTAGTGAGGAGTTAATGCTAAGTAGGCTGCCATTAGCAGCTAAAGGTAATTTGAGGTGAATAAGCACTAGTAGCTAATGCCAATACCCTTTTCTCTTGTGTTATAATGATGTGAAACGTTAATATTGTTCTCAAACAACAGAATGAGAATGAAATATTGATTCTAACAGGGCCCATAAACAGCATTAGCTTAGCAGCATTAGCTTATCAGAGTCTCCATCATGGTCACACAAATCCTTAGCGGAGCAAAGTGGCCTACTTAGCAATAGCTGCTGTAGAAAGCAAAGGGAAAACAGTATTAGCATTAGCTGCTAAATGTGCACTTGAGAACAAATCTATTGTGAATTCAGCCGTGAATGTAGTGTTTCCAGTAAGCTTCCATTTCCAAATGTTAGCTGCTCCTGTCTGCCTCTTTGTCACACACACAGACTGAAATGATTCACAGCCTTGTTTCATCCTTCTGTCAGTGTCACTGACTGTCACTGTGACTGTGGACATACAGCATGGGAAACACACACATGGCTGATACTTGTATCTAAAGTTACAAAATGTTGTCTCTGTCCAAATATTACCTAACTGTAAGTCTACTTTTAATGAAACTCTCAACATGACTTATCAGTTATCATTAATGTTCCTGCAAACAGACTCCTTGAAGACCCCCTACATAAATATCCATGTACTATCCAGCTAGACTAGTGTGTCTGTCCCTGAAAATATTCCTGCATGTGTGATTGTTCATGTCTCATCTGCAGGAAACAAACAGGAAGTGAGTGAAAGACACAGGAAATGATTCCAGCTCTTCCTCCTATATCAGACATTCTCTCCATACCTGAGAGTGTCCAGTCTCCAGCCTGGATCCTTCAGTCCAGCCGACAGAAGCTTCATTCCTGAGTCACCTGGATGATTGTAGCTCAGGTCCAGCTCTCTCAGATGGGAGGGGTTGGAGGTCAGAGCTGAGGCCAGAGAAGTACAGCCTTCCTCTGTGATCAGACAGCCTGACAGACTGCAGACACACAAAACAACAATCCATCTGTTATCCATCTCTATAGCAGCATAACTAAGTGATGGTTCAGCGTCACCTGATCCAGCTCTAACTATAAGTTTTATCAAAAAGGAAAGTTTGAAGCTGATCGTCAAAGTAGAGAGGGTGTCTGTCTCCTGAACTCAAACTGGGAGCTGCTTCCACACCCAGTCCAACATAGCCAGGCTTTCTTTGCTGCTTTGACAAAACCTCAAATCCCAGTCAGAGATGGTGAGCATCATCACAGTGATGATCATTTCTCTGTTAACCCAGGCTTTCTGCTTCAGGATCTGTGCACGCTCACAGAACAAGGAGACCTTTAAACATCATTTCACTAAATGGATGGACTGAGCTCAGCCTACAGATGAACTGGATAAATAAAGATTTGACCTCAGTGTGCTCAGTGTTCCTGTCTATTCCTAACATATTCCTAACATGATAGCTGCACTTTAGAGCTCTAAAACTGGAACTGACACATATTTAAACTCCACATGTTACTCAGTACATCCAGTTCTGACACTCGCCCACAGTCCAACAAAGGAAACATGGAGATCACATCAGTTTGTCACCAAAGTCTAATTATTCCAGAGGGCAGTGTTGATACAACTAAAGTTATTTTTAAGCAAAGTTGAGTTTTTTATCGTCGGAGTACTTCAAGTCTGAAGTATCATTTAAATGCATTACACGCTGTTGATGGCAGCAAACAAACCACCCAAACAAACAGAGGTGGGAGGCTTGGGCAGACTACGTAGATTCAGCTAGTGGGAGGAGTCAAGATAAACCAAAGAAAGACAAGCTAACAGACGCCACAGTGAAGTGAGTAGCTACAAACTTCAGGCCAATTAGTGTTGTTGAAGAAGTCGGTCTGAGGAACGTTCTTAGGATCAACAAATGACCGCATGTATGAGCCTCCCTCAAGACGCACCATCACAAGAAGAACACATGAGCTGTAGAAAAAGGAGAGACTACGACAGCCACAGCGTTACAACGTGCACCAGCTGTTGGTCTCTCTGTAGACCTGGAAGTTATAGTACATGATATTAATGAAGACTGGGAGCTGCATTCTATAGCAAACAATTTGTTATGAGGTAATCAGCTGATCTTACTTTAACCGGAAGCCCTTCACAATAATTGCAAAGCCTTTATTTTGTCCAACTACCATCAGTTCGTCTGTACTGATGGTAACTTAAAGTCACACTAATGCAGTTTAGTTTGTATAGTGTAAGTAGTAGAAGTATACTACAGTACTCTGATCACTGATAGGATAGATTTATGTAGATATACACCTTTGTGTTTAACATTACTGCATTATAGTACTGTGATCTTTGACCTTATATATGGTTATGTTAGCTATACTGACGTATGCATATAACTGGATATGTATCTTATCTATTCATCTTATTTGTCATGTATTTGTATTGTGTACTTCCTTTTTGTAAGAAACCACACACGTGATCACAGCCACAAGAATCAATCAGTGAAAGAATAAAGTGCCTCAAACCAAACCTTAAGCTCCTTATTCCACACGCTGGGCCTTCAGTGGTGCTCTGGCTGACACACCAGAGTGACTGGAGTGCTAAAGAGTGAATCGGACACACCAGTGTAATCCCTGATATCTCCACTACATTTAATCGTCCTTCAGCCTGTGGCTGCAGTTAGCTGGTCTGCTAGTTAGCTGGTCTGCTAGTTAGCTGGTGTGCTAGTTAGCCGGTGTGCTATTTAGCCGGTTCGCTAGTCAGCTGGTGTGCTAGTTAGCTGGTATGCTAGTTAGCCGGTTCGCTAGTCGGCTGGTGTACTAGTTAGCCAGTGTGCTAGTTAGCCGGTTCGCTAGTTAGCTGGTCTGCTACTTAGCTGGTTTGCTAGATAGCCGGTGTGCTAGTTAGCTGGTGTGCTAATTAGCAGAAATGTGACTTTACAGCTCGGCCTCACTCACTGACATTAGTCAGATATGACTGAATCTATATCACACTTAAAGCTTTCTGTAAATGAAAGGCTCAGTGAAAACGAGGCACTTCAGTCAATTTTAAAACACACACTCTGAATATAACCTGATCCAGACCAGGTTATAGGTTCAGCATCAGTAACCACGGTGATGTAGCCAGGTAAACACTTATGCATTTATGCTCACAATCACTCCAGTTAACCCAGCATGCATGTTTTTGGACTGTGGGAGGAAGCAGAGAACCTGAAGACAACCTACACAGGCCACACTATCACCCTTATTTACAGAATTATAATTTAATTGGGTGATAAAGTAAAGAAAATAAATATTTTAATAAAAAAATATTCATAAATGAACTATTATTCAAGTAAGTAAGTAGAATATATTTATATAGCACATAATCTCGTTTGTATAGAAATGTCTTCATCTGCTTTTTCAAAGAGTCAGTGGAGTCTAGACAGCATAAAGATAACAGCAGGGAGTTCCACAGCCTCGGTGCCTGAAAAGCTCGATCCCCACGTGTGTTGAACCGAGTCTGTGGGACCAATAGTGACCTCTGACCTAAAGACCTAAGTGCTCGGTATGAAGCATGAGGTTTCAACAGGTCAGAGATGCACTGAGGAGCTTCACCATGTACAGCTCTAAAAGTTATGAGTATAATGTTAAAATGAACCCTAAAATTTAGTGGCAACCAATGAAGAGAAGCCAAAACTGGAGTAATGTGTGACCTCTTGTTTGTGCCAGTTAAAAGTCTCGCCGCAGCATTCTGTACAGTGTGAAGCTCCAGAGCTGATTTGTTGAGACAAGTAAAAAGACCATTACAATACTCCAAGTGAGTAGAGATAAAAGCATGAAGAATCATCTCAAGTTCTGCCTTTGACACCAGTCTGAGTTTAGAAATGTTTCTTGGATGATAAAAACAGTTTTGAAACAGTTGTTTAGAGAGTTTCTCAAGCAACATTGAACTGTCGAAAATAACACCTAAGTTTCTGAGACTCGATTTAATGGAAGGACCTAAAAACTGATCTGCTGCCTAATTTCTGAAGACATGTGATCAGGAGCAATGATCAAAGTTTCTGTTTTATCCGTATTAAACTGGAGAAAGTTGAAGTTTCACAATTATTTGATTCCTGAAAGACAATTATTTAAACAAGAAAATGTATCAAACTGAGAATCTTTGAAAGAACAGTATAACTTAATGTCTGAATGTCATCAGCGTAGAGATGATAAGAAATATTATTGTAATATCTGATAATTTGGCCTAGAGCAGGGGTGGGGAACTCCAGGCCTCGAGGGCCGGTGTCCTGCAGGTTTTAGGTCTAACCCTGGGTCAGCACACCTGAATCAAATTCATTACCAGGCCTCTGGAGAACCTCAGGACGTGTTGAGGAGGAATTTAACCATTTAAATCAGATGTGATGGATCAAGGAAACATCTAAAAACTGCAGGACACCAGCCCTCGAGGCCTGGCGTTTGTCACCTGTGGCCTAGAGGACGTATATAAACCAAAAAGAGAATCGGGCCTAAAACAGATCCTTGAGGTACCCCAGAAGGCAGAACGGATGTTTCAGACAACACATGATTCATACAGACAGTCAAAGATCTCTCAGATACAGTAGATACGACAAACCATTTTAAAGCAACACCAGTAATCCTGAACAAGTCCTTCAGCCTATTTATCATGATGCTGTGATCAACAGTATCAAAAGCAGAGGAGACATCCAACTCAGTGCACTCTCCAGAGTCTGCTGCCATCAGAATGTCACCACACACTTTAAGTTAAGCCATCTCAGTGGAGGACAGTTTACAGAAACCAGACTGGAAAATGTCCAGAACACTGTTTTTCTCCAGAAAGTCGTTAAGTTGTTCTGCAACTGTTTTTTCCACGTTCGTTCAATGATTCATTACAATCAGATTTAGTATAGACTGGTACACGAGGAATATCAGGAGAGACAATTTTCATAATTGTATCAAACAATACTTTGGTTCTTTTCTGAAGCCATTAGATTTGAAAACTATTCAGTTCCAGCTTTTTTATCATGTTGTTAAGTGAGGATATTGATTCCTTGAGATGTACTCGATGAACCTCAAGCTTGGAAGCCTTCCATAAACGTTCTAACTTGACAGAATATCTCTTGAAATTTTGAGTATTTTCATTTATCCAGGGATAGAAATTTGAAGAATGGACAACACTTTGCTTCAGAGGTGCCGCTGTGTCTAAATAAAATGGACAAAGTGTTGTCTCCAGGAGTTTAGCTGATTTAGAGTGGCCAGGTACGGTGGGTGTGCTCCGGTTAAAGAACACGGAGGCAGACTTCCAAATTCAGGTGATTTATTCGGTCTGTAGTGAGGATACAGTCACCTGACCTAAACCCAGTGGAGATGGTTTGGGATCAGTGTTGGGCAAGTGACTTTGAACAAGTAATTATAGTTAGTAGTTACCAAGAAGTAACTAGTAACTATTAGAGATGGACCGATCCGATATTACGTATCGGTATCGGTCCAATACTGACCTAAATGACTGGATCGGATATCGGAGAAAAATAAAAAATGTAATCCGATCCATTAAATATCACGAAAGCACCTCACAAAACTTGCAACACGCCGTAACTCACCTCAGAACGTTAGCACGTCGGAGCAGTATGCATCACGTGATAGAGCGGCTGTGGCATGCGGGACCTGTCGGTGGTCTGGATAGCATTTGGAGCTTCGCTAGCAACCCGGCATTTCATCTCCGACAAAGTTATCCCGAGAGAAGTAAAGCAAGTGTGTAAGTCCATCTCTGAATGTTTGTAAAGCATTCCTGCGTTAAGCTTAACAAACGACTGCCTCTTCTTGCTGCTACTTCAATCGTGAAACTGCTTAATGATCAGCTGATCGGCTTTTCTGTCTCGAGTCCGTCTCTCTTGTTTGTTTTTGGCCCACTTTGCACCAGAAAGAGGAAACCAGCGGCTGAACAACAGCAGCACGTTTAAGCTTGATCAGCTGTTGTTAGAATTTATTTAATATTACTTTCTACACCAGGATCTTTTTCTACGTAGCTGACGCTGGTAACTGTGCAGGGGCGGATCTAGCAAAGTTTAGTCAGGGGGGCCGATAGGGCATTAACAGGGAAAAGGGGGCACAAAGACATACTTTTCTTTCTTATTCTCATTTAAAATGTCGAGCTTTTAATAAATAATTATCTGACACCCAAAGTTTTAATTTGATGTAAAATGAATAGAAGTCAATTACTGTATATAGTGACTATTAAGTCTAATATATATACCCTAGTAAGCTATAGTACTTTTTCCTTTGGAAAGGTACCATCTGTGCAGTCTGCAATTTTGTTGAAGAAAGATGTTGAATCTATTTAATATTTCTTGAAAAATAATTGATTTCTGTGCATTTTTTTTCACACTGCATCAAATTAAGGTTGATTACGTCGATTAAGCATCATGAGGTGGAGCGTGAGGGGTGGTTCCCTATTTTTTATTTATTTATTTTTGTTGTTGCTGGGAGTTGGAACCCTATTAGTTAGGTTGCTTAATATTTACACTAAGTACTCTTTAAAATACCAGAATAGTGAGGATGGTGTAGGTTTAAGTTTATTAGATTGATCAGTATTGCTGAACTATGAAATATTTTTTTTTGCATACAGGTATAACAGAATAGCTTTAGTGTAGTTGTTGTTTTAAACTTGAGTATGAACTTATACAAAATGCAGCAAGATATTTAAAAAACAGTTTTGTTGATTAAAAAACACTATATCGGATTCATATCGGTATCGGCAGATATCCAAATTTATGATATCGGTATCGGACATAAAAAAGTGGTATCGTGCCATCTCTAGTAACTATACTACTAACTATAGTTAACTCTACGTAGTTACTTAGAGTTAAAATATTGTAAGTCAGTTACTAAAAGTAATTAATTACTTGAAAAGTAACTATTGCGTTACTTTAAAAAAAATGTTCAACCCTCTGGGGTCCAGGGTATAATTGGCCATTTTTAACTACTTTTGATTTGACCTCTATATTCCACCTTTAAAAACTATTTACTTTGCCTGTTTGGTATCATTCTTTTCAGCACAACCTCACGTGTCTGAATTTACAGTTATGTTTTCATTTTGACATACTGTATTAACACAATTGACCTAAAATCAGACAAAAAACAATATGAGTAGAAAAAGTTATATTTTTTACTGTTACAACCACAAACATGTTTAATAAATCATTAACTTGAAATCTAATAATTTTAATATTTTAATAATATTTTAATAATAATAATAATAATAATAATAATAATAATAATAATAATAATAATAATAATGGATTGCATTTATATAGCGCTTTTCGGGCCTTAAAGTGCTTTACAATGCCACTATTCATTCACTCTCACGTTCACACACTGGTGGAGGCAACTACAGTTGTAGCCACAGCTGCCCTGGGGCAGACTGACAGAAGCGAGGCTGCCATATCGCACCATCGGCCCCTCTGGCCATCACCAGTAGGCGCTAGGTGAAGTGTCTTGCCCAAAGACACAATGATCGAGACTGTCCGAGCCGGGGCTCGAACCGGCAACCTTCCGGTTACAAGACGAACACCCTTAAAATCCTATACACAAGGTTTGCAAACAACCATTTTGTTATTTGTAACAATTTACCTTTTACCTTGATTTTTTAAAAATAACTATTTCAAACTATTTACAGAACAATCAGCTGTTCTGCATTAAATAAGATGCCACAAATTATTTGTGCCACTCCAAAAAAATAATTTCTGTCCACCATAAAGGAGAACATCACAGCCTGATACCTGCAGGTCTGACAGCAGCAGGTGTATCACTGCTGTTTCTACCTGGAGACACCGTTTACACTGTAATCTGCATTTGCTGGTTTTGTGGCAGCACCTGTAACAATTCCATTCAATTCAACTCTATTTATATAGTGCCAAATCACAACAGTCGCCTCAGGGCACTTAACATTCAGCAATTGCCTCATTGTTCTGACAGACAACGTAAAACTATCCACTACACTACACACTAACTTTTTTTGTTCTTTTTTCCCCTACACACTAACTACACAACACAACATACTATGCACACACTCCAAATACGCTAAACGTCACAAATCTCTCACATCTCACACCGTCACTCCTAAAACTTCCCCCTCTTCCTAAACAACCAAATGTCATGTTGCTATATCATTTTTTTGATTGGTCGACATGGTTCATTTTTCCACCAACAGGAAAGGGATGATTTGGGTTTTTTTTGCTCATAAGCAGAGAGTGCTTGCTGTGCTGTCCTTAGACAGTAAAAGTGACGAAACTATTGAGGAAAAAAACGCTGCGTATATATTGTTTATCATGACTCTGGTTTTATGTGACCTATCAACACAATTTAAAAACTGGTATATGTCACCTTGTTGCTTTGTAATCTTGAAGTGGTCATGTGATTGGCTTACCATGAATACTTTATTCTTCCTCAGCCAAACAGCAGCACTCATGCGATTGTTTTGCCCCCTTAGCTCCAGGTGTTGTGCCAAAAAGTGATCGTCTGCCAGAAAGTGATCGCTGTCCGCGGGAGTGCATGCAGCTGCTTAACCCTTTAAAGCCGGTCAGAGTGGGCACACTCTGTTTTGCGTAACATAATATTCCAGAAACACGCTTTGCCGATCCGATCAGCTGTTTGTAACACTTCCTACTTTGGAATTGACATCAGCGTGAACTATCGCATATCCGCCATGACCTGCCCAAAACCGGAAGTGATGTCATTTTTGCAGAAATTTATTTTTTACCATCATGGCCTCATAACCCTATACTAGTGTTTTTTAAAGTTATGTTTGACTTTCTGACTTTCTGTGTTGTTTCTGGGATGCTTAGGACTCATATTGCACTGCTGTAAATAGTTTATTTTGATGCATATGCTGCTTTTTTGCAAATTTGCACTATAATATTTATTTTCGTTTTTCCTGCAGTGTATAGAAATTAGTGTATTTCAAAAATAAAACTATGAAGACACTCAAAATAAATTTCATGTGGTGGGAAACTATTTTGTGCAACTTTTTTGCATTTACAGTTTTGAGGGATAAGCCTCTTAAATTTCTCTAACTAGAAATATATGTTAAAAAACAAAAACGATTTTCAAATTTTTTTTAGTTTATTGCACTTTTTGCAATTTATGTAATTTCTATGCACTTAATGCATGCATATTATTAAAATTTAGGCTGTAATGGTTGTATTGATGTAGAGCAACTTGAAATGCTCCCAAAAATGGCTCCACAGCATGTAAAAATATAATATAAGCTGTGGCGGACTTGGTTCTATGGTAAGTCTTAAAGGGTTAAAGCTGTAGCGCCCAGATTACTTATAGCTACTTCCATGCAGCTGATATAAGATTGGTTGTTGAAAAATAGTAACGCAACCGCACCGAATCCAATTCAGGATTTTGATTTCCATCACACTTCCACTGGATGCCCAGCTGCTCTCCTATTATGTGATTATCATCAACACAGAACTGGAGGATAAGGCCGCGGTTCTGGGGGTTGGGAAGCTCATCTTGTAACCAGAAGGTTGCCAGTAGGATCTCTCTGTCTTGGTCGTTGTGTTCTTGGAACACAAGACACTTCACCTACTGCCTACTGGTGTTGGCCAGTGGGGCCGATGGTGCTCAGTCTGTCCCAAGGCAACTGTGGCTACAACTGTAGCTTACCTCCACCAGTGTGTGAATGTGAGACTGAATGAATGGTGGGATTATAAAGGGTCTTTGAGGGTCTCGAAAAGCACTATATAAATGCAATCCATTATTATTATTAAGAGCATCTTTAGGCCTGACTGTGCTCATCCTTCCTCCAACCTCTCCTTACTAAAGATAACAACTACATCAGTATTAGCTCAATAACAATTTCTGCAATTCAATTGTGGACATTCATTTTTAAACCTTGTGTAAAACGATAAAACCTAAAAGTCTGAGTATTATTCTTTGTGCAAACAGCTCTTGCAGGTTCCCCCGGACTTAATAATTAAATAATAATAATGAAAATAACCTTTCCTTTGAGCAGCTGTTCAGGCTACTAAACTCATCCCAGAAATAACAAGTGACACCATTAATAGTGGAGCTACCTTTAACAGGTGAAACTGATTTGACCTATAAGGCTACTGCAGTTACTTCTTATCAGGTTTAGTAGGGAAGACATCTGGATGAGGTAGTTAGTAGTATGTAGTTAGTACCGGGCGACTCCCCTCCCCCACATCGGCACCAGAACCCTGTATTATCTACAGGGTAAGAATGCCTGTTTTATCAAACTATGGCTATTACTACTGTGATCATTTGCAGCCCAGTGTGCTGCTCTCTCTGCTGGGATGAACCACTGGAGCTCACCCAGTCATCCCTTTCTTTCTCTCAAGAAGAAGTGAAATAAATGTATTTATTATGTTACGAGTCTAATATTCTTTAAATCAAACTGTAATGAATAAATGAAGCAAGAAGATTTGGTGGCTCCAAGTGTTGTAGAAGAAAAGATAAACATCTCATTTTGAGAAATCAGCCTTTAAAATTAAGTAAGTACTGTGAATAAAAAACAAACAGCAAACCAATCGGTAATCGCCAATTACTTTTGAAAGTAATTCAGAGTCCAATTATCCACTCAAATGTGAATAAAAGTTCACTTGACAGCTGTAAAAGTTACCTGTTTATACAATAATATAAATCACATTTCAAATGATCATCTGTGGAAAAGTTTGAATCCTGACCTGAGAGTTTCCACTGCACACTGTGAACTCTTTAGTCCAGCGGACAGAAGCTTCACTCCTGAATCCTGCAGGTCAGAGTTACTCAGGTCCAGCTCTCTCAGACTGGAGGACTGGGAGCTGAGGACTGAGGACAGAGCTTCACAGCTTCTCTCTGACAGGTTACAGCCACTCAGTCTGAAAAATAAAAGACAGTCATACAACAAATACTCATGTTGAGTTTGTTAATACATTTCACAACATTAAATCTTGACTTTCTATTTTTAGAGGAAACATAAACATACTAAGAAACAACATCATATGTATGAACTTAAATAATTGAATAATTCTAACAACAAACTGTTTTCTGATCTGACCTCAGAGTATTCAGTTTACAGTTTAAACGTTGTAGTCCAGCAGACAGAAGCTTCACTCCTGAATCCTGTAGCTTTCTGATACTCAGGTCCAGCTCTGTCAGACTAGAGGACTGCGAGCTGAGAACTGAGGACAGAGCTTCACAGTTTTCCTCTGAGAGTTCACAGATGTTAAGTCTGAAGATAAAAACATGAATAAAGATTGTTGTTAAAGTGTAATCAGGGTGCAATAGCTTATTGTCTTGTGCTGAGCAGGTTAGTATAAGTTCACTTTAACTTATAAATGAATAAAAATGCTATGGAACAAGGATAACTGGATAAAGTTTACCTTTACTGGTTAAATTATTGATTATTTTTGTTAGTTGATATAAACAAAACCAAACATCAAACATATAAACAAACAGAACTAAACAGAATACAAATTGATCTGACCTCAGAATATTCAGTTTGGCGTGTGGACTCTCCACTGCAGCAGACAGAAGCTTTACTGCTGAAGCTTTCAGGCTGTTGGTACTCAGGTCCAGCTCTCTCAGACTACAGGACTGGGAGCTGACCACTGACAACAAATTTTCACAGCCTTCCTCTGAGATGTTACAGCTGCTCAGTCTGGGAGAGAAAGGGAAAAAACAAAACAAAACAAAAAATATATGTGATCAAATGAAATTTGTTTATATGTTAAACCTTTTAAAAAAAAAACAAAAAAAAAACAACCTATGACACTATGAGTGCTACCAGTCCAGTGCACACGATTGGTACCTTGATGGTACCTTGCTCAGGGGTACCATCAAGGTAGCTGTTCGGTGGATTCGACCCCTGACCTTATGATCATGGGGCGACCACTCTACCTACTGAGCTAATAATTCTGTGTACACTATCATACAATATTAACTAAAACAATTATTTTAGAAAATCTTACTAATTCAGTAATTGTTATGCTATTTAACTGTGAGTAACACTGGATTTTAAACACTAGCTGTATAAAACTCCTCCTGTTAAAGGTGTGTATAAAGGAGATGAGCTGAAATGCAGACTTCATGGAGAATGTTTGCTGTCAGGATATATCAAAGACAAAGCAGAGATCCATCCAGTCTCTTCCACTAAGCCCACAGAGGGAAAGACAACCATTCTCACACACACACCTGCATGAAGTTTAGATCACCAGGTAATCTAACTGCATGTCTGTGGACAGTGGGAAGAAACTGTAGAGGACCCAGAGAGAACCCACTGTAATTCTGTGGGAACACTGGTTATGGAAGCCTTACAGTTAGATATGAATACTGTCAAGAAACAGGACCTGAGTGGCAATTTCAATTATGAAGCCCAAGTTCTCCTCCTTGAATCGCTACCTTATCGTGGTGGAGGGGTTTGTGTGTCCCAGGGATCCCAGGGGCTATGTTGTCTGGGGGCTTTTGCCCCCTGGTAGGGTCTCCCATGGCAAATTGGTCCTGGGTGAGGGACCAGACAAAGAGCGATTCAGAAGACCCTTATGAAAAGGATATCGAGAGAACAGTTTACCCTCCCCGGGATAGGGTTACCAGGGCCCCCCCCTGGAGCCAGGCCCGGGGAGGGTGCCCGAGGGCGAGCGTCTGGTGGCCGGGCCTTAGTCCATGGGGCCCGGCCGGGCACAGCCCGAAGAGGAGACATGGGCCCATCCTCCCGCAGGCCCACCACCCGCAGGAGGCGCCATAGGGGTCGGGTGCATTGTGTGCCGGGTGGCGGCCAGGAGCGGAGGCCCTGGTGGACTGACCCCCAGCTGCCAAGACTGGCAATAGGGACATGGAATGTCACCTCTCTGGTGGGGAAGGAGCCTGAGTTAGTGCGTGAGGTTGAGAGGTACCGGCTAGATATAGTCGGGCTCACCTCTACGCATGGCTTGGGCTCTGGAACCAGTCTCCTGGAGAGGGGCTGGACTCTGTCTCAGTCTGGAGTTGCCCCTGGTGAGAGGCGGCGGGCTGGGTGGGTATTCTAATATCCCCTCGGCTTGCTGCCGGTACATTGGGGATTTTCCCGGTGGACGAGAGGGCTTGTTCCCTGCGCCTTAGGGTTGGGGAACGGGTCCTGACTGTCATCTGCGCTTATGCGCCGAGTGGCAGTTCAGAGTTCCTAGAGTCCCTGGGGGGGGGGGGGGGGGGGGTGCTGGAAGGTGCTCCACCTGGAGACTCTGTTGTCCTGCTGGGAGACTTCAATGCTCACGTGGGTAACGACAGCGAGACCTGGAGGGGCGTGATTGGGAGGAACGGCCTCCCTGATCTGAACCCGAGCGGTGCTTTGTTATTGGACTTCTGTGCTAATCACAGTTTGGCCATAATGAACACCCTGTTCGAACATAAGAGTGTCCATAAGTGCACGTGGCACCAGGACGCTCTAGGCCGTAGGTCGATGATCGATTTTGTAATCGTATCACCAGACCTGCGACCATATGTTCTGGACACTCGGGTAAAGAGAGGGGCTGAGCTGTCAACTGATCACCACCTGGTGGTGAGTTGGATCAGGTGGCGGGGGAGGACGCTGGACAGACCTGGTGCACCTAAACGCGTAGTGAGGGAGTGCTGGGAACGTCTAGCAGAGGCCCCAGTCCGCGAGATCTTCAACGCACACCTCCGGCAGAGCTTCAACAGCATTCCGAGGGAGACTGGGGACATTGAGTCCGAATGGACCATGTTCACCCAGCCAACATGTATATATGGGCCCCACCTGGTTTTTGCTCGGGCTGGATGGGTACCATATGGGCATGGGCTCAAACTGGGCTTTTTGTATGGGGCCTACTTGGGTTCTTCACATTGAACCCATATGGGCAATGCCAAGTGGGCACTTTTAGTAGGTCCTAGCTGGGTCAAACATGGGAAACACTTAACTTGGTCCAAAATGGGAAACACATGTAGGACCCACTTGGGTTTTCCACCTGGGATAGACATGGGCAAACACAGTAATTTAAGGATAAGCTGTTGTTGTGTGCCCCAGGTGGGGCAAAGTGAGGTAATCAATATATATTTTTAGCACTGATGACATAGGTGGGGCCCACCAGGTCAAACTATATGGGTCACACATGGGCAAATGCAAGTCAGACCCTGAAAACATGTCTATGTGGGCCCCAGGTGGGGCAAAGTGGGGTAATCAATATTTTTTTTTAGCACTGATGACATAGGTGGGGCCCACCTGGTCAAACTATATAGGTGGCACATGGGCAAATGCAAGTCAGACCCTGAAAACATGTCTATGTGGGCCCCAGGTGGGGCAAAGTGAGGTAATCAATATATATTTTTAGCACTGATGACATAGGTGGGGCCCACCTGGTCAAACTATATGGGTCACACATGGGCAAATGCAAGTCAGACCCTGAAAACATGTCTATGTGGGCCCCAGGTGGGGCAAAGTGGGGTAATCAATATTTTTTTTTAGCACTGATGACATAGGTGGGGCCCACCTGGTCAAACTATATAGGTGGCACATGGGCAAATGCAAGTCAGACCCTGAAAACATGTCTATGTGGGCCCCAGGTGGGGCAAAGTGAGGTAATCAATATATATTTTTAGCACTGATGACATAGGTGGGGCCCACCTGGTCAAACTATATGGGTCACACATGGGCAAATGCAAGTCAGACCCTGAAAACATGTCTATGTGGGCCCCAGGTGGGGCAAAGTGGGGTAATCAATATTTTTTTTTAGCACTGATGACATAGGTGGGGCCCACCTGGTCAAACTATATAGGTGGCACATGGGCAAATGCAAGTCAGACCCTGAAAACATGTCTATGTGGGCCCCAGGTGGGGCAAAGTGAGGTAATCAATATATATTTTTAGCACTGATGACATAGGTGGGGCCCACCTGGTCAAACTATATGGGTCACACATGGGCAAATGCAAGTCAGACCCTGAAAACATGTCTATGTGGGCCCCAGGTGGGGCAAAGTGGGGTAATCAATATTTTTTTTTAGCACTGATGACATAGGTGGGGCCCACCTGGTCAAACTATATAGGTGGCACATGGGCAAATGCAAGTCAGACCCTGAAAACATGTCTATGTGGGCCCCAGGTGGGGCAAAGTGAGGTAATCAATATATATTTTTAGCACTGATGACATAGGTGGGGCCCACCTGGTCAAACTATATGGGTCACACATGGGCAAATGCAAGTCAGACCCTGAAAACATGTCTATGTGGGCCCCGGGTGGGTTATGTTAAGTTAATATGGGCATATATTTTATGTGGGCTCAAGATTGTTTATTATATATGGGACCCACTTAGGTTTCTCACATTAAAGCCATTTGGGCAAAACCAAGTGGAAACATATAGTAGGTCCTGGCTGGGTCAAACATGGGAAACACTTCACTTGGTCCAAAATGGGAAACACATGTAGGACCCACTTGGGTTTTTCACATGGGTTAGATATGTGCTAACATAGTCTTTTAAAGAAAAGCTGTTTTTGTGTGCCCCAGGTGGGGCAAAGTGAGGTAATCAATATATGTTTTTAGCACTGATGACATAGGTGGGGCCCACCAGGTCAAACTATATGGGTCACACATGGGCAAATGCAAGTCAGACCCTGAAAACATGTCTATGTGGGCCCCAGGTGGGGCAAAGTGGGGTAATCAATATTTTTTTTTAGCACTGATGACATAGGTGGGGCCCACCTGGTCAAACTATATAGGTGGCACATGGGCAAATGCAAGTCAGACCCTGAAAACATGTCTATGTGGGCCCCAGGTGGGGCAAAGTGAGGTAATCAATATATATTTTTAGCACTGATGACATAGGTGGGGCCCACCTGGTCAAACTATATGGGTCACACATGGGCAAATGCAAGTCAGACCCTGAAAACATGTCTATGTGGGCCCCAGGTGGGTTATGTTAAGTTAATATGGGCATATATTTTATGTGGGCTCAAGATTGTTTATTATATATGGGACCCACTTAGGTTTCTCACATTAAAGCCATTTGGGCAAAACCAAGTGGAAACATATAGTAGGTCCTGGCTGGGTCAAACATGGGAAACACTTCACTTGGTCCAAAATGGGAAACACATGTAGGACCCACTTGGGTTTTTCACATGGGTTAGATATGTGCTAACATAGTCTTTTAAAGAAAAGCTGTTTTTGTGTGCCCCAGGTGGGGCAAAGTGAGGTAATCAATATATGTTTTTAGCACTGATAACACAGGTGGGGCCCACCTGGTCAAACTATATGGGTCACACATGGGCAAATGCAAGTCAGACCCTGAAAACATGTCTATGTGGGCCCCAGGTGGGGCAAATGTGAGGTAGTCAAATATATATTTTAGCACTGATGACACACGTGGGGCCCACCTGGTCAAACTATATGGGTGGCACATGGGCAAATGCAAGTCAGACCCTGAAAACATGTCTATGTGGGCCCCATATGGGTTATGTTAAGTTAATATGGGCATATATTTTACGTGGGCTCAAGATTGTTTAGTATATATGGGACCCACTTGGGTTTATCACATTAAAGCCATATGGGCAAAACCAAGTGGAAACATATAGTAGGTCCTGGCTGGGTCAAACATGGGAAACACTTCACTTGTTTCAAAATGGGAAACACACGTAGGACCCACTTGGGTTTTTCACCTGGGTTAGACATGGGCAAACACAGTCATTTAAAGAAAAGCATTTGCTGTGTGCCCCAGGTGGGGCAAAGTGAGGTAATCAGTATATATTTTTGGTACTGATGACATAGGTGGGGCCCACCTGGTCAAACTATATGTGTCACACATGGGCAAATGCAAGTCAGACCCTGAAAACATGTCTATGTGGGCCCCAAATGGGTTATGTTAAATTAATATGGGCATATATTTTACATGGGCTCAAGATTGTTTAGTATATATGGGACCCACTTGGGTTTCTCACATGAAAGCCATATGGGTGGGTATCCAATGTAGGTCCTAGTTGGGTCAGTGATGGTAAATGTGTACATGGGTTTAAAATGGTAGCACATGCTGTGCATTTTGAATGTGAGGATTCTTCTTCTGTGAAGAGCCTGAGAAAGTGTTATTTGAATAAAGGAGGATTTATTCCAAACAAGCCCATCACAGATTGCACACAATCCAGGGAGTTGTGAAAGTCAAATTTTAAAAAGAATCTCAAAAGGAAGTAAGAACATAACTCTCTTTTATAACCTGCAGACGGCACCCATGAGTACCATTCTCTAACAAATCACCCTAACTTTAAAATATTTGGCACAACCTCAGTCTATCACTTCTGATATCCTTAGGCACAGTCAAATATTCTTTACTTTTCATTTTTGACCCTCTCAGTTTTTAGCCTCAGTATTTGAACTTTCAGTGCTCTGCATGGTCAGGCTCAGATAAGATAAAATAAGAACTTAATTGATTCCTCTTGGGGATATTCACTTGTCACAGCAGCAATAAAATGTGATGAAAACGGACATAAGAATAGAAAAAAAAACATTATAGCATGCAATATCAAGAAAAGCAAAAAAATACACATTAAAACCTAAGATATAAGTGAATTATACAGAGAAAAATACAGATTTGCCATTTTGTGCAAATTCAGGATTTCCAGTTGTTCAATTAGGACTGTTCACATTAGCAAACATGCAGTTGACGATTTCCAGTAAATCAGACACACTATACTGCATTAGAGAAAAGACCATTAGCTACATATGTGGAAGCATAATTCACTTGAAAAACTAAAAAGACTGTAGAAGTTGAAAGTTTTGGTTGATCAGATCCAATATGTAAAAGCTCCTCAGTATAAAGCTTACTCTTCAACCTCACCCTGGACACAGTCTGTTTGACCTGCTCCCCTCAGGCAGGAGGCTCCGGTCCATTCACACCAGAACCTCTCGCCATAAGAACAGTTTCTTCCCCTCTGCTGTTGGACACATGAACAATAACCGTATGACTGTTCCCACCACTAACACATGACCCTACTGCATCACTGCATCATTCCATGTTTGGCATTGATCACCACCTGCACTCATGTATATATCTATCTACTTAGCACTTTTAATTCTTATTTTTATTTTTAAGCGTTTATGACAGTATGTTTGCACCAAGCACCGCAGCAATTTCCTAATGTTGTAAACCTGCTCAACATTTGGCAATAAAACCCTTTCTGATTCTGATTCTTTTAAGTGAGGTGTTGCTATTGTTATCATTATGATATATTCTGTCAATTATGCTTTTATTATTATGTTGTTTTATTTTTATGTTATTTGACAATAATTACATATGATTTTTTAAAACATATTAACCATTCCTATACTTAAAAACTAAAATTTATCTTTTTAACTTGTGCATGGTTTGCCTTTTAAAATGTTTGTATCAGGCATAAAACGACTTTTTAAATAAAGTTGTTTTTTAAAGTGAGCGGTTCCTATTGCAACCAGTCTTCGCGGTCTTTTTTGTTTAAAGGAGGGAGGAGCAGATTGCGCCGCCTATGAAAAAAAAAACTTTTTAAATAAAGTTGTTTTTTAAAGTGAGCGGTTCCTATTGCAACCAGTCTTCGCAGTCTTTTTTGTTGAAATGAGGGAGGAGCAGATTGCGCCGCCTATGGACTAGTGTGGTCTGTCCTCAGTTGTGAGCAGATTTTTGACTTGCTGGTTCCTGGAGTACGTGGAGGACATCATTTAAAGGAATTTAAAACTAACACCAAGGTAAATACTGAAGGTTTGATAAGTTATCATCAATGGTTATTTTAGTTGCTTTCTATACTTGTCCTAAACGGTATAAGGGAGAGAGGCATATAACATCCTTAGCTAGCAGGTGGAACTGGGTTAATTTGCTGTTATTGTCTTTGGCGAATATAATTAAAAGTTACTCACAAAACTCCTACTGCCTATATTCTACTCAGTAAAGTACATTTTATCTTATCTTATTCTGTTTCCATCGCACCAATATCTCTATACAGTTTGTGAATTTACGTAATATAATGTACACCGCGTTTTTTCTCCCTCTGTGCATCTGCAACCAGCTATTTTTAATTAATTCAAAAAGTAATGATTTTTTTATTTTTTAGTACTGTGCTTTAGTGGATTCCCGCTCAGGTAATGCGGCCATTATGCACTACTCAGTAAACAAAATGGCAGTTAGTCGTACAGTACCACGTGACATACATGTGCAATGTGGCAAGCTCACTTTATAGGGGTGTAAAATATGAGATGTTTGTTTAAATTACTGCAGTAGATGCTTGCAGCTTAAATGGTAATGTTATCAGATATGCATTTATGGTGTGCAAAAAGAACGGGGGATGGGGGACAAACACAGCTTTTTCAGCCTAAACACTGCCTGGATCACTGTCAGGCTACGTCCACACGTACATGGGTAATTTTGAAAACGGACATTTTCTGTTTTCGTTAAAAAAATTAAAAAAAAAAAATCCCGTCCACTCGCAAAAGCCAAAACGCTGCTAGGAACATGCCAAAGCAGCAGGTGGCGATATATTTCTAACGTGTAGAAATGTCGGCCAATCAGAAGTCATGAAGCCTGGGTGGGAAAGAGTAAACAAAGATGGTGCATAGAAGCAGAACTGAGTCCTATGTGTGGAGGGACAGTAACTGTGTATATGTAAGCATTGAAACACTGCATAGAGTAAAATTAACAGTAATGGTATTTTTTCTAAGTCATTGTAGAAATTCATTTCACCGAAGCAATAACCTGGCACATGGTGTGATGTCAAAAAAGGCACAGACCTTTGATGCTGCGTTTCCTCTGTTTCCCTCATCCACACCTAAACGCAAAAACGGTTTTTGAAAATCTCCACCCTGGCATGAGTTTCAAAAAAGTCTCCGCTTTCAGTAACCGTATGCCGTTTACGTGTGGACGAAAGGTGAAAACGCACAGAAAAATCTGCGTTTTCAAAAATACCCGTGTACGTGTGGACGTAGCCTTAAATACTGTGCTGTTCCATCTAGTTATTGGTCCAAGGCAGTTATTAATTTAATAAGTAAGTGCAGATCAGATGGTGATGTAGGAAAATGCAGAACATGTTACTATAGCTGAATGCTGTGTAAAACACTAGTATTAAATCTAACTCCCATTGATGGCTTAATTAACTATTTAATAAAATTAAGTCTTTCACTAAATATCCCCCTATGCATAGTTAAGTAGTCTATGTAGCAGTCTACTGCAGGATGTCCAAAGTGCAGCCTGCAGGTCATATGTGCCCCCCTAAGTGATTTTGTGTCATTCAACTGTAAATGAAACATGTTAAAATTTTATACTGCTTGTACAGCACACAGTTGCTGAAGATAGACAATTAATAATATTTTTATGTTCAGATTTGTTCTGGGATATGTCACCATTTATATATATCTTCCCGTGACTTTAAAGTTTGTCAGCTAGTTAGGTACATTTTTGCACTGCCAGTGTTTGCTGTTGGAGTTGATCAGTTTACCATATAAACACTTGCAGTGCATTTCAAACTTATAATTACACTGTTCATTTTGTGCATTAGTAAGTAAATCTCCTATATTGAATTATCCTGGAAAAAATGGAAACGTTTGCAACTTTTTCTTTCTCATGTACTTTCTTTTATTTCCTTATGACATTTAGATTCTTTGGGATCTCAAACACCATCTTTGACATGTAAGTCATTTTCATATTATTTGTATTACTTATTAGCCATATTCAATAGCTTGCACGGATTATTTTGAAAAGTGATGGTTAATGGTACATCTGTGAAAGGAGTGCATTACTATTTTTTTTCTTCTGGTAATCGGTATAAATGTTTATTTAGCTGCAGGAGTCAATGACCAATTTCATAATTAGACATCTACTGAAATTTCAATGTTTTGTGCTAACATAATGCCAACAGTGCTCTCTTCACATGTCCCACAACTCTGACAGTTTTGCTCCTCCCCTCACAATTGGAGTTCTCTCTGAGCTGCTGCTGTCAGGTGCATCAAAACATTTTACATTCCCTTGTTATTCGAATCTCTATCTGAGTTTAGGACTCCAAACATTCACACCTGCTGTCAGTAACCAGAGCTCACAGGACTGTAAGTAGTGCTGCTCATTAAGGTGAGTTGAATTGAAATCTATACTTTATAGGAAGGTTTTTACTGATAAAAGTGGTAATAAACATGGTAACCAATAAAAATGCAGTGCCGCTTTAAAAAAAAAAAACAGAAATTACTCCTGTAATTTCTAACAGTTTTTTTAACAGCAGGTGTGAGCATCCATAGTCGTTAAGCTTTGGTAAAGATTTAAAAATAACATAACATTAAACATTAAATAAGTTTGATGGTGTTGACAGCAGCAGCTCAGTGTTAATCAGCGGATGGTGAGGGGAGCAGGAAAGCGTTTTTCGTCGTAGTTGTTGGAGTTGTTTAAGATGCTGATATTCATAGGAACAAAAATTAACTGAGTTGTTTTCCATTCTATAGAAATTGTGTATCTACTTTTTAATAAGTCTTTATGCTGATGTTCTTAATTATCATGTATTACAGATTTTATTTTTAAGCAACAACATTTTAGCATGCAATCAGAGCATGCCTTACAGTACAGTTTTGTAAGCTGTGCACACAAACAGACTGTTAATTTACAAAATTGATCATTCAACAAATGTAAATCACTGCAGATTTTTTGTTTTAGGTGCACTGTATGGGCTCAAAATGTGGTCATAAATATTTTGTACTTGTAAATCAGGATTTGTATGTGTAAAAAGTATTTGTGTGTGGCCAAAAAAACCCTGCACGTTACAAGTACGAATTTTGACCCTATTTTTCTTCCTTTCATCTGATTGGTCAATGTCATGTCAATCACAAATGTAACAATCCAATCAGAGAACAGATGGGTTTGGCTGTCGGAGGGGAGCTTTTTTGAACTGCAGGTCCTTGAAGGGTGATACAGTTTGAAGCTGGAGGATCTCTATATAAATATCCGATAGCAGCTAGGTCCCCTAACTCTCAGCAGCTGTTGAAAGGATAAAGTTGTGGTATATCACTGGTTAGAAATACCATTATTACTTTAGGATTAGTTTAACACAAAGTCAGGGCTGACCCGGGACCATTGCTGTGAGTCACAGTGCGCAGCATAAAAGTGCTTTCACATCAGACGCAGGATGTGCTGCTAATGCTAACTGCTAACTAAAAGCAAAGGATCCAGAATTTGTAGCGCTGGCTGCTGGGCTCTGTGGGTTTTTGCAGCAGCTCTACCTGTACTAGATGCATCTGCTCCTTGTCGTTTCTATCTCTGACTTTATGTCCTCTACAAGAGTTTCTGGGTTTTTTTGCTAGTTCTTCAAATGTTCAATAAAAACATGTATGCTAATTCATAACGGAGAAAGCTTTGTAATGAAAGCTGTCATTTCCAAAACATTGCCCCCCCGCAGCGCTGTTGAAAAGGCTGTGGAAGTCCCTGTATTAAGCACGTAGACCTGTGACACAAAAATCACCAAAGTCGGACGACCACAGACTGTTTTCCTTCGTGGTGATGAAGGAAAACGCTGGGTTGGCATGTAAAAGGGCATTTATTCCCTTCAAAGACCTGCAGTTCAAAAAAGCGCCCCTCCGACAGCCAAACCCATCTGTTCTCTGATTGGATTGTTACATTTGTGACATGACATTGACCAATCAGATGAAAGGAAGAAAAATAGGGTCAAAATTCATACTTGTAACTTGCAGGGTTCTTTTTTTTTGCACACAAATCTTTTTTACGCACACACAAATTCTTTTTACACATACAGATCTTTTTTTATGCACACACACACACAAATCTTTTCTTACACACACACACACACAAATCTTTTTTACACATACAAATCCTGATTTACAAGTACAAAATATTTATGACCACATTTTGAGCCCACAGCACTATAACAGCTAGAAGGAACTCCTCAAAATTAAAGGCAGAATAGGGAAATACATGGAAATAACCATTTTCCTTCAAGCACATCAGCAAAGTTAAATTGGTATACTTGATAACTGTTGTTATAAGTATCACATGAATATGAATCCCCACAATTATAGATTTTAATTGGGAAGCAACATGCAGATGTACAGAAGGACTATAAACAGCAATTTCTATCACATACAACTCTTTGAGAAAATACCAGCAGTGAGAATTTATCACTTGCTGATTTATACATTTTACAGTGTAGATTGATGGAAAATCTCCACTCTGGCTGAAGTGTTTTTTACAAACAATGTTTCCAAATACAGTGGCTTGCAAAAGTATTCGGCCCCCTTGAACTTTTCCACATTTTGTCACATTACAGCCACAAACATGAATCGATTTTATTGGAATCC
Source organism: Aulonocara sp. 'chitande type north' Nkhata Bay (assembly GCF_057382095.1). Classification (NCBI taxonomy): domain Eukaryota; kingdom Metazoa; phylum Chordata; class Actinopteri; order Cichliformes; family Cichlidae; genus Aulonocara; species Aulonocara sp. 'chitande type north' Nkhata Bay. Next base: position 6,368,489 of record NC_141347.1, on the reverse strand, counting down.
CACGTGAAAGAAGAATAGTGGGGATGGTGTGTTCAGAGTGATGTGCAGTGTTAGTTTTCCACCACACATAGCGTTTTGCATTTTGGCCAAAAAGTTCCATTTTTGGTCTCATCTGTCCAGAGTGTCTTCTTCCACATGTTTGCTGTGTCCCCCACATGGCTTGTGGCAAACTGCAAACGGGAGTTCTTATGGTTTTCTGTTAACAATGGCTTTCTTCTTGCCACTCTTCCATAAAGGCCAACTTTGTGCAGTGCACGACTAATAGTTGTCCTATGGACAGATTCCCCCACCTGAGCTGTAGATCTCTGCAGCTCGTCCAGAGTCACCATGGGCCTCTTGGCTGCATTTCTCTCTTTCTCTGCAGCGCCCTCCTTGTTCGGCCTGTGAGTTTAGGTGGACGGCCTTGTCTTGGTAGGTTTACAGTTGTGCCATACTCCTTCCATTTCTGAATGATCACTTGAACAGTGCTTCGTGGGATGTTCAAGGCTTGGGAAATCTTTTTGTAGCCCAAACCTGCTCTAAATTTCTCAATAACTTCATCCCTGACCTGTCTGCTGTGTTCTTTGGACTTCATGGTGTTGTTGCTCCCAATATTCTCTTAGACAACCTCTGAGGCTGTGACAGAGCAGCTGTATTTGTACTGACATTAGATTACACACAGGTGCACTCTATTTAGTCATTAGCACTCATCAGGCAATGTCCATGGGCAACTGACTGCACTCAGACCAAAGGGGGCTGAATAATTACGCACACCCCACTTTGCAGTTATCTATTTGTAAAAAATGTTTGGAATCATGTATGACTTTCATTCCACTTTCACGTGTACACCACTTTGTGTTGGTCTTTCACATGGAATTCCAATAAAAATGATTCCTGCTTGTAGAGCAGGGCGATATGGCCAAAAATATTTATCACGATATATATTTGAAAATTTGCGATAACGATATAACCGACGATATAATTGATGCGAGACAAAATACAACTCCACAACATTACTAGTGCAAAAAGACAACCTTCCATTTATTTTCACTTAAACAAGAAGCTGGTTTTTATGTACATTAAAGCTTTATAGAAATGTAACAGTGCAAATGCAAATTCCTTGCTGAAAGTTTAACCAAAAGGCATTTCCAGTAGAAATGGGCTGACATATCCTGAGCATAACCATAATATAATATATAATATATAATATATATAATATCCACTGAAGTTAAAAAGAGGTGCTTTGCAACATTAAACTGCAGTGTGCAGTACGCATTTTTCGGACCATAAGGTGCACAGGATTATAAGGCACATTAAGCGAAACAAAGCAGTCAGATAAATCAAACTTTATTAAACTCATTCTTCTTGCTTCCTCCACTTCTGTAACATTGATTCATTAATGTTGAATTCTCTGCAGCTGCTCTATTCCCATGTTGTTGCAGTATATTAATAACTAACCTCGTATTGTGGATGGATTATCTCAGTTGTTCTCCTGACTGAAGTTTGGTCCGTTTACAGCATCCTGCCATGCGATTGCATTTGTCTCTAACCATGAAGAACCTTCACATTAACTTTTATAAGTGGAAAAGTGTTAGTGTTCGTCCTCCAGCTTCACTGTTTATGTTATGCTAACATAGCTGTGTCGCTAGCGATCACGTAGCACATCATTATATACCAGCTAGCCCAACTTCAGTAACCCTACAAACGTCACTGCTGTTTAGTTTCCTGTCTTCATTTATGTTGGAAGTGATAGCAGAGCTGTACGTTTGATTTTTTTTCAGAAATCTCTCAGTCAGAACATGCAATATCATGCTTAGGTAACTAGCGAAACTAGCGAGCTAACTTCCGCTAGCTTCCTGCTAACTTCTAACTCCGTTAAATGTAATAACTTTTGTTTTCATGGATGCCTGGAAGTTAAACTTTATAGTTACACCTGGTAAAGCAGCAATGCTGATCGTTTTATTAAAGATGAAAGAATTTAGACAGTTTTTAACTCTAAGTGATGCTGCAGTGTTGTTTGACATGAAGAATACGGAGCTTAGGGCCCAGATTACTCCCAGATTTAAGAGCATCTTAGTCCGACAAATACGACAATAACGATGGCCGCTTGCATGTTCAGCAAAAAAATGTGCTTTGTTGTGTATCTGACGGACAAACACCAAACCAGTTCCACATCACTGAAGTTGCACCATTTTTACAAACCAATTCTGGTTCATCTGTTTCACTCAACGACCGGCCATGTGCGTATGAAAACAAAGGCACTGCGCATGCGCGTTTTACTCCCATTCTATCGCGATATTTCATTTTCCTATCGTTGCCTAACATTATACCGGTATTATCGTGAATGGTATAATATGGCCCAGCCCTACCTGCTTGTGTCTGCAATGTGACAAAATGTGGAAAAGTTCAAGGGGGGTGAATACTTTTGCAAGCTACTGTATTCCTCTTCAGAATATCTTCTGCAATTTTATGGATTGCCGTATGTGTGAAAATGGCTCACACTTCTATTCTGCACACAATCTTCTGTGTATTTTAGTGAAATGGATTACCTTCTTGCCAAATCACGGACGAGGAGAAGGAGAATTAAAGTTAGAGTTCAGCAGCATTTACAGAGCCTTGCTTTAGATGCTGTGGAACTTGCAGAGAAGGCCGTGGACCAGGCTTTGCAATACACTGAAGATGTGGCGAACAAACATTCGATTGTGGATGAAGCAGTGGAAAATATTGAAGATATAGAAAATAAAGATGAGACTATCAACAAGGCAGAGGACAATGTAGAGGAATATTCAAGTAACAGCTTGGATGAAGATTTACCTCTGGATTTTAATAGTAATGACTTTTACATGGATAGTGAAGCGGATGAAGAACAAAACTGTGACTTTCCTGATGTGGAGTCAAACTCTGATGCTAAGAGGAAACTTGCTGAATGGGCAGCAAACCGAAATGTGTCTCATTCTGTGTTGTCAGAGCTCTTAACCATACTTTTGGAGCTTGGTCTCGATTTGCCAAAGGATCCCAGAACTTTGCTCAGTACATTAAAAGACTGTGAAGTGAAACAAATTGGCAGGGGAAGTTACTACCATTTTGGTCTTGAAAGTGCAGTATTGTCAGAACTGAAAATGATAAATCAACATGAACTGAAAACTGATACATTAACCATTCGTGTGAATGTTGATGGTTTGCCTCTCTTTAAGAGCTCTAATATGCAACTGTGGCCTATTTTAGGTAAGATAGTTGAACTGCCACAAGCAAATGTTTTCATGATGGGTATATATGCTGGTCCCTGCAAACCTGAGTCGGTGAACGACTACATGCATGATTTTATAGAAGATGTAAAAAAGGTCACAAAAACTGGTATTGTTTTCAATGGAAAACACTTCAATGTACCCCTTCCAGATGCTTTTATCTGTGACACCCCAGCTAGAGCTTATTTAAAATGCATCAAAGGTCATGGTGGCTACAGTTCTTGTGAGCGCTGTACACAGTATGGTGTTTATGTTGATGGGAAAGTTATTTTTCCAGATATGGATTCAAGTCTCAGATCAGATTCTCAGTTTGAAGAAATGTTAGATGAAGATCACCACAACTCCAAATCACCTCTTCAAGAGCTAGGCATTGGCATGGTTTCAGCCTTTCCCTTAGACTATATGCATTTAATTTGCTTGGGTATTGTACGTAAATTACTTGCCCTGTGGATTAAGGGACCATTGCAGTGTCGGGTTCCTACTTCTACTCTGTCTGCCATTTCAGATCACTTAAAACAGTGTAGGCAAAGTCTGCCACGCACGTTTTCCAGAAAGCCACGGTCCCTAATGGAGTACAGACAATGGAAAGCTACAGAATTAAGACAATTTTTGTTGTATACTGGACCAGTTGTGCTTTTCCAGAAACTGTGCAATCCACAGTACAAGAACTTCCTGGTTTTGTCATCTGCTATGAGGATACTTTTGTCTCCTTTGTGTAAAGAGTACTGCTATTATGCAAAAAAATTATTGAGATGCTTTGTTGCCAACTTTGCTAAGATTTATGGGACTAAATTCTTAGTTAACAATACACACAGTCTTTTGCACCTAGCAGATGATGCTACAAAGTATGGCCCTCTGGATTTGGTTTCATGTTTTCCATTTGAGAATTATTTGGGACAGTTAAAAAAGATGGTGAGAAGACCACAGGATCCTGTACAGCAAATTGTCAGACGAGTTTGTGAAAAGCAATTGTATCCTCACAGGTCTTGCAAAATGCCAGAGGGTGTACTCACACAGCCACATACATCTGGACCTATGATGACTGAATTTTTTGTCCATCATTCTTTTCAGTACAAGATGTACAGACATGGAAATCAAATAATCTCCACCTCCAGTGGAACAAATTGTTTTGATCTTGAAGGCAAAGTTGCAGTTGTGCGGAACATTGTGCTGTTCATCGGAGAAATACATGTTTTGTTTGAACTGTTTGAGACTGGAACAGCGTTTTTTAACTACCCTATTGATTCAACATCTCTGGGTGTACATTTGTTGTCAAAACTGTCAGGTCATCTTGCTAGTGCTCCTGTAACTAAATTTACAAAACCAATTATTTTGTTACCTTTTCGTAATGCATTTGTAGCTTTGCCTCAGCTACACAGCATGTAACTTAATGGCGTTTACAGGATGTCTTCATTCAGTGTGGTCGAGTTTGTGGATGAAGTTGACTCTGATGGCTGCAAGAAGGTAGACATCATTCCATCAGAGTGGTTCCATGACGCAGAGAGAAAATTATGCTGGTGGCCTCCTGCCTCATTGGTGAATGTGACAAAGGCTGTAAAGGAAGGAACACCACCAACCAGCAACTGGATACTCTGCAATGTCCGTGTCATGGGAAATGCAGGTAAGTTTGACTTTATTTGTACACTACATCTGTATTTCCTTTTCTTTAAAAGTTTATACATGAACTTTTTTTTTTTTTTACTTGGAGGCTTTTGAAATTGTAAGGCCCTGTATTACTGTATTATTGTATGTTTCTGTTCTGTGTCCTGTGTACTGTTTGTTTCTATATGTGTCTTTCTGGCTGCTGTTACAACCAAATTTCCCCTTGTGGGACAATTAAAGGATTATTCTATTCTATTCTACTGGAAACCATTTTTTCATTGTCATTGTTTTTGCAGATTTATTTCTTCTTTACATTGTATCTTACATGTTGTATTCTGTACAATTTATGTTATAGCAACTTATGCAAATGCCAGGGCAAAGTTGCATCAAGCAGAGTATTCATCAGACTTGACGGACAATGAGAATGGCATAAGAAAAAGAAAGTAAGTGGTACTAGCATACAAACAAGATGAAGTTTATTTCCTGCAGTGTCATAAATGTTCTGTGCTTAACCTTTCTAGGCCAAGTGTTAAACTGATCAATCAACTGAGCAGCCACACTGAATCAAGTGAGCCTTCTGATTCAGATGAAGAACTTCCACCCACGCCTCCAGAACAACTCCTTCAGCGACCCTCTGGAAAAAACAATAGTGTAGTCGCCAGCCCCGCTGCCCGGAGTGCCGCCAGCCCCACTGCCCGGAGTGCCGCCAGCCCCGCTGCCCGGAGTGCCGCCAGCCCCGCTGCCCAGAGTGCCGCCAGCCCCGCTGCCCGGAGTGCCGCCAGCCCCACTGCCCGGAGTGCCGCCAGCCCCACTGCCCGGAGTGCCGCCAGCCCCACTTGTGAAGCCATGTTCTCGAAAGTACTTGCCATTTTAGAGGAAGTGAAGGAGACTCAACTGGTTCATAGCAAGATGTTAAATGCCTTGCTGAAGCAGAAAAACGGTTCAGTTACGGAGGTCCCTGAAGGGGTTGTTTTACCTCTTAAAACCCAAGACGATGTTGAGGCTCTTAATGGAAAACTGGAGGACTCCAGTCTCATGTCTGCTGTAGTAAGTTTTTTTTTTCCTCCCCATTCTGCTTGCCACTGTTCTTTATACAGTAGCCAGAAAAATTCTTTGATATATTTTCTGAAAGACATTCTCCTTCATGATTTTTTTTGGTATACAGCATAATTGGTTTCATTTAACACAGCAAGTCTTACTGGTCCTGAGGCAGCAAAGCAGGCCAGAGACCATCACATCTGCTACCATGTCTTTCTGTTGCTATGATTTTTTTTTTTTTTCTGAGATGTTACTTTTATACCACATTAGGGCTGCCACGATTAGTCGACTAGTCACGATTACGTCGACTATCAAAATCGTCGACGACTGATTTAATAGTCGACACGTCGTTTGAAGCTTTGTAAGATCACAAAAGACGCAGGAATAAGTAGTAGGATTTAAGAGTGTAATAACGGACTGAAACAGATGATGGCAGCACTGCATGTACAAGGATGTCAGCTGCCGTTAAACCCCGAAGAAGAAGAAACTCTGTCCCAGAATTCATAGCGCAGCCCAGCTCAGTTTACAACAATGGCGGCAGCTACTTAGTTTTAATATTACTCTTATTATTCTTTCTGGGTCACAAAATAAACGTTTAACATATTTTCAGGCGAGAATGTAGCTGTGTAAACCTCAAATATCTGCTCAGTTTATCAAGACACCACATATTTTCAAAAGCGCTCCGACGTTTTCGGAGACGTCTGTTACCCACTAGCTCGATAGCTAGCCGGGGGCTAGGCTAACTAGAGCCGTGAGAACACCGGACTCCCGGCAAATCGTTTTCAAACCTACCGCCGTCTTTCGCTACTCAGGTTAAACATGATATATGAGTCACTTAGATAACTTAAAACTGTTATTGTTTGGCTTTTTTTGTATTTTATTTGTTCCTGAGTAAATCGGTTTGGCTGAGATTAAATTTATAGTTTTTACACAGCTGAATAAACATCAAGCAGACAGCTGATTATCAGAAGTGTGAGATGCTGGAGAATTTACTCCGGTGTCCTGTTATATTTTAGATAGCAAGGAGTTTATTAAACTTCACCGAAACAATCTGCAAATTTCATTCAAATTTAATAAACTATCATCTTGTCTTTCTTTATTTTTAGTTAGCACAGACCTTAAACACTTAAAGCTGTAAGCTAATGATAGTTATATAAGAGCAGATGCTGCTGGTGCAATAAGCTGTAAGTTTTATGTCCAATGGATGATGATCTGATTAGTCGACTAATCGCAAAAATAATCGGTGACTAGTCGACTATCAAAATAATCGTTTGTGGCAGCCCTATACCATATGTTTACCTTCCAGAAAGTTACATTTTTTTTATTCTAATGAAGCATTTGATTCTGATTTTGATAACGGATAGATTTCTTATATTTGTTCTGCTATGATAGTTTATGCAAATTCTGGCCAGTTCCTATTTATTTTAACCTTTTAGCCCCCAACCCGTCGCCGATGACAGGTTTTTCCAACCTGTCTCTTCCAACCAGAGCTCTACCAGGGGCCCAACACAGCTGGACTTATTTAGAAGAAAAGAGATGCCCAAAAACAAACCACAGGGCCAAAGGTCACAAAATTGTTTTTGTTCTGTTTTACAATTAATAATTCAAATTGCCTATTCGAAATCTTTTATTCATGTACATTATGAGTCCCTTTTTCAGTTAAAACAACAGTAAAATTTCAAGTTTGTTTTTTGCCCTTTTCTGTTATTAATCCCCGATTACACTCTTATAGTATACAGTAGAGAAAAAAACCTAGCAGATGTGGAAACTAGAAGTAATCCTGAAAAAATGGAAAAAAGCACACACACTCACAGCTGATTTTATGACACTTTTACAGCTAAAACAACAAAATATTCACAGGTGTCCTGCTTAACATTATGGATAAATGATAAAGGGGTAAGGAATAGGGGTGGGTTTTGATTATAGATTTATCAAATAAAACCTATTTTAGTTTGGAGAAAGTAAATGAGAGCAGGCACACGCATTCTGCACAAAGATGTAAACACAAAGCGCGGACCCGCCGACAGATCAGAATCAGTGAGATGTGGCCTTTCTCAGCCGACGGCACTTTGTGTTTTTTGTGCTAGATTCTGAAGCTGCAGGTTTTATCTTTTTTCAAACAATATTGACTGAACCAGCAGCAAAAGAAGATCCAAACTACACTGAAAATTTCGCTTCACGTAAACATCGTCATGAATTCCCTCTTACTTTTGCTGTTTTGGTTTTCCACCATGGTGGTTTTCCATGACGGTACTGGAATATTTCTAACATTTTGAGTTATTTTCCAGTATTAGAAAATCAGCACTGCTCAGTGTTAGCCATTGTTAATCTTCAAAACTGACTAGGTTACTTTTAAACATATAACACTGTCAAAAGTGTTAATTTAACACTCAACAGTGTTGTATTTAACACTCTGAGGTGTGGACCCATATAGACACTCTCCAGTGTTAATTTAAAACTGGAGATTTTGCTGTGTAGTATTTTTTTATCTCCACACAATTAACATTAAGTAATATGTAAAGCGTCCATTTATCCTCCATTCCTGGTCCATTATCTTAAGCTTAGGCTGCTCCCCCTGTGACCCAATCCGGTACTAAGTAGAGAGGCCCAGACTTCGCTCTCTCCAGTCTCTTGGCCCTGCTCCTCCAGCGGAATCCCAAGGCATTTCCAGGCCAGCAGAGAAACATAGTCCCTTTTGCATGTCCTGGGTGTTCCTCTGGGTCTCTTCCTGGTTGGATGTGCCCAAAACGCCTCCCCCAGGGAGGCATCCTACCCATCCTACCCAGATGCCAGTATCTAATCCAGGGGTGTTAAACTCAAAATTCAAAACTGGAACAAAGTCGCGGGCTAACGTTAATATTTATTGAAATATATTTATTCCTCCAGATATAGGAATGAATCTTTTCTTATGGACTCAAACACATTTTTCTGAAAAACTGAATATGGAACAAGCAAAGCTTAATACTAAACAATATATATATATATATATTAGCTGTATAATACCAGTAGGCCAGCTCTAATAGTAATTTGGTATGGCTTCGCGGGCCAAATATAAGTAGGCTGGGGGCCAAATTTGGCCCGCAGGCCAGAGTTTGACACCTATGATCTAATCTGTCCTTTTTGTATGTTCCCCTCAGGTTGCCATGGTAGCAGATATAGGGGGAACAAGTGTAGATGATGCTACAAGGAGAATGATGAAATTCCTCATATCACCCGAGCTTGCCGTGGAGTACAACTTGCTTGGCCGACATGGGAAGAAAAAGTTCCGAGATTTGCGCCTCTTTAATGTTGTGTATGGTAAGTTAATTTCACTTGAGACACTTTTTTTAATAAAGTGTTTGAAAGTGTAAGTGAGATTGGTTATTGTGCCATCTTATATATTTGAGGCAAGAAAGTGAAATAAACATTGTTCTTTGTAAATCATTACCAAAGGAAGTAAGCTATGGTTACCTTTACTTTGGCTTACCCATTTTTCTTCTTCATTTGCAGAGGCACTGAAGAAGAATTCTTTGACTGCAAAAGTCAACCTGCAAGAAGCAGAGAAAGCTCTCTCCAAATGGTTCACTGGAGCTAGAGACAGAGGAGGACTGAGGGCTGCTAGGGGACAAAATAGACTAACGGCTCTGTAAAAAAACATAACAGACACCTCTGCTGATTCAAGACAAGGTTCTGAGTTTCCCTTCTTATTTTTTCCCATGTTGCTACAGTTTCAACTCTAAGCAATTTGAATGTAGTTTGATATTTCTAGTTTTTTAAGTTCACACTCCTTGGAATACAGTTACTTAAACCCACAGTTGTGTGACAAAATAAATGTGAACAAAATGTGTTTTGTGTCCCCTCTTGATGTTTCTATTTGCAGTCAGCTTTAATATATTTAGTGTCTTTGTGTCACAGAAGCCGTATTGGCCGTCTGTTAATTTGATTTTGTGGCTGTTTTTCTACATGGGACCCGCCCAGTGCCAGAAATTAGCCAATTCAAACAAGAAGTAAGATGCAACTACAGAACCCACTGATAATACCATTCCAACTTTTTAGCTCATGTTTTCCTCATCTTGTACACACTAAGAACTTGAAAAATGGGGCCCAGGTGGGTTTCTGAGTACTTTGCCCAGTTGGGGTCCATTTAGTTCCCAGATTTTACCAATATAACACCAAGATGGGCATTTAACATGGGGCCATTATGGAACCCGCGGACAATCCCACTTAAAACCCACTTTTTAGCCTATGTGGTGCCCACATGGTACCCACAAAAAAACTTGAAAGATGGGGCCTGGGTGGGTTTCAGTGTATGTTGCCCAGTTGGGTGCCATTTAGTTCCTAGATTTTACCAATGTAAAACCAAGATGGGCTTATAAAATGGGGCCATTATGGAACCCGCGGACAATCCCACTTAAAACCCACTTTTTAGCCTATGTGGTGCCCACGTGGTACCCACAAAAAACTTGAAAGATGGGGCCTGGGTGGGTTTCTGTGTATGTTGCCCAGTTGGGGCCCATTTAGTTCCTAGATTTTACCAATGTAAAACCAAGATGGGCTTATAAAATGGGGCCATTATGGAACCCGCGGACAATCCCACTTAAAACCCACTTTTTAGCCTATGTGGTGCCCACGTGGTACCCACAAAAAACTTGAAAGATGGGGCCTGGGTGGGTTTCTGTGTATGTTGCCCATTTGGGGCCCATTTAGTTCCTAGATTTTACCAATATAAAACCAAGATGGGCTTATAAAATGGGGCCATTATGGAACCCGCGGACAATCCCACTTAAAACCCACTTTTTAGCCTATGTGGTGCCCACGTGGTACCCACAAAAAACTTGAAAGATGGGGCCTGGGTGGGTTTCTGTGTATGTTGCCCAGTTGGGGCCCATTTAGTTCCTAGATTTTGCCAATATAACACCAAGATGGGCTTATAAAATGGGGCCATTATGGAACCCGCGGACAATCCCACTTAAAACCCACTTTTTAGCCTATGTGGTGCCCACATGGTACCCAAAAAAAATTAAAAGATGGGGCCCGGGTGGGTTTCTGTGTATGTTGCCCAGTTGGGGCCCATTTAGTTCCTAGATTTTACCAATATAACACCTATATGGGCATTTAACATGGGGCCATTACGGAACCCGCGGACAATCCTATATGGGGCCCATTTTTCAGCCCATTTCCAAACCATATGGGCCCCACATATAAATGTTGGCTGGGCAGCGTCTCCATTGCCAAAGCTGCTGCATTGAGCTGCGGCCGCAAGGTGGTTGGTACCTGCCGTGGTGGTAATCCCCGAACCAAATGGTGGACACCAGAGGTGAAGGGAGCCACCAGGCTGAAGAAGGAGTCCTATCGGGCTTGGTTAGCCTGTGGGACTCCGGAGGCAGCCGACAGGTCCGGTCCCCATCTTTAAGAAGGGGGACCGGAGGGTGTGTTCCAACTACAGGGGGATCACACTCCTCAGCCTCCCTGGGAAAGTCTATGCCAGGGTGCTGGAAAGGAGAGTTCGTCCGCTAGTCGAACCTCGGATACAGGAGGAACAATGCGGTTTTCGTCCTGGTCGCGGAACACTGGACCAGCTCTTTATCCTCTCGAGGATACTTGAGGGTGCATGGGAGTTTGCCCGACCAGTCTACATGTGTTTTGTGGACTTGGAGAAGGCATTCGACCATGTCCCTCGGGGTGTCCTGTGGGAGGTGTTGCGGGAGTATGGGGTGTCTGGCCCATTGCTACGGGCCATTCGATCCCTATACAACCGTTGCAAGAGCTTGGTTCGCATTGCCGGCAATAAGTCGGACTCGTTCCCGGTGGGTGATGGGCTCCGCCAGGGCTGCCCTTTGTCTCCGGTTCTGTTCATAATTTTTATGGGCAGGATTTCTAGGCGCAGCCAAGTGGCGGAGGGCTTTCGCTTTGGTGGCCTCAGAATCTCATCTCTGATTTTTGCGGATGATGTGGTTCTGTTGGCTTCATCGGGTGAGGGCCTCCAGCTCGCACTGGAACGGTTCGCAGCCGAGTGTGAAGCAGCGGGAATGAGGATCAGCACCTCCAAATCTGAGGCCATGGTTCTCAGCCGGAAAAGGGTGGAGTGCCCACTCTGGGTCAGGGATGAGTTCCTGCCCCAAGTGGAGGAGTTGAAGTATCTCGGGGTCTTGTTCGCGAGTGATGGGAGAAGGGAGCCGGAGATCGACAGACGGATTGGGGCTGCAGCTGCAGTAATGCGGACGCTGCACCGGTCCGTCGTGGTGAAGAGGGAGCTGAGTGTAAAAGCGAAGCTCTCAATTTATCGGTCGATCTACGTCCCTACCCTCACCTATGGCCACGAGCTGTGGGTAGTGACCGAAAGAACGAGATCGCGGATACAAGCGGCAGAAATGAGCTTCCTCCGAAGGGTGGCTGGCCTCTCCCTTAGAGATAGGGTGGGAAGTTCGGCCATCCGGGAGGGGCACAGAGTAGAGCCGCTGCTGCTCCACATCGAAAGGAGCCAGCTGAGGTGGTTCGGGCATCTGACAAGGATGCCCCCTGGGCGCCTCCTGGGTGAGGTGTTCCAGGCATGTCCCACCAGGAGGAGGCCCCGGGGCAGACCCAGGACACGCTGGAGAGATTATATCTCTCGGCTGGCCTGGGAACGCCTTGGTATTCCCCCGGATAAGCTGGAGGAGGGGGCTGGGGAGAGGGAGGTCTGGGCCTCTTTGCTTAGGCTGCTGCCCCCGCGACCCGGCCTCAGATAAAGCGGATGAAGATGGATGGATGGATGGAAGCCCAAGTTTTCCCTCCATCCTGGATGAAAACAGGACAGTCACAGCAGAGATTTATAATAAAAAAGGGAGAGTGTGCACTGAAAATGAGATAAAAAACAAACTGCTGGATTTGGAGACGTGAACAAGCTGACGATAATAAACCTGTCAGAGGGGCTGAAGGATCAGAGCTCATGTTCTTATTGGCTGGGCCTGGATTGTACTTTGATAAGAGATATAGACAAAAATGTGTCAGAAATACTGACACGGCCTGCTGGACTGAAAAAATATTTACTGAGTGAATGATAATCATTTAATTCACTATTTTTATGTTTTTTAACTGTTCTTTGAACTCAGCATTTCTGATTTATTTCCCATGGTTTTAAGATTTTTATCGATTATAAGATTTTAAGCAATGAGTTCATGTTTACTTACAGAGCTTTATTGGAGGCTTTGACCACTGGCAGCAGCCTCAGAAGAGCCTCCTCTGAAGCAGAATATTTCTTAAAGTCAAACTCATCCAGATCTTCTTCTGATGACAGTAACATGAAGGTCAGAGCTGAGCACTGAGCAGGAGACAGTTTACCTGTGGAGAGACTTCCTGAAGTCCTGTATTGTTGGATCTCCTCCACTAGAGAACGATCATTCAGTTCATTCAGACAGTGGATCAGATTGATGCTTTTCTCTGCAGACAGATTCTTACTGAGCTTCTTCTTGATGTACTGGACTGTTTCCTGATTGGTCTGTGAGCTACTTCCTGTCTGTGTCAGCAGACCTCGTAGGAGAGTCTGATTGGTCTGCAGTGAAAGACCCAGGAGAAAACGGAGGAACAAGTCCAGGTGTCCATTTGGACTCTGTAAGGCCTTGTTCACAGCACTCTGGTGAAAAGATTCTTTTTGGTTTAAAAAGCTAAAACTCTTGGAGGTTATTTGTTTCTGTTCAAGAAGATTTTTTCCAGAGTTGCTGAAGGTCAGATGGACATGAAGAGCAGCCAGAAACTCCTGAACACTCAGATGGATGAAGCAGAACACCTTGTCCTGGTACAGTCCTCTCTCCTCTTTAAAGATCTGTGTGAACACTCCTGAGTACACTGAGGCTGCTCTGATATCGATGCCACACTCTTTCAGGTCTGATTCATAGAAGATCAGGTTTCCTTTCTGCAGCTGATCAAAAGCCAGTTTTCCCAGAGACTCCATCATCTTCCTGCTCTCTGGACTCCAGTGTGGATCTGTCTCAGCTCCTCCATCATACTTGACCTTCTTCACTTTGGCCTGAACCACCAGGAAGTGGATGTACATCTCAGTCAGGGTCTTGGGCAGCTGTCCTCCCTCTCTGGTTTCCAGCACATCCTCCAGAACTGTAGCAGTGATCCAGCAGAAGACTGGGATGTGGCACATGATGTGGAGGCTTCGTGATGTCTTGATGTGGGAGATGATGCTGCTGGCCTGCTCCTCATCTCTGAACCTCTTCCTGAAGTACTCCTCCTTCTGTGGGTCAGTGAACCCTCTGACCTCTGTCACCATGCCAACACAGTCAGGAGGGATCTGATTGGCTGCTGCAGGTCGTGTGGTTATCCAGAGGCGAGCAGAGGGAAGCAGTTTCCCCCTGATGAGGTTTATCAGCAGCACATCCACTGAGGTGGACTTTCTAGGGTCAGTTAGGATTGTAGTTTTGTGGAAGTCCAGAGGAAGTCGACACTCATCCAGACCATCAAAGATGAACACAACCTGGAAGTCTTCAAAGCTGCAGATTCCTGCTTCTTTGGTTTCAGTAAAGAAGTGATGAACAAGTCCCACCAAGCTGAACTTTTCCTCTTTCAGCACATTCAGCTCTCTGAAAGTGAATGGAAATATGAACTGGATGTCCTGGTTGGCTTTGTCTTCAGCCCAGTCCAGGCTGTATTTCTGTGTTAAGACTGTTTTCCCAATGCCAGCCACTCCCTTTGTCAGCACTGTTCTGATTGGTTCATCTCTTCCAGGTGAGGCTTTAAAGATGTCTTCTTGTCTGATGGTTGTTTCTGGTCTGTCTGGTTTCCTGGATGCTGTTTCAATCTGTCTGACCTCATGTTCATCATTGACCTCTGCAGTCCCTCCCTCTGTGATGTAGAGCTCTGTGTAGATCTGATTCAGGAGGGTTGGGTTTCCTGCTTTAGCGATGCCCTCAAACACACACTGGAACTTCTTCTTCAGCTTAGACTTAAGGTTACGATGACAAACAGCAGCTGGAAGTTCTGAATAATAATAATAAAAATACAACTTTAACAATCATATTTTACAAAATGCTGATGACAATTTCTGACCCACTGAGAAATGACCGAACACACTGGTGTCACAAGTGTCTCATTTATCCAGCAGCTTAAATCTTTAGATAAATCCTCTTACGTCTCTGCAGACGGTCAGCCAGCTCCTCCTGCTTCATTCTCCTCAGGAAGTCCACTGTGATCTTCACAAATGCCTCTCTGCTGTTTCTCCTCTGCTCATCATCCTCCCTCTGAAACCCCAAGCACTGGGGCTTATTTGGATTCAGAGCCTTCTGGATCTTCTTCAGCTCGCTCTTCACAAAAGTGATGATGTTGTCCTCCAGCAGCTGGAACAGAATATTTATGAATGACCCACCACTCTGAACTTTAGTCCACACAACATCCACTTCTTTACGATCAAGGGGCATATCATCCGCGAACTCTTTACCAATTATAGGTTTGACTTTATCTGATTAACTGAGACTTTGTCCACAACTCCATGATCCCAAAACGTTGATGCTGTTCATATGAATGCAGCGATTTCAGTGGGAGAAACATTTCACTGGTGTTCAGAGCTGAACTACCAACAGGTTGATGATCAAAGCCAGAAACTTGGAGATGTTTCAGGTGACTGAGTTGATCGTACAGACAACTGGTCTTAAAGGTTCACTCTGTTTACGCATACAGATCAGTATTTAAGGTTTGACTCTCATCATCCACTGGATCACAAACTGGGCGTCATCAGGACGCTACAACACAGAACAAGCACCATCCCCACAGACACAGCAGCCAGGGAAGCAGAAGAACTTCACATCAAGAAGGTCCTGAGTAAATGTGAACGCTGGTTTGAGGGCGGAGTCAAGGAGGCCATTTATGTGAAAAGGAAAGACCATCTCTGAATGGAGGAGGGGCCTAAGGGTACAACTGTCACCATCTTACATGCTGTGATTGCAGCCATTCCCCAGCTCTCTGTGAACTGGACTCATGACCATTGATCAACAACCATTGATCAATGGTCCTGACAATATGCGTACCAATGATCAATGAACTGACCTCCCAGCCCATTGTTCCTTCAGTGGGCTGGTTTCAGTCATACAAATGTCCTGTTTATGAGATTGAAACCTGCAGTCAGCTGAGACTGAAGAAGTCACCTGATGATGATGAAACGTTTCTCCCACTGAAAACATCCAGATGAACAGAATCAAGCTTTTTGGGATTTACGTACCTGGATGATTGAGCATCAAGACACAACTCTGTGACTTTTCTCAGATGAATCAATCCTCTCCTCCAGCTTTGTTTACATCTACCAGCCCTGTGGCGCTGCCCAGGGAAATAATCTATGTGAGAGGTGGAAAGTCATACAGGTGTCTGCTCCTGCCTTCAGTTATTTTATCTACTGTGTGTCAACTGGCTGAACCTCCTCCAACTGTCTACTGTCTCCCTAAACTCAACAATGACTTAGTGATCTATCCATTCTCTGACCAAAGACATCCTGCTGCAGGAGGTTAACATAGCAGCCAATGATGATCCCACTCACTGTGAACAACACATTTGGACCTGATTTGCTGCTCTGGTTTACACGTGAACTTCCACTGCTGCTGTCACCAACTTGAGAGGCTCTACAGAAAAACTGGACTTGTCCATAAAAATCATAAACTACATTACAAGGACAGCATTGCTCAATCAACTCTAATTACTATGACCATGTTATCTCTTCTAACTAAGGTACAGACACTCAAACTTGCTGCTTTCAGTGAGAAGTCAAATGTCTGAATATGAGCTGGAAGCTGCTGAGAGTCCTCCTCCTTCCCGTGGGGTTTACTTTCTCTACTACTTTCACTATAAACACGCCCCTTTCATGCACCTGCAGAGGGCCACCAGCAGATGGAGCTGTCTTAAACAAATCCACTTGGATAGTTAGCTGTAGATGATTTTCTCAGTATGATTGTAGGACTTTGAGTTATTCTTTAGATTTATTTAAACTCTTATATTGTGCACAAGTGTTGAGCGACCCATAATTTCTCTGTACTTTTCATAAGAGCAGCCAGACTTTCAGCTAGTTTTTGTTTTTTAAGAGCTCAAAGTTATTGAAGAAACAGTTATTCAGCTTCATTCCCACTGATCTCGACTACAAACTGTTTCACTTTGGTTTCTGTTTAAAGCCTCGATGTTTAAAACGTTTCCCTGTGATCACATTTGCACCGTCTGATTTCAAAGTTTGTTTTCTTTTGGTCGTTTAGTCCACAGAGTCCTTGGTGTTCTGAAAGGGACCTATAAATAAATGCATTATTATTAATAATAAAGTAGTTGTTGTACATGTACAGACCATAAATATGGAGTCCAGCTGTGTTTGATGCTGCTGGGCAGACTGACCACTGGGAACCTCTGAGCTCTGCTGCTCCACTCTGTGGAGGAACCATGAAGGATTAGATCAACACAGGATAAAGATCCAGGAGTTTCTGCTCAAATAACTTCATCTGAATCAAGTCTGTCAAGTTTTAAACTCTCAGATTCTGAAGATATATTTTCTGTTTTCTATGAACTTTCTTTCATCAGTGATGGAAGTGATGATGCTGCAGAAGCTCAGAGGAAACTTTGAGAAAACTGTGATGAACCATCAACTAATGCTCTCAGGAGGCCACAGGTCCCTGAATGTAACTGTGCAGTAGATTCAACGAGTGTTTGAAACCTGACCACTTCCATATGTTTTCATTCTAACACAAGAAGTCCTTTTCTCATTGCTTTGATTTGAGTTTTCATTTGAGTTTTCCGAGTCTCGTATTTGGAGTCGAGTCTAATCAATGATCTGACAGAAGAACATTAAAAAGGAGTTACCAGTGCTGTCAAATTAACATGTAGGGTTAGGGGTTCATCTGTTATCATGATTAACATGATAAAAACCTTTAACACGACACATCTGGAGAGCAGAACGACTCAAAATCCCTGAAATGTTTCTATCAACGCACTTCGAGCAGTTTGTCCGAGTAGAGTTACCTTTGCACACGTGCAGATGTGCAGCACATCTGTTAGTGACGGCAGCTGAACCAATCAGCTCAATATGGAAGATGACAAACACACACTGACCTCCCGATGGAAAGTTTGAGTATTAAAAAAATAACAAGACGGACCAGCCGACCAACATGAAGGATTCTGCACATCGTGACAGAAGGAATTTTCTTTTCACCGAAGCACTTCCAGCTTAAAATATCACAACGATGCAAAGCACTGATGACACAACTGCCAAGTGGACAAACTGCAGACCTGTTAGTGTTGTTAATAACATAGTTTTGGTTCCTCGTGTCAAAGACTTGAAGAAGAGTGACAGAGAGTGTTAGACTGCTGCAGGATCAGTGCCACCTCCACAGACCTGTGAAGAAAATGATTGTTTGACAGATGGGCTCAGATTCAGGATCAGCTGAGGAGTTTGTGGCTGACAGAATCCTGCAGGTACAGAGCAGAGCCCATCATTAGCATGCAGGACTGTCCCTGGGGGGGTCGGCTCATTCAGGAGGTTAATCAATGTTTACATGTTCAATAAACATGTTAAGTGTGTAAATTTGCCCTTTTCTCTCGAGTCTGTTTGCTCATGAAATGAACTTTGATTCGTTTACATTAAAAATGATGTTTAATGGTGATTAATCCAAATGAATCCACAGTAACCCTGTGATGAGTCTGATTAAACATTTTCATTAACAGCAGTAATATAGATTATATATTATTATATATTAGTGCACACTTAGCTTTTAGTATATATGTTTGTTACAAAGTTGTATTTACAGCAGAGAAGCTGAGTTAAAGACT
The DNA here is from genome assembly GCF_057382095.1 of Aulonocara sp. 'chitande type north' Nkhata Bay. NCBI lineage: Eukaryota > Metazoa > Chordata > Actinopteri > Cichliformes > Cichlidae > Aulonocara > Aulonocara sp. 'chitande type north' Nkhata Bay. Next base: position 6,349,872 of record NC_141347.1, on the reverse strand, counting down.
GAAAACTATTCAAAGTCTCTTTGAATTGAAGCGTTTAACATTCTTTGTGTTTATTCTGCATTGACTTCATTATATGGTGTAAACGTCTGTTACAGGCTTAAATATAAAGTTGGAAAAATGTAACTGCAGCTATTGATCAAGTAATTGTGATTAATCAGGATTAATGACAGAAGATTGTGTCATTAATTAGTCATGTTTTAATCTACTGACAGCACTAGTGTTCACTCTGGTGCCTCCAACTGTTTTACGCCCTTTCAACACCTTCGTGGTCAAAAGTGTACACGCACAAAATCTACAATAAAACCCTCACGCAGCAATAGGACAGACACACAATCCATTTATCTCTGTGTCTCAAACACACACACGTGTATTCAAAGCCTCGATTTGTTCATATTTCATCTGTTGTGTTTTTATCTTCAGCGTTTTCAGTGTTGCTGCATTTACACCAAAAATGTTTCCATTGATGAATCAGATTGATTTGAATGTGTTTCATCCATACAAATCCCTCCCTGGTGGTCACATGACTCTATAACATAACAGGAGTCATGTGACAAGAGTTTCATGCTGTAAAATGTCAAAATGGTTGAATGTGGTGGAGTAAAAATGTGAGATAACAACTACTTTTCTTCAATATGAAATGTTTGCAGGGCCTGACAGGAAGTGGACGGACGCTCTGATCACTTCCTGTTTGCTGAAGTGGGTTTTCAGTTGTTTAGAAACCAAAGGCTTGTTTTAAAAGACAGTTTAAATGGGACTGAGGGAACGACGTGTTTGTAGTTTATATCCAACAACATCAAGCAGTTTAATCAAAGAGTTCATGTTGCTAACAGCTCACCTCTCTGCAGCAGACACAGGCTGGACTTTAAAATCAGTGAGACCACCTTTAGACCGGTCACTCCTTAAGGACACACAGCTGGGTCCAGGTTCAGGTCCAGCAGTTCTCCCATGGATCCTGTCAGAGAAGAAAAATGTGTTTTGAGAATGAGCAGAAGGAAACTCCAAAGTAGTGTTTCACAGTGTAAGAACAGAGCGCCACCCAGGGGTCATTTACACTGTGCAGGACTATTGATGGTCCCACTGTGAGCAGCAGGAGTTTAAATGTTGGACATGTTTGATAGAAATAAGGAATAAAGGTTCAGTGACTTCCTTTGAGATGCAGTTTAGAGACCAGGAAACATCAAACAGTTCATTTAAATCAGATAAACTGACATCAAAGAGTTCATGTTGCTAACAGCTCACCTCTCTGCAGCAGACGCAGGCTGGGATTTAAAATAAATGGGACGATCTTTAGACGCGTCACTCTGTAAGGACACAGAGCTGGGTCGAGGTCCAGGCTGGTTCCTGTGAATAATGATGCAGCAGTGATGTGAGTGCTGAGCTGTGACATGGAGAAGAGTCATGGACAGTTAGAGATGGTCATCTCACCTCTGAGCTTTGGTCTGGCTCTCATGTTCCCCACACAGAGTGCTTTTAGAGGGAGGGGCTCCCTCCTCTCTGTCCTCACACTGATCCATGCTGCTCAATTCAGCTCACACACACTTTCTACCTGCAGAGGAAACACAAATCATTCATGTGCACATCAGCTGAAATCCTCCTTCCATCATGTGTGCTGTCCAAATATCAGCTGCTTCTTTCCTGCTTCATCTCAGTGTCAGCTGGATGCAGTCAGACAGCAGTGTGAGGCAGAGGAAGCTGCCATCAGCTGCTCTGCTATCAGTCCACTAGATGGAGCCTGAAGCACACACGATGCATTCACTGACACACACTGCTTCACTGTGACTGGAAGCTTCAGTCAGTCCAACACGTGTGAACAACATTTTAAACATTTCAGCTGATCCAGGATTCAAAGAGGATCAGCAGAGTTAAAGCTTCACACTAATTCTTGCTGCTGAGTTTGCAGAGAACTGCACACACACTGATTCACTGCTAATGAGAAGCTTCTTCCATCCAGTAATTCATCATCCATCAGCTCTGCTGCTGCTCTCAGTCCTGGACTCTGATCACAAACTAAAAGCAGCTTTTTAACTCGTGTCTGTAAGAACTCTTAGTGTTAGCTTAGTGTTAGCTTAGCTTTAGCTTAGTGTTAGCTTAGCGTTAGCTTAGCGTTAGCATGCTGTGTGCTAGCTCAGCGTCAGAGCTCTGCAGGTGTCTCGTGTGTAAATATTAATCACAGTGACAGTAAAGGAGGCAAAGGGCTGTGACGTCATCACGTACGCTGCGTCCTCTGTGGGCTCTGAGTGAACTCAAAGTACAAACTACAAGTACACAAACACGAACGTAGCTCAGAGTGGCGGACACACTCGGCCTCGTTGGTCCAGCTGTGAGTCCGTTACCGTGAACTATGGAGCGGCAGATTTGTGCTGAACTAAGCTGCACACAGCTGATGTTAGCCAGGAAACATTACACACTGACTTTAATGGAGAGACCGGAAATACAAACACACACAGTTTGTTGTGTGAAGAAATCAAACACGAGCTGAACAAACAGTAAAGTTCCTAAAGACAAACTGTTAAAGGAGGAAACAAAGCAAACTTACAGTTTCTTCACACCAACAACAAGCTCCACTCCACACCTGGACACTAAACACGGACACACAGGTGAGCTGCTTCCTGGAAGGAGGCGGGGCTCCACCTGAAACTCAGCACAGGTGGGAGGGGCTCAGCTCTGTGTGTGCTGATGTGTTAACTTTAAAAATATGCCGTCTGACTGCTCAGACTGAGTCAGAGTAAAGTTCACATGCTGACGTGTGGAGACATGAAACCTTGTTGTAGCTGCAGGTGTGAACACACTGATCCCAGATCAGCTCTGCTGTATTTGTAACATGAACATTTCTGCTGCAAAGCTTCAAATGTTCAGCATGTTTCTCTGTTTCCAGTCTATAGATCCAGTCACACTTTCTACCTTCACCTGTGCAGTAAAGACTGAGAGCAGAGCTGAAAGCAAGCGTCCAATCAGTGAGCAGCATCAAACAAACTGCTCAAACACTGATGATTATATTTGAAGAATTATTCCTGATGGCAGCAAAGTTTGAATGGAGCTCTCTGTCTGTGCTGATTTGTCGCCCTCTGGAGGTCAAAGCACAAACTGCATGATGTCACTGTAACCACCACAGTGACAGGAAGTGTTTTTATGACTGAAACACTGAAATGATGCTAACGGCTGTCGTTAGGCTCACTGACAGCAGTGCTGATGTGTTCATGTCAAACACTGGCTCAGGTCAGACTCCTTCATCCTTCTCCAGCGTGAGGCCGCCCTCAGACCCACAGGAGCTCTGACCTTTGACCTCCTGACCCTAACCATTTTAGTCTTGTTGCATCTTTAAATGCAAATCCTGTGAAATGGTCAGGGGCGGCTCTAGAGAAATTTTCTTAGGGTGGCAAAATCAAAGCCTTTTTCCCCCAAACACATATGCAGGTGGTTACATGTGGTTAAAATGATTCAAATGCAGTAAGTATGCACGTTTTTCATATAAATATAGTCTATAACTTAATTATTGTCTGTACCCACATGATTACACACTTTAGTTACATGAAACATGTGAGTTTTGATGTTATGTACTGTACAGCCTGTATATTAAATACATATGTAGCCCAATAAGTATAAACTCCAGAAAGCTACACAACATGGGGCGCTTCATTTACAAACACAAGTCTAACTTAAGTTTCACTGTTTTTGTTAGAAAACAGTCACATTGTTACAGCTTAAATTACACAAAATGTCAGAAATCTGCACTGTCATGAACAAACATGTAAACCTCATTTTTCATGATTTGTTGGATTCACCCTCTGAGGTCTGAAATACAACCGGACATTTGTGACTGCTTTGAGTTTACGTTTGTGTTTCACCCTCAGATTGTTTCATTTTATTTTTTCCTCCTCTTGCTTTGTTTGGTATCTTTTCAGCTCAACTGAATTTAGTTGTTTTTTCACTGACATACTGCATTAGTATTACTATTACTATTAATGTAACTATTACTGATCTGAAATCACACAAAGAACCTAAAATCCTAGCAGTATTTTTTACTGTAAAAAAACCACAGACGTGTTGGGTAAATGTTTATAACTTGAAATGCAAATATAAATTGTACATTTTGTAAACAGATACAACTATTTATCTAAAAATGCAGCCAATACACCTGCTGTTTTTTCATTTTCTACAACCATTTAAAATAGCACTCACCTTCCTTCATTTCCACAGTGTAACATCCACCCACCTGTGTAAAATCAGAAATTCCCATGGTGTTGTTCAAAATGTGCTCTGGCACAATCATGAGCATCGCTTGCTGCTGAAAACAAGAAGAAAGCCGTCCTGCTATGGGCTGAACCATTTGTTAATGTGGAGGGGGGGACACTATGGAATATATCCAGTTCTAGCATTTATATTCACTGCTGACTGTAACTACGCTCAAACTGTTAAACTTATTTTAATAAACAACACTGTCATATGCAAAACTGGGGTGGCACTTGGGGTGGCAAGGGATCATTTTAGGGTGGCACTTGCCACCCCATGCCACCCTTCTACATCCGCCCCTGCTGATGAAGCCAACAGGTTCGCTTCATTTGCAAAAAGCAGATATGAGTTTCTGAGGCCACAGTCTTCTGTGGCTGAAGGGGAATCAGGGGAAGCCCTGGAGGAGTCCACCACCCACCAGAAACAGGTCTGAGCTCTCACTGCAGTGGTAAAGGGGCTACACAGCCCACATGAGGCTGAGGGATGCAGCCTTCTGTCAGACTGTCACTAACACAGAGAAACACCCGTGTACACTCATACTCATGGGCACATACACCAATCAACCTAACCCCACTAACTGCTCGTCTTTGGACTGTGGGAGCCAGAGAACCCAGAGAGGACCCAGACATGGGGAGAGCATGCAAACAGCTTAGATGTTGGATTTGAACCCAGAACCTTCTTGCTGTCAGGAAACAGTGCCAACCACTTTTCCACTGTGCTGCCTGTTTGACTCTGATACACCCATTTTTGAGCTCTTAAAAACAGCCCTCCACACAACAGAGACAAACCATAAAGGACTTTGTGGCTTGTAGCAACCAAAGAAAGTTTAAGGTGCAAAATAAAGAGGTTGAAAGGAAAGTAATAAAGGAAACATGTAATTATAACAGTAATGTTGGCTGTGTATCACGTGTGGCATGTCATTGTGGGGCTGGCCTCTGCTGGGATTGAGAATATGTGATGGCGGGGGCAGGGTTGGTTACTGGGGTTTATCCTGATCTCCTGTTTAGTGGAACTGTGCTCCTTTGAATCCACAGCACTAACCTGGCACACACACATAAAATGCATCATTGCTACAGAGCACAGCAGGACTCATTATGAGTGGTGGGGCAGGCTGGATGGTGTTGAGGAGTCGTATCGCAGTGACATTGGCTCCCCTGCTTCACTCTCTCCTGGCCCACTAATGCAACTCACTAATCCCTCTGTCCCCTTTAGGTGGGGCTCACGCTGACAAGATAAAATAAGCTGCACGACTGGTGGGTGGGGGCTGTGCTGTCAGCCCCCCTGGGTCTGCTCCTCTGTGATCCTCAGTGGGCCAGTATGCCTCTCCTGGTAGCTCCATGGGGGATGGTGTGGTGGGTTGGTGGGTGCCATGGCGACTATGTGCGGACTTCACATTTTTGTCTGCTGTGACAGCTCCTTGATCTGGGCGGGGCCAGTGGGGTGTGGGTAGGTCCTTTGTGGGGCTTTGGACGTTGCCTGAATATTGTCAGGCAGCTGGGTGCTGTGCCTCGACCCTTTCTTCCTTTGCATTTGTGGTTTGGTGCCATAAATGCACAACATAGAAGAGCCACCTCGACGGGACAACACTCAGCGGTTCATCTGTCTCTCTTCCACAGCATGTCTTTATCCTGTCTTCCTTCTCTCACCCCAACCAATCACAGCAGATGGCCCCGCCCCTCCGTGAGCCTGGTTCTGCTGGAGGTTTCTTCCTGTTAAAAGGGAGTTTTTCCTTCCCACTGTCGCCAAAGTGCTGCTCACAGGGGGTCATATGACTGTTGGGTTTTTCTCTGTATGTATTATTGTACGAGCTACCTTACAGTATAAAGCACCTTGAGACGACTGCTGTTGTGATTTGGTGCTGTGTAAATAAAACTGAATTGAATTAAGAAACAACTCTTAGATTCCTCACATGATTCTCCTGTATTCCTACGGGATGCCAAGGTAATATAACATGGAAGTGTGTCGCAGTGCCTGGTGGCCACATGTTACCCATAAACTGTCAACCTGACCGTACTGTAGCTACGTCCAAAGACTAGTTAAAGATTAAAGCTTTTTGGGGGGTTAAATCTGACATAAATAAAGAAAGAATAACATTAAAGTCGATTCTTTTGATCACTGTGGTTCTACTTTGAGGATATGATGTGTAAAAACCCTCAGTTGTGGCTGGTGGATCTCACATTCCTGGTCTTTGTAATTCCAGTTCAATGAAGCCTCATTTTCACCTTTTTCCAGGTAAATTTTCCCAACTGTTCTAATGTCCATGCTGTGGCATTGTCCCATCATTTGTATTTCCTGTTAATGGATTTTTAATATGGTCTGGGAAATTACTATATATGAGTAACTTCCTGTTGTATTGCAGCTTAAGGCCATTGTCACTGAAATAAAGCCCAAGTTGTAATAGTTTGCATCCAGAACGAGGAAAAGGAAGAAACCCAAACACTGCTCAGTGGATGAGTCCGTCCTGGAATAAATACCAGGACAAAACTAAAAAGAAGAGCTTGTTTCCTCGAAGCAACAACAGAAAGCTCTTTGTCTCTACAGATGTTTCTGGGAAACACGTTAACAATATTTAAACATTTGTTCTTAATAAACGTTTTTACTTAATGATGCTTTATGATATTTCTATCTGACCTAATGCAGCAGCGTATCCACATGAACTCTGCAGTGTTTCTACCCAGAGGCCACCGTGGTCCTTCTTTACTAATGCTGAGGGTTTTCTCCCAGCCGTGATAGCCTTTGACAGGTAAACTGAGTCATTCCAGCCCAGTGCAAAAATAACCTCCCTGTCTGCTCTTAACTTCACGCATCGATGCTAAAACGTTGCATAACTGAACCTGCAGACTGTGATCCTGTAGCTGTCGAGGAGAGGGCTTGATGCCGTCCATCTTCTGCTCAATTAACAACGCCTGCAACCTTTTGAGCCTTGGTCCTGCTACAGTCACAAATATAACATCATCACTCTTTATTTGATCCACTACACTGCTGTCATTTCTCTGTTATGGCCCCACAAGGTCACTGAATCCCCCTCAAACCCACAGCACATGTACAAGTTTTCAAAGCGGTGTTCTAATCTGCTTCGAGCTTTCATCATTTTAGCCAGCCCCTCCGATCTTCTCCAGGTAAACACTACAAAGAAAGAGTTCAGTCTGCATAAAACATCTTGTGCATGTCACACGATACAGCATCCACAGCAGTATACACTGCAAACAGCAGAAGCTCTTCCTTCTTAGCCTTCGGTCCAGATGTGATGATCTCCTCCTGCTTTTGGTTCACATCACCTTTCTCCTGAAAATCTGAGCTGGGCTTGACAAACCCTCAGCTCAGCGTGATATAAAGGTAGCTCTTCTAGTGTATTTGCCATCTCCTGAGCTGTCATTGTTACCATCTCACATTCTTCTCCAATCCATGGTTAGGGTGCTGCTCATAGGGGGTCAAAGTTCAGAGGAAAGTTTGTTCAGCAAATGAATGACAATAAATCATACATGTTTGCTGATTCACAGGTTAACAGCCTGGAGGAACAGGGCTGTGTCGTTCCTGTGATGCGATTCAGCTTTATTTCAGCCACTCAACAAAACAACATTATATTATATTTAATATATATTAAATATGTGCCAACTGATTCAGTACGTTTCATGTAGAAATATGTGTGGCAACTTTTTGTTGCAGCAATGATCTCAAAACACGGGGGGGGGGGGGGGGGGCTAAGATGAATGTCTGCTGTGAGGACAGGGGGTGTGCATGTGCTCAAGTCACGTGACACGTCATTTACGCAACATTTGGTCGATTTAAAAGTTACAGTGAGATAAAATCATGTTATGGATTGCACTCAGTATATTGTGCCGACATGGTGAGATTGTGTCTGTCGAGCCGAGGAGAGCGTCGCACAATGGTTCAAACTCAAAATCTTACCAAGTATATTTGTCTTATTTCTAGTCAAAATTATCTCATTACACTTAAAATAAGACACAATCAGCTACAGGGCAACATTTCAGTAAGCTAAAGGAACTTGTTTCAAGACAGTGAATCTTGAAACTAGAGAAAAACTAGAGATTTTTCACTTGTTCCATTGGCAGATTTTTTTCACTTATTTTAAGCTAAAATATCTTGTATTAATTGAAAATAAAAAAATTTATAAATCAGTATTTGAAAATAAATTATTATTCCATTAATAAATACTTCAAATCAGAAAAAAAAGAAATAAAATCTCAATAAAAACCTCACATCAAAAATCCTTTTCCTGTGTCGTCTCATGTCCAACATCTGTGTAGGCAGAGTGTAAACACAGAGGCTGAATGGCCTTTGGTATAGGTGCAAAGCTAAGACTGTCTAACCAATGACAGAGCTCCTTACCTCACACCGGCTAATTTGCATTGCTCCGGGATTTTGGAAATTTATCCATTTATTCATTATGATGTGGTTCAGCATCATAATGCTGAACCACAGAAACACACACACACACACACACATATATATATATATATATATATTAGGGGTGCAACGATACTCGTATCGATATTGAACCGTTCGATACAGTGCTTTCGGTTCAGTACACATATGTATCGAACAATACAACATTTTTAATTTATTTCATCAACTTTCCTTCTGACGATGCTGTCTGTGTTGAGCGCTCAGTGGATCTGCGTTCGACTACTCCGCCTAGGCTGCACTGTCGAGCACAGATCCACTGAGCGCAGTGCAAGCTAGCGAGACAGAAGCTAAGCTCCTTGCAACATGGCAAACTGAACCTCCCCCACCCTCATTCAGATCTGGCGTTTGGAACTATTTTGGTCTTCATGTGACGTATGACCCTGAAGGTAAGCGTGTCATGGACTAAAGTAAAACAGTATGTTGGATGTGCCACGCAATGCTCAATTACATGGGTGGGAGCTAGTGTGTTAGCGCAGTTAGCTCGTTAACGTGTTGACGCCGTCCAGCCCCACGCACGGGGCGATCCGCGGTCGCTCGTTAACGGAGATTTGCCGTGTTGTGGCGTTAAGGTCATTTCAGATTAACGCTGACAGCACTAGTGGGAACACAACGAATATGACTGCACATTTACTCCGACATCATCCTGGTGCAAAGACAAGTGGAAGCCGACAAAAACAACAAGCACCATGCTACAAACTTTACCCGAGTCATTTAGACAGCTGTTAGCACATGATTCTCCTTATGGGGACCTGATATGTTTAATATGCTGCTGAGAATATAGCCCAGAAGAAGCGTATAGTATAGCTTTTATTTTGAAAGAGCCATTTCTCTGTAATAAACTCTCTTTTCCAAAGATGAGCGATTCCTCCATCAGATAGATTTATTTATTTTTTATTACTTTGGTGTTTCAGCAACATTAAATTTAAAAACTGTACTTTTGAGTTAAAATATATATTTATAATTTTAATAACTGACAAATTAAAAAGGCATGAACATTTTTTTTGTATCGAAAAAATATCGAACCGTGACACCAAAGTATCGAACCGAACCGTGAATTTTGTGTATCGTTGCACCCCTAATATATTTGTATATATGTGTGTGTGTATTTATACATCAATCCATTTTCTTGCTTATGGAGTTCAGGGCCTGGGACCTACTCCAGGGGCCCGTTCTTCGTACGTCGCTTACTACATCCAAGATCAAATGACACATCCAAGATCAAATCATCGCGCTAACCGTGAGCTCGCTAATCCGGTTCCCCGAACACACCTGCTGTTGACGATTACTACAGCTGGACGCAGGAATGTGACATCACTGGGTGTCGTAAAAGGGGCTACGCATCGATAGTAGAAACATTGATCGGCAACCCGCTGATTGGTCGGCGAAAATGTCGAAGGGGCGTGCTCGGTATTTTCCGGCAGCAGAGCAAGAACTCATGAGTGAGGGATTTCAGGAGTTTCAGAGTTTAATTAAAACGCAAGAGAACACTGCAAAGGCTGCAAAAGCAAGGAGAGAGGGCTGGCAGAAAGTTGCTGACAAATCAAACTCGTAGGTAATTTAATAATGATAATAATAATGGATTGGATTTATATAGCGCTTTCCAAGGCACCCAAAGCGCTTTACGATACCACTATTCATTCACTCCCACATTCACACACTGGTGGAGGCAGCTACGGTTGTAGCCAGGCTGCCATATCGCGCCATCGGCCCCTCTGGCCAACACCAGTAGGCGGTAGGGTAGATCTATCATATGACACTATATTGTCCAATATCATATGGCATTATATTATATTATAATATGTTATATTATATCCCCTTTCACATTAGAGCCACAACAGGACCCACAAGAACATGGGAACAAGTAAAAGTGGAATACAGGAGTATTCTACAGAATGGTAATATTTATCTCTTAGATTGCTTTGCGTCTCTTGGCAAGGTAATACTGGCCTGTAATACTCTGTTAGTTTGTTCATAACAGCAACCAAGAAAAGGGCAGAGGAAAAAAAGACAGGTGGTGGTCCTGCACCCCCTCGTCAACAAGTTGGTTAAGTAAATAATACCCTCACGGGAAAATCGATATCTCTCTATGAGCACACTGTCGCGCTGAGCTAAAGGATCCTGTCTGTCCCGCAATATACGCTGAATTCTGAGGACTCTCCTTATCAATCTTGCACCTTCCGCAATGGGTTGGTCGCGTATACGGACAGGACATGGCTGCGACAGGCTTCCCAAATCCACCTTCGCTTTTATAGCCGTGGTCTCTCATCTTGATTACACGAAGTAATTTACAATTACTACTCTGAAATATGGATTACATCTGTAATAATCACATACATGTAATAGAATGTTAATAGTTCATTTCCCTTTTTTAGGAAATGACCTGTATGTATCTGTGTGACATCAATAAAAGGATCAAGTGCTGCATTATCTTTAGTTACATTGATAATATTTATTTATGGTGAAACAGTGGAAAAATATCGCTGTTGCTTTCGTATAAATGAAGCGGACATACCTGCGTGGCCGCGATCTAATCCTGTTTACATAAAGTAAACCTGCTCCCGAGCAGGTTTACGCTTACGGCTCTGTTGCTATGACAGCAAGTCCCGGATGAGCTTCGGGGAACCGACTGATCCAGGATCACGCGAAATCGTCAACAATCTAATCCGGCTAACCTACTTAGCGAGGTACGAAGAACGGGCCCCAGGTCAGCTTTAAGTGTTTATAAACATGAACATTATGAACTCATGACTCCCTTGGGAAGCCTATGGTTTTTCATAGGCAGGGGATATTTGTTTTATCACAGTTCATTACCAAACAGAGCAGGGTTCTAGTTGATTTGTGGCTTTTAGGATATTATGTATAGGTGTGTAAAAGTGGAGTGAATATAATTACAAACAGCAATGCTAGTGGAGTGATGACAGACAGGGCGGTTGGGGGGTGGTGAACAGTTTGCCAACAGTTCTCCCCTGTAGAGAAGGACATCTGCCATTTCTTTTTCCTTTTAGTCAAACAATTCAGGTAGTGATGAAAGAAAATCAGACTGTGGCAGTGCTTGCAGCAGGTAACGGAGTGATAATGCAGAGTTTTTACTGCAGTGGACAGTCCCTAGTGTGACCATCGCTGGAACCAACCAGCTGATTTACACCATGGCAGCAGTCACCAGTGAAGTTCTTGGCTGCAACATGAACAATCTCAAGTAGCAATGCCTCCCATGGAGAAGGACACTAAGGCTAAACCCTTGAGGCGACTTTTGTTGTGATTTGGCGCTATATAAATAAAATTGAATTGAATTGAATTGAAAGACCAAGGGAGCACGAAGGGATGTTAGCCAACTATCAGAGCTGCAGAAAGGTGCGATGAAGAAGGTGCCTAAGAAGTACAGCAAGCTCCCCATACCTGAGGCCTTGGAAACTGCCAAGCAACGACTCAAAGCCTTGGCCAGCCGCTTGAAGGGACCATACCAGAGAGATAGAAGGCAGGAGAATTAACTAAGAGTAATCTACAGTTCAAGGTATATTCTCAGTGGCAGGGGGACACTATGAGAAGAGCCCCACCAAGGCTGGAGATGGAGCAATACTGGAAGAGCATATGGGAGTAGGATGCAACCCATATGGAGATGCTCTGTCGCCACTGCTGTTCTGCATAGGCCTGAACCCTCTCAGTGAGGTCTTTGACAAGACTGGCTACAGATGCAGACTACAGAATGGAGCAGTTGGATCAAACTACCAGAAGGCAACATTGAAGACATAGAGGACAGTTACAAGTACCTGGGGATCCCGCAGGTGAATGGGAACCATGAAGAGGCCGCCAGGAAAGCTGCATCCACCAAGTACCTGCAGAGGGTCAGGCAAGTCCTGAGGAGTCAGCTGAACAGTAAGAACAAGATCCGGGCCATCAACACCTACGCCCTGCCCGTGATCAGGTACCCTGCTGGGGTAATAGGCTGGCCAAAGGAGGAGATAGAAGCCACTGACATAAAGACAAGAAAGCTCCTTACCATGCATGGAAGGTTTCACCCCAAGTCCAGCACCCTGAGGCTGTACGCTAAGCGGAAGGAAGGGGGCCGGGGACTGGTGAGTGTCAGCACCACAGTCCAGGATGAGACAAGGAACATCCAAGAATACATTGGGAAGATGGCCCCAACTGACCGAGTGCTCAGTGAATACCTCAGGCAGCAGAAACCCAAGAAAGAGGAGGGAGACGAGGAACCATCATGGAAGGACAGGCCCCTGCACGGTATGTACTACCGGCAGATAGAGGAGGTGGCTGATATCCAGAAATCCTACCAGTGGCTGGACAAAGCTGGACTGAAAGACAGCACAGAGGCACTAATCATGGCAGCACAAGAACAAGCTCTGAGTACAAGATCCATAGAGGCTGGGGTCTATCACACCAGGCAAGACCCCAGGTGCAGGCTGTGTAAAGATGCCCCAGAGACAATCCAGCACATAACAGCAGGGTGCAAGATGCTAGCAGGCAAGGCATACATGGAACGCCATAACCAAGTGGCCGGCATAGTGTACAGGAACATCTGTGCCGAGTATAACCTGGAAGTCCCGAGGTCAAAATGGGAGATGCCCCCAAAGGTGGTGGAGAATGACCGAGCTAAGATCCTGTGGGACTTCCAGATACAGACGGACAAAATTGTGGTAGACAAACAGAAGAAGACGGCCGTAGTGATCGATGTAGTGGTCCCGAACGACAGCTGCATCAGGAAGAAGGAACACGAGAAGCTGTAGGGGTACCAAGAGTTGAAAGAAGAACTGAAAAAGATGTAATTTCTTACAAAGAAAGACATTTCTTGAACCATTTGGCAGTGTTCAGCCTTTTCTCCGTTTCCCTTCTGTAACAATGATTTCTTTACAGCCTCCCAGACAGCTGTTTGGGAATCACGCTGTTGCAGAGATGCTATTGTGCCTGTCAAACTATGTTGTTTTTGGCATTTTGTAAGAAATTAAATGTGTTTGAGAGCACAGTTTAAAAGATACAGTTTAAAATTGGTTCTTTGCTAAGTCTGTTATGTACGTGCTAGACACAATACTGGTTCATCCCTTGACTTGAGTGCCTTTTTTATGTTTCAGTGATTCATGGGTCAATGGCTTAACAAACAAAAACATGCTTCTGAAATGCTTGATTTTCTTTAGGATTGGTTAAACTAAAAGACGTTGACAAGGAATTTTAAGGGTTTTAGGAAGCATAAAACCGAAATCAGTTGTATTGGATACGAGTATAAATGAGTGCTTAGGCTCATGCAAGAAAAAACATCTTAGACAGGATATGACAAAACATACTGTGATACAATTCTTCATTACTACAGCTCATTGAGTGCTTTTGTAAAAAGTCAAATCTGTGTGCTCCATTAAACCCTGTAGAAGTTGTTTCGAATGCTGACAGTGGACAAACAAAGTTGTCATTTAGCTTAAACATTAGAAAAGGCCCGATAGGAATCTAACATCCTTGGAATCAAGCTGTGGGAGTGAGTTTTGAAACCTTTCTGTAGGACTGCTTTAAACTTGCCTTCTTGGTGATGTGTTGTCTGATGTCTTGTTTGACTTGAGCAGATTCTTTACGTGCTTTAAGTTTCTAACACATTTGCTTTAACCAGTAATTGAAACTGCTGAGTAGGAAGTACTAAAGTGGGTGTTGAGCATGTTGGGTGTGTCCTTATTACCTGTTTCGATGTTTTCTTTTAATTGAAAGCGTTTCATGAATATGAAATGCTTCTGCGTAATGTTAAACGTTATAAAATATTCTTATGATTTAAACTCTGTATTCATGGCTTATTCTTTCCTGGCCTTTCCTGTAAGCACTTTTATGCTCGGTGGTAAAATATCACAGAACTAGCAGTTTGGCGAGTGTCATACCGCCTGGATTAGTGGCTCAGCTGGTAATTCAGAGATTTATGTAGCTGAGTTTGCTGTGTCATGCTGATTTGGGGAGACTGGACACAGACCTGAGTCATTCTCTTCTGGGTGATCACAGTGGTTACTCTCCTCCCTTCCTCATCTCACCCTGCAAAGAAATCTTTGTTGTTCTGCCTTGACCTCTTCCTCTGTGTTAGTTTGCTGTCCTTTCATTAGCTAGCTTTAGGACTTCTCCTCTCCTCCATGAATTTATCCCCACTAATCCCATTACATGCTTGTCCTTGTCCCACATTTATCAAACATACTTTTTAAAATCAAACAGTTAGAAATGACATTCATTACTTCATTATGTAACATGTCCCTGTGATCTAAACAGCCTGTTAGCCCTCGGAGCACATTTAAGTAAATTGAAATAATTGTGCCGATAAATTGGATTTGAAAGCTCTTATTCTAATTTTCTGTTTTGATGATATTTGGGATATGCTGTTTATGTAGAACAGCTAAAACTAGTTCTTTATATTCCCATATAAATGATAAACACACATTATTTACAAAACACTGCCCGGTGGACGCCAAAGGACGGCCTGTTTTGATTACGCTGTGATCTTTTTGGACTGCACATTTTTGGTCTACGATCAAAGCTGCCACACCACGCTGGATTAATCTCCCAGTAGCTGAGTTTATGAAGTCATAAGAAAGGAATGTCCCACACGTTCCTGCTGTTACACCATATTTGGACTGGGACACCTTTGCTAACCTCTGTTGCTCAATGACACACTGATTTGAATCTGGAGGCGCTGGCGACATATTTGCAGCAGTGTGGGTTCACAGAGGCTGTTTGGACTCTGAGCATGTGACACACCAGTAGCGTGCCACACTGGGCCTCTCGGGGTGGCGTACAGTGTCACTGTGTGTGTCTATTTAAGTGTTTGTCGTGTAAATGAGGACAACCAAGATATGTGAAGTATAGAGTGGTGTACCACAGTGACAGGTTAATGTCAGTGTGAGTGTGTAGCAGTTTGTGTGGCCAGAGAAGGTCAGCAGCCTCCAGAGGACAAAGCGCTTGTGTTCTTCCACAATCGCCCGTTTGATCAGACAGATCATTTGGCATCTGTCAGGCTAAAAACAACAACACAACATGAAACCAAGCATACGCTCTGCAGTCCTGCAGCTAACTCCTGACAGTCTGTCTGCTGTAGGCTGAAGAAATCAGGGGCTCATTCATCTGCACCTGTCAGCGTCTTTATGCTAACAATAGATCAAACAGTATGTGTCCACAGAATGTGTAATGTTGAAGGTTACCGTACATCCTTATCTCCAGCACTGAGAATCAGTTATCACTGATCGCTGTCTCTGCTTTGTTTTGACATATTTCAGTTGCCTCACTTTATATTGTAAGGTAAATACCCTACAACATTACAGAGAAGAAGAAGTAATCCCAGGCTCGGTGAGGGGCAGCCATCTGCCGTCACCAGCTGGAGGTGATGAGTGGAAGACGGAGAAAACATTCTCCACAGATTTTCTATAGAAGACTCGATAGGCCACTCTTATTTTCATCCACTGCTTCGTTACCTCGACACGATGTTTTGGATCATCGTCATGCTTGAACATCCATCTTCATGGGACGAAGGTTCCTCGTCACAGTACGATACGCGCTCCTGTCTATTGGCCCCTCCATGCAGGGAGGTCATCTTGTGCTCTTAGCAGAAAAGTGACCCATGTTTCCACCGCTTTACTGTGGGGGCGGTGTTCTTTGGTTTTTAGTGATTGTAAAGAAGTTTTCACAGACAAACCATCACAAAAAACCCATTAAGTGCCAACATAACATAAACCTGTAGTTTTAAAAATAAATAACTACGAATTTTCAAAAACTTCTTAACAGAAAATCTGTTTAAACAAAAAGGTTTTGACCTGCTTTTTAAAAGAATGGACAGAGTCAGCTGTAGACTGGTGCAGAGCCTTGGTGGTTTCTCTAATCCACAGAGGCCAGTACATTAATCTAAATGCAATGATGGAAACACATTGATAATTTCTTCCAGTTCAGCAGAGGAGACCATGTTTAGAAATGTTAGGAGTGAGATAAAGATTTTACACAGTTGAAACTCAGAGAAGACTCAAACGCCAAGATTTTGAATGCTGAACTTAGCATGTGAACAAAAACAGAATAGAATGCATTTTATTGTCACTACACACATGCACAATAAGCTTCAGAGCATCTCCTATTCAGTGCAGACGTGGGAAAAGAAAGAGGGGTGAGTTGCACAGTTCTGCAGCACTATCTACAAATATAGAAACAAAACATAGTGCTATATATTACAGTGTGGGTTACTGCACGTAAATTAAGTGTTGCACAGTGGTGATGATAGTTGTGTAGTCTGTGTGTAGAGGTCCTAGATTGGGGGGTGGAACTGTGTTTATCATGTGTGAGTTCAGGCTGGTTATGGGTCTGTGGGTCTCCTTGCTGATGCACCTGTAGCGCCTCCCTGAGGGAAGCAGGTTGAACAGGTTAGAACCAGACTGGGAGCTGTCCTTGATGATGTTTGCTGCTCTGCTGAGGCAGCGGGAGGAATAAATGTCCTTCAGGGAGGGGAGGGGGCAGCCGATGATCTTCTGTGCTGTCTTGACCACACTCTGAAGCCTCTATCCGCCTTAGTGCAGCTGCCGTACCATACTGTGATGCAGTAGGTTAGCAGGCTCTCAATGGACGAGCGGTAGAAGGTCAGCAGCAGGTTGGAGTTCAGCTTGTACTTCCTGAGGACTCTCAGGAAGTGCAGCCGCTGTTGGGCCTTCTTGACGACCGCTGAGATGTTGTCTGTCCAGGAGATGTCAGCAGAGATGAGGACACCAAGGAACCGGGAGGTGTGGACCCTCTCCACACACTCCCCGTTGATGTAGAGGGGGGCCAAGTCAGTGCCTCCTGACACTGACAATGACCTCTTTGGTTTTCTTAGTGTTCAGTCCCAGGCTGTTTTCTGAACACCATGCTGCCAGCTTCAGGACTCTGTATGCTGAATCTTTCATCCGGGCTGGACTTCTTATTCTTGACTGAACTTGGCTTTGCCCTGGTGAGTTCTTTTCTTTCTCAGAACCAACCCGATTCACCTTTCTGAGCTCACCCCGGTCCACTGACAGAGGTGGAGGGCTAGCTTCAGTTTTTAAAAACAAATTTCGATGTCGGCCGCTGTCATCATGTACCCCAGCTTCGAGGTGCAGTTATTGGAACTGAACTGAACCTCATTTCTTTGCGCTGTGGTGTATCGCCCCCCGAAATTTGTTACGGATTTTATTTCTGAATTTGCTGACTTACTGGGGAGTGTCGTCTTACACTATGATCGTATTTTAATTCTTTGTGATTTTAACTTCCACGTTTGTTGCGAGGACGGCTCACTAGTCAAAGACTTCCTTGCTCTTATGAATTCGTTTAATCTCACCCAGTTCGTAAGTGATCCAACTCACACAAAAGGTCACACACTCGACTTGGTACTGTCCCGTGGTTTGGATATCTGCATCACGGACATTAAGGACTTCGGGATTTCGGACCATTTTCCGGTTTTGTTTAATACTGTTATTAACAATGTTGATTTGTATAGTGATGGTTCTCTACGGCAAACGCGCTCGATGAGCTCTCAGTCACTTGCTCATTTCACTGCTGCTTTTCTTGATTCTCCTCTTTCTGATGTTAATGGTATTGCAGATTTATCAGCGGAGGAACTTGCCAACCTTCTTAATACTACATGCGCCGACATTCTTAATTCGGTGGCACCTCTGAGGACAAAAAGTGCCAAATTGTTACGCCAACCCTGGCGTAATGACCCTACCGGCGCCCTTAGGCGTGGATGTCGGCGCGCTGAGCGAAAATGGAAAAAAGATAAACTCCATGTCTCTCTGGACATGCTTCGTAAATGTCTATCTAGGTATCAAAAGTCTGTTAAAGCTGCTAAATCTGCCTCCTTCTCTGGTATTATTTGGTCTAACTGCCATAATCCCCGAGCCCTTTTTAGTATTTGTAATTCCTCGATAAACCCTTGCCCCTTTACTTGTAGGGATGCCTCTCCTGTACTTCGTGATAATTTTTTTAAATATTTCACTGACAAAATTTAAGTTCTGAGGGCGTCTCTCTCATCTTGAGTCGTTGTTAGTTTCTGACCCTGTTCCAGTCCCTGAATGCTTGACTGTCCTTCAACAGTTCAATCCACTGTCTTATTCTCATTTAACAGCTATAAGTGATCATCTCTAACTCCCCCCGTGATATCGTTCCCTCTCGTTTTCTTAAGGAAGCTTTGCACACTATCGGTCCCTGTATCCAACTTTTACTAAATGTATCCCTGTCATCAGGTTGTGCACCGTCAGTATTTAAGCGCGCTGTCGTGCAACCCATTATAAAGAAAAAGGATCTTGACCCTAGTGCTCTAACTACAGACCGATCTCCAAACTCCCTCTTATATCCAAAATTCTGGAAAACGTGGTTCTAAAACAACTTCAGTCCTTCCTTGATACTAACGGTATCAGTGAAAGTCAGTCTGGCTTTAAACCTCGCCATCGCACTGAGACAGCGTTAGTTAGGCTTTTTAATGATCTTCTTCTACCTGTGGGCCATTGTTTTAGTTTTACTAGATCTGACTGCTGCCTTTGACACAGTCGACCACAAGATTCTCATCTCTAGAACATGTCGTTGGTCTTAAAGTTATAGCTTTATCTTGGTTCATCTGTCAAAGAGATCGTTTTCCGTAGCCATGGGGCAACACTCCTCGGCCTCTGCCCCATTGTGGTGTGCCTCAAGGATCTGTGCTCGGCCCAGTTCTCTTTTTCCTTGTACATGCTGCCTTTGGGAGTAATACTTAAAAAATATAACATTTCCTTTCACTGCTACGCCGACGACATACAAATTTATTTCCCTTTGACATCAGATGTCTCTACGTCTCTGGAACCCCTATTTGACTGTCTAAATGAGGTACAAACGTGGTCACGTCTCTCACACTGAACGAGGATAAGACAGAAGTTATAGTTTTTGATAGTCACACCCCGCTGGAACAACTGCCTTAGGGTCCCTTGGTAGCCATCTCTCACTCACTGTTAGAAACCTTGGTGTTTTCCTGCTCTTTCAAACTCGAGAAACAGATCTCCTCTGTGGTAAAAAACTGTTTCTACCAGCTAAAGCAAAGCCATACCTCCCTTTGAAGGACCTTAAAAAACTCATTCATGGTCTTATCACTTCCAGATTAGACTACTGTGATTCCCTCTACTCGGGCCTCCCACCTTCCTCTATTCACCGGCTCCAGTTAGTTTGAAATGCAGCTGCGCGTCTCTTAACTGGAACTAGAAATTATGCCCACATCACACCAGTTTTAGCCAACCTACGTTGGCTCCCTGTTGAATATCGTACCAATATTCAAAATTCTTTTGCTTACCTTTAAAATTTTGAACAATTTAGCTCCCAGCTATCTATGCGAGCGCCTCCATTTGTGCATCCCTAATAAGGCACTTAGATCTTCCAATCAAATGCTCCTGACGCAGCCGAGGTCTCGTCTGAAGTCCAGAGGGGATCGGGCCTTTGCTGTCGTACCTCCCAGACTCTGGAGTACCCTCCCTCTTTATATTCGTTCCTCCGAGTCCATGCAATTGCATCTTAAAACTTAGTCTGGCTTTTGATCCAAACTACTATGTTATTTCTATTTTGTTTATTTATTTATTTATTTTGATAACACTTCTGAAGCGTCAGAGCTGTCCTTGCCTGTGATAGAGCTGACCTGCCATAGGACACTGGGAAGAGTGTAAATCCAGGCTGAATTCCTTGTGTTGGACAGTATTTGTGTGCAGCAGCAGAGCGCACAAATCAAACTGTATGTTTTGGTAAGCCTGGCCTTCTTGTACTGGATGTCAGTGAGCCAGTAGCTGGTGAGTTTATCACATTAACATTTTTACTAGCAATTTCACTAGCTGGGACCACATCCTCAGTTACGATGAGCGATGATGGATGAGGGAGCGTGTACTGGTGCTGCAATGTGGGGAAGGCCTCAAAGAGGACCGGCAGCGGCTCCTGGGCTCCAGGTGGGCATGAAAATGAGAACAGAGGGTATTGGTGAAGGGGGCATATATAAACTGAGGCGGCGAGAATGAGGTGTGGTCCCACTCCTGAAATTCAGATAATATCTCCACTTAGAATAAACTGGGTCAAAGAAAAAGTGCCTCTGATTGGGCTGCTTTCTACAGTTGGCTGTGAGTCCATTGCAGGGCATCAAACATGGATAAGGGGTTGTTTCAACAGTAATTCTATGATGAAAAATTAATGAGGCATTTATCAGGATCTGTATTTAATTTAATATCTATTTAACATATTTAATCAATATAAAGCTCAGTGTCTATTTCTTAGCTTGTAAAGTTGTGAAATTCATGGCAGATTCACTTCTTGGCTGTTTTGCGTTTTATTAGATAGTTGATAATAAAGAGTGTCTTTGCCTGTGGCTTTGTTAAGACTGCAGGTTTTTGTCCGCCTGACCTTTGGTGACCTTGGCGAGCTCAGGATGAACAGGCTGTCTGCTCTGTTTGGGTGTGATGCTGCCTGCAGAGACAGTCTACTCTCATGCAGACACAACATCTTTACTGATATAACGTGGTCATGGACTCTTCTCTGTTCTTCCTTATTAAATAATAGTAAAATGACTCTGCAGTTTTGATTCAAAATGCACCAGGTCTGCTCAGTCTGAATCACACCGTTAGAGCCACACCAAATGATTGGAGGACCAATATTAGCACTCAAAGAGTCTAAGCAGTACCACTACCAGCTTTGGCCAGTGCAGGAGTGAACATGTAGATCCATGTTCTACTGAGCAGACACTGAGCAGAGGCAACATGCAGCAAATGAATTAGTGGTCTCCACATGTTTGCACCCAAAGTTTCCCTGCTTTTGTGAGCTGAGCTGTTTTAATATTTTCCATGTATTAGATGATACTGTCCAATGCTTCCAGGGCTGTGAAGATGGAAAAAATGATGTTGCAGTCGTTGCTGAAGTGTTGGTACCATTTGAAGGAAGTCATTAAAGCGCCAGAGCGAGCAGACAAGGCAAGCACTCAAAGAATGTGGAAGGCAGTCGGGGAAAGTTGCCATGGACGGACTTGATTCCTCCCAGCCCCAAACAGCTTTTATACTGTGGACAAAAATACATGAAAGTGTGTGTGTGTACCTGTTTAGATGTCTCTGTGGGGACCAAGAATTGGAATGTTACTATACTTGTGGGGACCAACAGTCATTTATGAGGACAAAAGTGCCTCACGAGTTTGAGACTCACAATGTGGTTCTAGTGTCAGGGTTACAGTTAGGTTATGGTTAGGTTTAGGTTGAGCGTTAACCATCCATTATTGATGGTTACAGTGAGCGGCTAGGAAAAGGATCATGTCAACTAGGTGTCCTCACTAAGATATCAAAACTAGAATGTGTGTGTGTGTGTGTGTTAGTGAAAGGAACTGTAACTGGTCCCAGTAGCAGCAGGATACAAACGCCATAATGACACAGCTGCCTCTCGTCTGCCTTGTGAGTGAAATAAGATATTTGGGACCTTTGAATAGTTTTTTGAAAATATTTTTTTGTTTAAAGAAAGGAAAGAGAAGTTTAATCCTTTAACTATTTAACTGTTAGGTGTCAATCCCTGGGAGGGTTCCCCCCTTTTATTTGGCGTGGAGTCAGAATTATGGCTTCTCCACACTGTGGAAGTAGCTCTTTGACACAGTCGAGCAGTCATTGGTCATAACAGGATCATTTAAGACTCGATGATGAATAAGACTGTTGAAGTGCATGAGAAGGATCTCATATAAAACAGTCTGTGTCTGCTCCTCAATTCAATTTAATTCAGAAGACCCCTATGAGTGCAAGATCAAGGAAACAGTTCACCCTGCCTGGGATAGTGTTACCAGGGCCCTGCCCTGGAGCCAGGCCCGGGGAGGGTGCCAGAAGCTGTACATCTGGTGGCCGGGCACTGGTCCATGGGGCCTGGCTGGGCACAACCCGAAAAAGGGACATGGGCCCATTCTTATGCAGGCCCACCACCTGCAGTGGGCGCCATAGGGGTCGCATGCAATGTGTGCCACGTGGCAGCCAGGATCAGAGGCCATGGTGGACGGATCCCCGGCTACCAAGACCAAGACTAGACTTAGTGTCTCATAGTCATTGAAGAACTCTGACTTGCTTCCTGTTCTAGTTGTTCTCTGGAAAAAAATCTGCAGGTCAAACAGGTGCACATACAAAGAGCACATTATTGATTAAAGCCTGGAAAACAACTGAGGCATTTGTCAGCCCGGCACGCTTGAAATGTCCAAGTGTTGAAAACAGTTTTCCATTCGTCACCTCCCCAATGTCCACCAGATGGAACGTGTTTCTAAGATCAAGCTTAGTGAAGATTATTGCTCTATGTAGTGGCTAAAAGCTCCAGCTGAAGCTGTTCTACAGTGGCTGGATGCAAAGCCCAATCACCATATAACACAACGCCTCGCAGATTCATTCCCCATTCTGACTCTGGGATGTGTTGCACTCAGAGAGAGGAAATGTTTGCTGCTATTAGCGTGAATGCATCCCTCCCCGATGGCTAATATAAGCCCCCATGGTGGTATTGTCAATCCTCACAAGAACAGTAGGAAGCGCCTGAAGAAACCACCCAGCGCTGAAACCCTCTTAAACAGCCAAGCCAGACCACCAGGATGGCTGAGCCATCATACCCAGTAGCCGAAGGTATAATCTAAAGGGGACTGTTTTGTGCAGGCAAAAAAGAGTCAGGAATGCTGTGAGCAGGGCTGTGGAAGCTCTGCCATAGCCACCACCAAACAACTGAGTTATTTTTACACATCGGCTAGCATCTGGCCAATCCACCACCTTTCATTGCTCATGCCGTTACAAAACAAACAAACAAAACAAAACCCATCAACCCATAAATACGAAGAATCACTGTCGGCCCACCAGGCAAATGCCCAGTATGCCCGATTGAAGGCACTCACAGCTATGGCCTCTGACAGAGTGATGTAAAAGAGATGGAGTCCAGAGATAAACCCAGAATTGTTATATGTTGTACTAGAGACAACACACTCGTTTTGCAGGATCCACCTGTGTTATCGCACAGGGAGAATTGATGTGGCCATTCTTCAGTCCTTCTCTACCACTCCTCCTGAGTAAGTCTGCTCAGCTGCACTGACTTCTCACGATGTTCTTGATGAGGAAGCTGATCGTGACTTGTAGTTTCTTTCAGTATTCAGTTATGGCAGTGGTGTCCAAACCCAGGCCACGAGTGTCCTGCAGGTGTTAGACGTGTCCAGCTGATTTAAATGGCTCAACATGCCTTGAAGTTCTCCAGACACCTGGTAATGAACTAATCATTTGATTCAGGTGTGTAGACCCAGGGTGAGATCTAAAACCTGCAGGACACCGGCCCTCGAGGCCTGGAGCTGGCCAAGTTATGAAGCTAACTATTCTCAAGGCTAATGTAACAAGTTCTTCAAATGATTTCGTTTGCAGTACGTATTTTTCAGACCATAAGCTGCAGGGGATTATAAGGCACATTAAGCGAAACAAAGCAGTCAGATAAATCAAACTTTATTAAACTCATTCTTCTTGCTTCCTCCACTTCTCTACCATTGATTCATTAATGTTGAATTCTCTGGCAGCGGCTCTATTCCCATGTTGTTGCAGTATATTAATGACTAACCTCGTATTGTGGATGGATTATCTCAGTTGTTCTCCTGACTGAAGTTTGGTCCGTTTACAGCAGTGGTGTCAAACTCAAATACACAGTGGGCCAAAATTCAAAACTGGAACAAAGTCGCGGGCTAACGTTAATATTTATTGAAATATATTTATTCCTCCAGATATAAGAATGAATCTTTTCTTATGGACTCAAACACGTTTTGCTGAAAAACTGAATATGGAACAAGCAAAGCTTAATACTAAACAATATATATATTAGCTGTATAATACCAGTAGGCCAGCTCTAATAGTAATTTGGTATGGCTTCGCGGGCCAAATGTAATTAGGTTGCGGGCCAAATTTGGCCCACGGGCCAGAGTTTGACACCTATGGTTTACAGCAGGGGTGTCAAACTCCAGGCCTCGAGGGCCGGTGTCCTGCAGGTTTTAGAGCTCACACTGGGTCAACACACCTGAATCAAATGATCAGTTCATTACCAGGCCTCTGGAGAACTTCAAGAGATGTTGAGGAGGTCATTTAGCCATTTGAATCAGCTGTGTTGGATCAAGGACACATTTAAAACCTGCAGGACACCGGCCCTCGAGGTCTGGAGTTCGACACCTGTGGTTTACAGCATCCTGCCATGCGATTGCATTTGTCTCTAACCATCAGGAACCCTCACGTTAACTTTTATCGAGTGGAAAAGTGTTAGTGTTCGTCCTCCAGCTTCACTGTGTTTATGCTAACATAGCTGTGTCGCTAGCGATCACGTAGCACATCATTATATACCAGCTAGCCCAACTTCAGTAACCCTACAAACGTCACTGCTGTTTAGTTTCCTGTCTCCATTTATGTTGGAAGTGATAACAGAGCTGTACGTTTTAATTTGTTCAGAAATCTCTCAGTCAGAACATGCTATATCATGCTTAGGCACTAGCAAAACCAGTGAGCTACCTTCCGCTAACTTCCTGCTAACTTCCTGTTAACTTCTAAGTCCGTTAAATATAATAAATTCTGTTTTCATGGATGCCTGGATGTTAAACTTCATAGTTACACCTGGTAAAGCAGCAACACTGATCGTTTTATTAAAGATGAAAGAATTTAGACCGTTTTTAACTCTCAGTGATGTCGCAGTGTTCGTTTGACTTTGGGTCCTGAAGGACGGAGTTTAGGACCCAGATTACTCCCAGATTTAAGAGCACCTTAGTCCGAAAAATATGGCAATAACGACGGCCGCTTGCATGTTCTACAAAAAAATGGTGCTTTGTTGTGTATCCGACGGACAAACACCAAACCAGTTCCACACCACTGAAGCTGCACCATTTTTACAAACCAGTTCTGGTTCATGTGTTTCACTCAACGATCTGCTTTCCCCCTTCTCATTCTCTATCGCCACCATGTGGGTATGAAAACAAAGGCACTGCGCATGCGCACTTTACCCATATTCTATCGCGATATTTAATTTTTTTATCGTTGCCCAACATTAAACCAGTATTACCATGAACAGTATAATGTGGCACAGCCATAGGTGGGCTGGTAGGAATGCTGCGGAGGGAGGAGAGAATGGGTTAGCCAGAGTCTAGAGTGAGATGTACACTTACAGAGAGAGTCGAAACCATCCTACCGGGCGATGTGGTGACAAGAAGCAGGTAGTAAGCGACGTAACAGGCGTGTCTTTTCCTCTGTAGAGCTAACACTCCTGCTGTTTTACTTCTGTACTCCTGTGCATACGTCAAGGATGTCACAATCACATTTTACAGCATCCATGTTATATTAGAGATACTTTAGTCCCAGCAAAGTAGTGTACTGTTGTTGTTTGCTCCATTGCAACAAAACATGCAATGACATACTGAATTGCACCAGTTTTTAGGACGTCTATCTTTTACTTTCTGTGGGTTTTTCACTGCTTCTCTGCGATCAGATGAATTGTGCACACTATTTGCTCTTCCACAGCTTTATTTTTTAGTCTTTGAATGTTCCCATCACTTCTGTGATGACAAAAGTCATGATTATGCCATAGTCAGTCTATTTATATAGACCAAAGGCTCATCAGCAGATCCAAACCGACAGAAAGGCCACGGTTTCCTAAGAATAGAGCACTTACCAGTTATTCACATTGAAATGTCCTGTAACGTAGACACCGTTATCATGGTTTTGTTAACCTTAAAGAACAAAACTATGTGCCTGTTTAAATATTTATGGTCTGTATATACATTAATAATATTTACCATTAAAGGCAGTTTACTTTATACCTAGATCATCGATCACAGTGCATCGATCGGCTTCCTGCTTTACTTCCTCATTGATGACTGAGATGCTGCAATTTAGTCCTCCAAAATATTAAGCAGGGTGCACGCCATCCCATCAGTTTCCATACTCCTGACATAGAGTGAGATTTCCTGAAGCCTTGCTATTTATAGCTGCAGGAGGCAGCTTCTAGCTTCTCCCTGGAGGAAGCTGTCCTTGTTTTTGTCTTCATCAAAAAACCTTAAAATCTAAAAATACAGACACCAGGTTCTTTGTTGGGCTTCTCTTTGTGGTTTGCTGTGGCTTTGCATCTGCTCTGCATCCCTGACCATCAATGTCACCAACATGTGTTCAATGATCAGCCAGTTCACCTCTGAGGGACTTTGGTCTATTCAAACTGGCTGAGATGCTGTGGCTTAAAAAGGCGGTTCAGACTTGAAAACCCTCCGATGGGCTGAATTATAACTCTAATAAGAATAAATAGCTACATTTACAACCTGCATGTTGTGTTTACTTGTGTTGTCTGTGTCTAATATTAACATTTTGTTGATGATCTGAAACATTAAAATGTAACATTTTTGGATTCATTCCTGTGGAGCTCAGGTCGGCACTCCCAGTCAGCGAGCCATGGCATGTATGTATGTGTATGTGGAGACATGCGTCTGTATGTTCGCATGCATGTATTTATACATACATGTATGCATGTGCGTGTATGTTTGTATGGGTGTATCCGTATGTTTGCAGGTGCATGTATAACTTGTACATATTGTTCTTGTGTAAATGTAAATTTGTCTGTGATTGTGTAAATACTTCACACACATGGAGAAATGTCAAACAGCCTTTCATTGTTCTTGTAACAGTGACAATAAAAGCTATTCTATTCTATTCTATTCTATTGCTCTGTCATGCATTCTTGCATCTCTTGCCTGCAAGCACACTTTGCAGAGTGCACTCTGTAGTTTATTTTACATAATAGTTAATACAGTACTTGTATTTAAGTGTATTTCGGTTTAGTTTTTTACATCTCATAGCACTGCAAACACTTATAAAGCATAAAGTTTACTGAGAACCGATTAGTAATTAGGGATGGGTACCGGTGTCCGGTGCCATGATGGCACCGGTTCTGACATAAACAGTGGTAACCAGACTGAAAGGCAGCGCACATTTCGGTGCTTTATTTCTGTGCTTTTTTTTTCCTGAGCTGTCATACACTTTAGATTCTAGCCAATCATTTTACGTTTCCGAGGATAGTAGGCGGGCCCAGGTACGTACGTTCTTTTAGAGCAGAGCTACAGATTAAAAATGCCCAAGGTGAAGTGGTCAAAGTCTGGCTGTACTTCACAGCAGAAGATGCAAACTCAGCAGCCTGCAACAAGTGCTTTAAGCTGATACTGTCAAAGGAGGTAACACCAAGAATCTGATGACACACCTGGCGACGCATAGCATTTTTTTTAAAAGCCGAGAAATGCGCCGTATTTGATAGCTTGCTGCGAGACCTCACACCGAGCACATCTACTGCGGGTGTGGTGCCTGTTATCGGACCCGGAGTTAGCAACATCCCCCAAAAACCCGAAGAGGAGAGTCCTGGCCCCTAGCCCTGCCAGTGTAGCAGAAATGATGAGGATGATGATGCAGCAGCAGCCGTTCTTCTCTGCGTGAGTAGCTTCATGTTGTTCGTGTGTAATTTACGTTGAGTAGGCTAACCACGTTATTACATTAATGCATGTAAGGTGAACTAGCAAACATCATCATAGCTACATGCGGCTGTCTTCTTGTTTGATGGCAGATACTCCCTTCACCCTGGCCAAAAAGGCTAAAATGACCAAAGAAAAAGAGGGAAACAGCTAAACATGAGAGGTTTTTGGACAAAGTTTGTGTTTTTTCCATTGTTTAAGCACTGCTTCCAGCCAAGAGTGATACCATATATGCCCCATAGCTGCAGAAAAGGCTAACATTGTTATCTTTTTACAAAAAAACAGCTGAACATGAGAGGTTTTTGGACCAATTTTGTGTTCTCCATTCTTTAAGCACCGGTTTGAGCACCGTTTAAGCACCGGCACCGTTTCAAAAGTAACGGTTTGGCACCGGTATCGGATAAAACCTAAACGATACCCATCCCTATTAGTAATAAGAGCCTTCTTGTAGTTCCACTAAACTGCACGATAAATCATAGAAGTAATTCAGACAGGGAATTTTACAGTGGGGCAAAAAAGTATTTAGTCAGCCACCGATTGTGCAAGTTCCCCCACCTAAAATGATGACAGAGGTCAGTAATTTGCACCAGAGGTACACTTCAACTGTGAGAGACAGAATGTGAAAAAAAAATCCATGAATTCACATGGTAGGATTTGTAAAGAATGTAAGTAATGGTAATGGTAAATGGTAAATGCACTGGTTCTTATATAGCACTTATATAGCACTCTTCTACCCTCCCTAAGCACTAAACCAGTTCCAGAGCATCTAATAAAAGCACTGGCAGCAACAGGGGCCAGTATCCCGCCCAAGGTGACTTTGGCACGCAGACTGGAGCAGCCGGGGATCGAACTACCGACTGACGTCCTGAGCCACAGTCGCCTCTTTTCCAGTAGAACATAACTGCCTCAGCTCAACTTGACTCTACTCGACTCTGTTTCTCAGTTACAGTTGAGCACCACCTCAGTGTGGGTGGGGCTGTTACAGCAACACAACCTGAAAGTCCCGTGATGTCATTTGTATGTGACGCAAACACAACAAGCGATGACATCCCGGTGATGGAACATCTGCACCCCGTCACTGGACTTCCTGTGTAGCCGTTTCCCTCGTTGCCAGGCAGGTTTGAGTCTTGAAGGGTTCGCTCTCATAACTGATCCAGTGATGTCACTTCCTGGCCATCAGTGGCATGTATCTGGGACACAAACTGGGCTTGGAACTGGGTGAGAGATGAAACTCTGAGAAGCTCTTCAGACGACGCTGACCTGCATGACTGAGGACCTGCACAGACTTGCTGCCTTGCTCTTTGTGAGGAACGTCCTTCAGGAGTATGAAAGGGAAACTAGCAGTTTATTGAAACCAGCTCCGCTTCAACCTCAGATGCACACAAAGTAGACTCGTTCCCCAAAAGTTTGCACTTTGGATCCCAGGTATCGAACCAGCAACCCTCTGATTAGCAGATGAGCCAGTCGGGCTACAGCTACCCTACGTGTGTGTGTGTGTTGCCTTTTCATTCACATAATCCATCTTATCTCTAATGAAAAAGCCAAATGAAATCCTCAGATTTGCCCCTCAGGTTCCC
Source organism: Aulonocara sp. 'chitande type north' Nkhata Bay (assembly GCF_057382095.1). Classification (NCBI taxonomy): domain Eukaryota; kingdom Metazoa; phylum Chordata; class Actinopteri; order Cichliformes; family Cichlidae; genus Aulonocara; species Aulonocara sp. 'chitande type north' Nkhata Bay. The sequence continues at coordinate 6,320,169 of NC_141347.1, read as the reverse complement.
ACAGTGTTCAGGTCACACCAGGCCACAGTCCCACATTTGAGCCACGACTGTGGGTCACACAGAGGACAGAGCATGTCCTTTAGCCTTCTTTGTTTTTGGATTGTGTGCCACAGAGTCTCCCTGAAGATGATTTTGGCACGTTTGCTGAGATTGTTTGAAAAACAAGCTAAAGAACACGTCCACGATGTCACAGCAGCTGTGGGCCTCGATGGAGCCCACGTTTGTCCTGGAGGCGTCCTCTGTGGAGCGAGGCCGGCTCACATGGTTCAGTCTGAACAGGGTGAAGCTCCAGCTTTGACCTCATTAACTTCCAGTAGTGGAAAAGCAGCTGTAGCTGCATTTTTCATCACTATTGATGGGATGCTGCTGGTACCTGCTGTTAGTGGGAGCTCAAAGCCTGAGGCCATCATTAAGATCTGTGTGGGTCTGTGTGGGTCTGTGTGTGTGTGTGGGTCTGTGTGGGTCTGTGTGTGTGTGGGACACTCACTGAGTAGTAGTCCACTGACCGACCCAAACACGGTGACTTCATATCACAGGAAATATTCAGCTCAGGCTTCTGTCTGACGCTTTGCTGTCTCACATTTAAATCACAAAGGTTGTTTCTACAAACACCCACTCATCTATCGTCCTCTTTCACACCGGTCACAGACCCACTGCTGAACTCACAATATCATTTATTTTCCTTGTGTTTGATTGGTGGTACAGTTGTTTTATTTTGTGTGTTTGTTACACAGGAAAGCTGTTATTGATCAGTTTGAGAGTAAAACAGAAATTGTGCGTGTAAATGTGGAGATTGCAGTCGTTTCATGCTGTAACCTACAAAATGCTTTGTGCAGACGAGTCAGTGGCAACGTGTGGCAACTATTCTGGTTTGCCAGCGACGTTTCCAGATAAACACTGGTGGCAGCTGCTGCCATGGCAACACCATTGTGCTCCCTCCTTCCCTCGCTCGTCTCCCCTCCCTCTCCCCAACCACTCCTCTCTCTCATGCTCCGCCGGCTCAGAGAGCGAGGACCAGAGAGGAGAGAGGTCAGCTCGATTCAGAGGACAGAAAGAAGAAAGGAATAACCCGGCGTGGACGGGGACAGGATGAGCGAGGACAGCCACTCCCACTACAGGCTGGACCCCAGCGATCGCCTCAATGGGCTGGGACAGAGGAGGAAGAGACCCAAGAAGGTAAACGAATAGATGGAGAGCCACGTGGTGCAAAGTGTGTAAGGATGGAGCACCCCACCCTGCAAAAAGAGAAAGGAGGTGGGGTTAGGTGAGGTTTGTTTATGTGCAGACGAGCGTCCACATGATGTTAGGAGCACCGAACCATCTCTCACCCCGTCGTCTCCTGTGGAGTGTGTGGCTGCTCCCCCACAGCAGTTGTATCCTCTCTCATATCCTCCGTCTCCTGGTGTTGTGTTGCTCCACAGTGAGTCGTAGTAGGAGGCTCACATGCTGTCAGGGTGGGTCCCTGCTCGCTCTTTGTGTGCCTGTCGTTGGGGGTTTTGCTGTTTGCAGCTATCAGGAGGTTTGTGTTGTAGCCTGATGTGAGAAGTGTTGTTATTATCATCATTTTTAACATTTCTGCACCGCTACAATAAACAGACACACACCCATCAGCCTGTTTACAGATCTATACGCCCATAAAGACGTGAAACACACATTGCACAAATCTACTATAACGTGTTCATATGTGTTATAAAATAAAGAGGTAAAGTATTAGCTGTTCAGGTTGATTCATAAATATGACCTCAGCACGTGAAATCCTTCTGCTGACATCCCTAAAAGCTCGTCAGACCAACGAAGCCGTACAACACAAATAACCAGACCAAACCAGGGTTGTGCGTCTGTTGTTGAGAACATTGTCAGTAAACCACAGTGACGTCCTACAGAGGACTCGTGTTGTCATTATTTTTGTGTATGTCGTGTGAGCTGAGAGCTGTAACCAAAGGTAGTGAGCGCGTCGGCCTTTAACGTCGCGGCTGGTTGTGCGATCGTGTCGCCGCTGAACTCGTGAGAGTTTGTCTCAGGGATCTTTACATTTGAAGTCAGGTGAACATCCAGTGAACTAACAGAACATTCAGGAGCAGTTTACTCTCATGAATGTCAGACAAACTGAGGTTTGTGTGTCAGTTAGATTCTTTAAGTCGTTAAAGTGTCTCTGTTAGGAAAAGCATCTGTTTCCTCCACTTCTGCAGAACTGCATGACCCGTAGCATCATTGCAGGAAGTATCCTGTGACAATGAGTGACTGCACATCATCATTATCAACACATAAACCTGTGGTCTGGACCTGCAGTTCTTATTTTTACTGTCTGGTTTTGTGTAAAGCAGCACTTCAGTAAGCACCTGTGAAGCACACAGTCATAGTCGAGTAATGAAGCGATCCATATGTGAAACATATTCCACGTCTACAGGATAGTGGAGGTTACATGGGTCAACCTGGCAAACTGTACCAGCACATGTGATCACACTGATAGCAGAACACAGGTATGTGAGTCTCTACGACGAGGTCAGAAACCAGTAACAAATGTTTCATGTGATTCGTTTTTCTCCAGTTTGTCTGCAGTGAACCTTAAATACTCACTGAACCAGCTGTTTCCTGATGTGGTGACGTGTGTCGGTGATGAAGCCAACACTCTGTCCAGTGTTGGGCAAGTTACTTGAAAAAAGTAATCAGTAACTAATTACTGATTACTTCCCCCAAAAAGTAATCCCGTTACTTTACTGATTACTTATTTTCAAAAGTAATTAATTACTTAGTTACTTTTTAAAAACACGATGTACAACCTGAAGTAAAGTGATAGATCTTTCAGCCCAATTCTACTTTTTCTGCATAATCCATCATACAAAATGTAATCAAATGGAAAAGTCTCTTTTTAAAACTTGTTTTATGAGTTTTAATCTTTTAACTTTATGCATCAAGCAAACATTTAATTATCTGCAACATTCTCTGACTGGAAGAAATTAGTTTAACATTTAAACCTATTTTCTGCACATTCCAGCACATAAAATAAAATATTTTTTGTGTTTACACTCAGTCTTTCAAATAGATGCAAGTAAAACACAGCAGAAAATAAATAAAGTCAAAGACTCAGCGGTCCTGTTGCTCTATTTTCACCTGTAAAGCAGGAGTGGGGTAGGCGGAGGTTTACCCTGGTGCAGGTGTGCCGCGGTCAGTGGAAGAATCCGCGAGTTTCTCTGTGAGTTTCCCATTACCTCGTAGCTACTCGGTGCTTGTTTGGAAGTTTAGGGGTTTTTTCGCTGTAAAAAGAAGTTTTCTTCCCACGCACAGCGGACACTAATGTTTTTGTCCCTTTTTATGGAATCAAACTCAAAGTAAGGTCAGTACTTCCACGCTTTAAACGCTGCACGCTCATACTCTCTCTGCACTCGATATGTGATCCATTGTTGATCTGCACACAGCTGTTGTCACTAACGGCGCACTCGCTTACGTCACTGTCGTGAGACATTCTCGCAAAAGAATCACTGTTTTAGTAACGCAGTAACGCAGCGTTCCTACGGGAAAGTAACGGTAATCTAATTACTGTTTTTGCAATAGTAATCCCTTACTTTACTCGTTACTTCAAAAAAATAATCGGATTACGCGTTACTGGAGCGTTGTTCTCCTCTGTAACAAAGCAGTGATAAAGGAATAGATGCTGATTTTATTAACTTGTGTCTTTGTGCTGCTGGATTCAGTCTGAAGCAGGCAGCAGTGCTGAACCTACCAGTGTAAATGTGATGGTGGAAGCAGAGGCCAGCACTTGGCAGTGCTAAACACAATAAAAGACTCACAAGTTCCTGCTCAAAGGTCAGCTGCCTTCAGATCAATCATTAACCTGCAGCAGGTTGTGGCCTGATGTGTTTGTAAGAGTTTCACTTTCAGGAGGAGAAGATTTAAACGAGTCACACAAATGTGAACTACAAAGTCTGTGACACACAATTTATGCAAACTGCATGAAATCTGACCTGAAGAAATCCAGTCTTCTGCCTGTTGTGGTTGTGACAGCTGCTCGTAGGAGAGTTTGTTTGTAGGAGGTGGAGATGTTCTCAGATCAAGTGCGTAATCGTCTCTTTGTGTAGACGCTAAAAGCTGTGAGCCAAAACTCTCTGCTCTGAAACTCTTCACTCAGTCCTCACGCTGAGAGTTTAGAGGCTGAACTTCTTGTTCCTCCATAACACTGTTTTCATGAAACAGCAGAAATGAGCTTGTGTTTCTCAGCAGTGCGCACACAGAGAACCGATCCTCTCTGCTCAGTCTGAACAAATCAAAGTGAAACATCAGTGAAAACACAGCTGCTGATCAAACTGTGTCAGATTAATGCCTCAATGTTTCACTGTGAGGTTAAAAAATACATAAAAATGATTTAAAGAAGTAGGAGGCAGATTTTCACAATAAGAGCACTTTGTTTTTAATTCAGTTAATGTCAAACTGTCATCAACACCTCTGTGTCGTCTCCGTCTCTGAGCAGATTCAGGCATTACTCAAATAATAAAGGCTTTCTTTCACTATTATACTTTTCATTAGTCTCCAGGTTGATGATTATAAACAGAATTATTAAAGTTTTTATCATTTCAGGCTGAAAATCAACATGAATTTGGTTCTAATCAAAGAAGCTCCTTTAATGTGTGTCATTAAAATCCTCACACAGGCTTAAAAAGGCGACATTAACATTAAAATAAATGAAAGAAGCTTCAGCTGAGAGCTTCATGCAGTCATCATCAGCAGCTCATAGCAGTCACAGCTCTTTATTACGCAGCTTTGCAGGAATTAAAGTGGCTGAAGTGTCAGAGTTTGTGTGAGAAGCTGCTTCATGGACAGCTGTACACACGTCTTTATTATTTCTTCATAAATCAAACACACAGGTTTGTCTGCAGATGATTTAAAGTGTGTCGTTGTGCAGTTAAAGCTGTTTGTGTGACGCCCTGACCTCCTGTGAATGAAACAGCCAATCAGATCCATCAGAGAGAGAGCAGGAAGTGTTGTGTGTTTGTGACAGAACAAGGAAACAGTGATGATGATGAACATAAAGATCCTCTGATGACGTGCTTGTGTTTCCTGTTACAGTAACGCTTGTTCATCTGTTGCTCTCCTACACTTTCCTATAAATAAAGGAGAAAAAGTCCGTTTAGTTTCATTTCCTACAGCTCAGAGTTACACTTCACATTCCTGCTGTCACATCAAAAAGCTTCACTTTGGTCCAACATCTACATGTTAACATGAAACACAGACAGACTCAGAACATCTGGAACATCTGCACTTTGACCCAAACTGTTATAGCAGGATATTTTCTGCATATTTCTTATGTTGGACCTGTTTGAACTGTAAACGACCTGTAATCATCTGTAAATGGTGTGAGACACACTGAGGCCACCTACAGGGCAGCTGGGGAACAGCAGGGATCTGAAATCATACGAGACGTTAGTGAGTGAGAAGAACAAACGGACTTAAGATGGCTCGAAGTGATCAAAGTTGATCTAAAACAGAAGATAAATCCACTGATTCTTTGTAAAGTTCATCTGCTGCTCACATGAATCCATGAAAGATTTATTTCACTGAATGTTTCTTCAAAGCTCATTTCAACCTGTTGAAGTCATGAATGAAAGTGCAGACTGAGAGTGGATCACATGATGTTTGAGGTGTGTCATGTGACATGTTCAGTATTGTCACACATGTCTAGATTGTCCCTGATATCATAACTGCTCAAACACTGATGATTATATTTGAAGAATTATTCCTGATGGCAGCAAAGTTTGAATGGAGCTCTCTGTCTGTGCTGATTTGTCGCCCTCTGGAGGTCAAAGCACAAACCTACAGGGCAGCTGGGGAACAGCAGGGATCTTAAATCATACGAGATGTTAGTGAGAAGAACAAACGGACTTAAGATGGCTCGAAGTGATCAAAGTTGATCTAAAACAGAAGATAAATCCAAAGCAGCATCAGATGAATGTTACCATTTCCAGTTACGGCGCCCTTCATCTAATATGGAAATGTGTTGGTTTTTTTGCCGTGTTGTTGTTCTTCCTATTGTGTTTAGGCCAGAGATGCTCTTCAAACAGCGGACAGACATGACCACATTACAAGAACATGGTGTGAGTCTGATTTGATATTCCAGTCAACGCTGAGAGACCTTAACCAGGAAGTCAGAGGTCAGCTGATGCTGCGAGCAGGAAGTGAACCAAGGGAAAGGTCCACTCTACTCAATCTCAAAGAAAATATGCTGGTGTTTGTTGATGTTGATGGTACAATAAAAATATATAATATAATAAATAATAAAATATCATGTGATGATGAGATGTGTTGTTGGTGTTTGTATTTTCTGTAAATGCCTTTTTTAATGTAAATGCTTTGTTCCAGACGGACAGGGAATCAGTTGCTGTACGATGACATCATCTTGATGTTGACGAGGAGGGCGAGAAAAACTAGTTTTGTCCTGCAGATGGCGATCTTGCACCGTGTTCAGAGAGCCGACACTTTGATGGTGCTGCTCTACTCAGCTTACTTTAGCCTGGGTTGGACTCTATATGAGCAGCTTCCACTCTGGTTTCACTCTTAAACACACTTGTTTGATTTCACTTGTAAAAGTTGAAGAATAAATATTTTATTACAAAATTATTTGTTGATGCATTTTTTTAGGGTCAAATATCTTGTTTGATTTGAGGAATGAACTGTTAGGGTGGAAAAAGTGAATCAGGTTAAAATAGTGGTGCTTTATATCAGTGAAGATGTATAATGTAATTTAAAATGTTGATGATGGGTTGTAGTGGGCTTGTACTTACAAAACTGCCTCATTTTATTGGAACGATCCACAGTTGCATCCATTCACGGATGACATCTGACATCATTTGACATCTGGTCTGAACACGTTTGTACACAAGATGCCTCAGTTCTGGATGTTTCCACAGACTCCTCTGTGCACCTAAAGAAAAGGTCAAGGGTCAGCAGCACATGTAGTTGGGACAATTCTTCAGTCGCACAAACTACACAATGATTTTCCTCCAATGACGACTTTTCACTTGCAGAAATGGTCCTGTGTGATTTCCAGGCTGTGATATAAAAACTAGTTCCTAATGGCAGCGACTCACTCAGTAAACATGTGTTTCCTTCACCAACCTCACACACAGATCCAATAAGATCAGGAAGTGGGCAGTATAGTACAATATGTGTTATTCTGTGCTGCACTGCCCAAACTAAAGATCTGCTGAAGTGTTGGAAATGATCCAGATGTTTATTTTGGACGATACAGCAGAAGATCAGACATGAAAGTGGAGAGAACACAGAAGACCTGCAGCAAAGGTCAGAGGTCAGACTGGGCCCCTGGATTCAACAATGAGCCAATGATCATCAAGCAGTGACTAAAGCAGAGCCCTGACGTTCTGACATTCATCACACAGTCAGAACAAATGTCTGCTGATGACTTCATCTCATGAAACGACTGATAGATGTCAGTTCATTGATCAGCTGAGCTGCTGATCTTCATCGTCACAGAAACATTCAGCTTGTTTCAATCAGTAAATAACTCCCACTACTCCCAGTTTGAACTGTTCCCACTCAAAATGCTGTGAGAACAATGATCATTGTAGAACTTCACAAACATCACGTGTTGTTTTCCACATGTAAGATCAGCAAACACACAGAAACTTCCTGTTGCCACACACGGCCTCTAAAATCTCTTCCACGCTTTCTGTCTGAAGTCCACTCTCTGTGTCGGATCCACAGGAAACAACAAGATCTTATTAACATGGTTTTCAATGTGTCTCCTTCCAAAAAGTCCAACCAATGAACAAATGTGTGTATTTGTGGAGGCCGAACAAAAGCATGACACATTTCTCTGTTTCTATAAACTGGAGTCAAACACAAACATGAAGAGTTTCACTGACAGACTCCAAAATGCCCCCACAGTGGATCAAAGGGAAATCCTACAGTGTGGCCAGAGACTCTTAATGGCTCCAACATCAACACATCCACAATGTTGGATCCAGTTCTGCCTCACAGAGTTACTAAGACACACCCTCTGCCAGCATCACAACAGCTCCACCTGCTTCACCTGCCTCCTCAGCATCTGTACACCTGAAGAGAAAAGAAAGGCTCCAACAGCTCAAATCTACAAAGGATTCATGAAGTTTCATCCAACAATAACATGTTTGCCTTCCACAGTGTGCTGTTAGACACCACTGTACCTCTGCCATTTCAAAAAGAGCAGCTTGGGAACATTTTGGCTCCAAACACTTTGTGTTTAAGTTCTTTGTTTTCTTTGTGAAGCCGACAACATCTGGAGCTTTGTGACTCATAGAAACATCATTTTGTTCTTTAGATGACAGCAGATTGGGACTGAATAATCAATCACTATCAAACCAATAAAGACAAACATGCTGATTTTACAGGAACTTTGTTGGAGAAGCTGCAAAGACATGAAACTGGTGGAGATCCCAAACCAGTTGATAGTGCTGGTTATTCCAAATAAAGCTGTTTCCCTTTGAGATGAAATGACTTTGTGTCCTGATATATAATAAAGATGTTGTTGTTTTTGAGCCCCTGTATTAAAAGTAGTTTAAAGTCAGCTTGAGTTTGATGTCTTTATGTCAAAGCTGCTCATGATGTTGAGCTGCTGATGGAATAAAAACAATATAAAAGCATGTAGTCCAGACTTAAATGTAGCCTGTTGTTAGCTGAGGTCCACACACAGTGTTTGACAGTGTAAAGTGTGTGAAAGGGCTGCTGGTGGAGCTCACTAGGATGAGCAGGTGACCACGAGGTGGAGAGCAGCTGGCCTGGCTTTGACCCGGGCCACGCCCCCTTTCTCTCTGCTTTGCTGTCACTTATCTTCACTGCTCTGTCCAATAAAGCTGAAAAAGGCCCCGAATCAAAGAAATCTGCTGCAGCCTCTGAAACGTCTTCTGTTTCCTTCCCGACGGCTTTTTCACCGTCAGCCCATCAGACAGTCCAGCAGCATTTATGATGATGTCATGATGTTGAAGAGGCTGCTACGGTGGCCTCCCATGACCCCCAGCCTCATCACAGCTGAGATGCAGACATTTGAAAACATTCAGCAGACAACTGAATAACAGTCCAACACAACAGTCTGTGTGCAGACACACACTGACCTTTCATAGAGTCAAACACAGCTGGTTGAGTCATTTCTCTGTGAGTCTAAAGTGAATCTAGTATTTGAAAGTCCACTTCCTGTATTTGTTGTTGAAGACTTCTTCAGCTTCTTCTCAAGGACATCAGCTGCTTGTTTGGCAGCAGAGGCAGTTAAGAAGCTTCCTGAAAAACACTGAACAGTGAGTTCACTGTGGCATATGACAGATTCAGCTTTCTGTGTGCAAATGTGTCTGTGTCGACCTTTCAAATGCTGTTGAATCCAAAACATCAGCGGCTCCTCGGCTGCTCGCTTCATGCACTTCTGTCTGTGTGACAGTCCAATGACATCACAGCTGTTTCCAGCCCCAGTGTCTCAGGACTGGACACCTTTAAACATGTCGAGGATCAAACAGCGTCCAGCTAAACACACATGAAACTATCAGAGCTGACAATCATTCCAATAACATCTAATGGTTCATGTATGTAGACACAGGACTACAAGGAAATGGCTCTCAGCATCTGGCTGTGGGAACACATGAGTCCCTGTTTGTGTTCAGATTGTGTGCATGTTTTAGACGTGTGTCACATGTAGAAACACAACAATCCCACAATGACACACAGATGTGTTTGACACAGCTGTGCAGCTGTAAGTTGTTTCTAATGATTCATTGAAGCTCTTCTAACATTCTGGAGACGATCAGTACATGAATCTGTTCAACACGACAACAATTTGACTTCAGTGTGAACGTTTGCATTAAATAACCTTCTTCATCCAGCTGACAGCATCTTCATCCTATGATGTGAACAGTTCCTCCTGTTGATGACAAACCTCTGACAGGATCTGCTTGAGGAGCTTTTTCATGTGCAGCTCTCTGAGCTCAGGGCTGAGCTGCTGTTTCATCTTTAAGAGCTGCTGCCTCCTCGCCGGACTTGTTCTCCTCTTCTTCTCCTAATGACACCATTTCTGCTTCATATAAAATTCAATAAAGATGCTGACATGTATCTGTAGCAACAACATCATTGAATCTAGAACAACTGGAGCCAAACCAGTGGCTCTGCTGGGATCACTGGTGAGCCAACACTTCCTTGTTGATGCAGATTTCAGGGCTTCCTTTTGCTCCTCCGTTATAACTGTTCTCTCTTCTCAACACATGATGACACAAAGGAATCAGCAGTGACAAAGATGATGCTGAAGAGAAGCACACACTTCACACATATAACAGAGCAGTGCAGTTACACACACCTCTGCTCGACATCAGGCCTCAAACAAAGACACAAAACACTAACTTGACTCTAAACAGAAGAAACGAGCAGCTGTTTCTGTTCTGTGCTTATTTATATTTGACACACATGCTTCTCTTTGTGCAAACACACATCGCACTATAAGGGTAACCTCGCACACAATGATTGGACAGCACAGTGATGATGCTGGGAGATCCTATACGCAGCAACACAGAAACACTGAGAACTTTAAACAATGATGGAAAGTGTTATAAATGACTTGTTGGCCTCTGATCTGTCACAAACAGCTGAAACGTGTCTCTCATGAGTCACATGAAGGTTTTTGACAGAAAGGACAAAAAGTAGCTGCAGTCAGTTTGTGTCATTTTTATATTTATTCATCTGGGAGAAAAATCTGAGGGACATTAAAATGTGTTTTCAACAGAGACAAGAACATGAATATAACAGAACAGGTAAATGAACATGTTTCAAGTAAACAGCTGGACTGATCAGGTCCAAACACAGAGTGATAAACTTGTCAAACAGCTGTCATATCTTTATATAGAAGCTCTTTATAAATGCTGCTCACTGCAGTCTGTTTACTAATAATGTCAAAGTGTTAGAAACACAGAAACATCAGAATGGTCTTTGTTCACAGAAACCTGTCTGGGATCCTTTGTTGTTCTTTTGATGCAGAGTTACATTATAAATATAAAGAGTTATTTCAGAGTCTCATCAGTTTTCCTGCATGTCTTTATTTAACACATCAGCAGGGCTGAAGCTCTCATGTTAAACACACACTGATCTATGGACACGTTCATGTGTTTCTAACAGAACCAGGCTGTTATCAGCCTGCACTAACATTATGTCACACACACTGAATGTAACAGTGACAGTTTACATCATCACACAATCAGCTGTGATTGTTTCACTGTCATCAAACGAGTCAACAGGAAGTAGAATCAATAGAAACCAATCATTTCCTGACAGCATGTCTGATGGAAATAAGTGCAGATTATGTATGAAGTCTAACTGCACACAGTAACTGTGTTACAATAAGGACTTAACAGCGCCCTCTGCTGGAGTGTTTCAGTACTGCGTTAACTAGAATACACCACCTCCTCCTCACACCACCTGCTACAGCTCTACTCTTCTATGACTACAGTCATCCACAGCACTGATGTGAGGTCACATGGTTCATATGTAAGGAGCACAGCTGACCTCAGGTCAGTTTAATGACTGTGAGCAGCAGCTGTGTTATTGTCACTGTGACAGGGAGACACTCTCAGACACAGCGCTCATGTCAGCTTGTTCTCATGCAGGAGGATCAGGAGCTCCATGTTTGTCTTTCTGTTTGAATCATGATGTGTTTGTGCCATCAGAGTCTGTCATGAGTACTCAGGGTTTCACAGCAGCTCTTCTGGATGCTGACGAGGACTCCAACCTCATGTTTCACCTCTCTGAGCTTCTGATGTCTGTGAACACTCGTGTTTCTTCTCTGGGCTCATCTGGACAAAAACACCTTTCTGTGTTTGGCTGCAGCCTCATTCTGACTGACAGGAAGTGTGTTATCCATGAGCTGCACTTCTGTGAGGAAGTTTCCTGCTGTGTTTCCTGTCTGTGGACAAACACGAGTGTTCCAGCTGAGGACTTGGTTCCTTCCACCTGTCCATACAGGACATCACGCTGTCTGCAGCTCTGTAAATGCAGCTCCAGGTCCTTCCACGTGCTGCTCTGTATTTGTGCAGTTTGTAGTGTGTCCTGGGAAACGTAGCACACATGGTGTTCTTCTGCTGTTTCCTCCTTTCACTGAGTGTGAAACACTGACGCTGTGCTGTTGTTCACAGAGGGGAGCTGATTCTAGCTGCAGCTGGACTCTGTCATCTAACTGAATGTGTTGGTGCTGATCACGGGGCTCTGAGGGGGGAGCAGCAGGAGGACTCTGGATGCTGACGTCAGTGTATCTGTGGAAGCTCCCACAGCGTGTCTGTCATTCAATATTGTGCTGTATATTGTATCTATGCAAAGATGAACAGACTGTGTGTTCACTGGTCTCTGTGCTGCAGCTCTGATGTCATCATCACTCCCTCCTCCACCCTCAGCAGTCCCAGCATGCTGCTGTGGTGCACCCCACCCTCACTCTACACCTGAGCCACAGACCACACCCTCCACCTCAATATACACCACAGTTTTCTCTGCTGTGGAAATGAGATCAGGAGGAAAT
>NC_141347.1:6260146-6302646 GCF_057382095.1 Aulonocara sp. 'chitande type north' Nkhata Bay | reverse complement strand
AGACATGAACATCGAGCGTAAAAACAAAGGAGACTGCTACCGGCTTTTTATCTGCCGATCGCCGTGCTACGGTTGCAAGAAAAAGAAGCAGAAATGACGTTCTCTACGCGTTGAGACGTTCCCCGTCCGTCGGCTAAACGCTTGATTGAAACTTCAATGCGACAGTGACACCAAGTAGAATTATAAATGTCACATAGCCCCAAACATGTCTTTTTCAAAGCCTGCGGTGAAGAGAAAGGTTGGTGATGAGCACCGACAATTTCAGGAAAAGTGGGCAATGCAATATTTCTTTGTTGAGCACAGGGGCACCCCGACCTGTCTTATTTGCACAGAGAAAGTTGCGCTGCACAAGGAATACAATTTGAAACGTCATTACACAACTAGACATGCTGAGCTGGATGCAAAATACCAGGGAGACGAGAGAGCGAACCGGGTTGCCAGTCTTAAAACAGATCTACTGAGGCAGCAAGATTTCTCCAAGAAAGCAACCAAAGAGAATAATGCAGCAGTCGGAGCCACGTGGTTAGTGAGATGATTGCTAAAGCAGGGAAGCCATTCACAGAAGGTGCATTTGTCTAAAAGTGCATATTGCAGGCTGCAAATATAGTCTGTCCGGGAAAGAAAGGTCAGTTTAGCAACATCAGCCTTTCTGCCAACACCGCAGCAGATCGCATTTCTGACCTGTCAAGTGACATTTATGACCAACTGTGTGAGAAAGCCAAATGTTTCAGTGTATACTCAGTCGCTCTTGATGAGACCACAGACATCACCGACACTGCCCAGCTCCCAATGTATGTCCGTGGTGTTGATGACAGTTTTGAAGTGATGGAGGAGCTGCTCACAGTAATTCCAATGCATGGCCAGACCACCGCTCAGCAGATATTTACAAGCTGTGTGATGCCATTGAGAATGTTGGTTTGCCATGGAAGAGGTTTGTTGGAATAACAACAGATGGAGCGCCATCAATGACAGGGAGGAAACATGGACTGGTGGCACAAAACAAACTGGAAGAGGAAGGCGTGGAGGAGGCCATTGCTCTGCACTGCATCATCCATCAGCAGGTCCTTTGCAGCAAATGCCTGAAGTTTGACAATGTGATGTCTATTGTTGTGAAATGCATCAACCAAATCAGATCCAGGGGCTTAAAGCACCGAAGGTTCTGTGCTTTTCTAGAGGAAATGGAGTCAGAATATGGGGATGTGCTCGACTTCACTGAGGTACGTTGGCTCAGCAGGGGAAATGTATTAAAGAGACTTTTTGAGTTGAGAGCAGAAGTGAAGCCTTCATGGAGAAGGATGGAGTTAGTGTTCCTGTGCTAACTGATCCCAAAATGGCTCATGGACTCAGCTTTTCTTGTTGATATGACACATGAGCTTAATGTACTGAACAAGACGTTACAAGGCCAGGGGCAACTTGTCAGTGCTGCCTATGACAACGTGAGAGCATTCTCCACAAAACTGGCGCTCTGGAAAGCTCAGCTCTCTCAGACAAACCTTTGCCATTTCCCAGCATGCAAGGCACTCGTGGATGCAGGCACACCATTCAGTGCTGACGAGTATGTTGATGTCATTTTGAGGCTACAGGAGGAATTTGATCACAGATTTGCTGACTTCAAGACACACAGAGCCACCTTTCACATTTTTGCGGACCCCTTCTCCTTTGATGTGCAAGATGCCCCTTCTGTGCTTCAAATGGAGCTCATTGAGCTGCAGTGCAACTCTGAACTCAAAGCAAAGTTCAGGGAGGTGAGTGGAAAAGCAGACAAGCTTGGACAATTTTTGAGAGAATTGAGCCCTAGTTTCCCTCGGCTTTCCCGAATGTTCAAGTGGACCATGTGCCTTTTTGGTAGCACATACTTGTGCCAAAAGCTCTTCTCCACTTTGAACTTCAATAAGTCCAAGTACAGGTCCAGACTTACGGATGATCATCTTCAAGACATACTGAGGGCCGCAACTGCTTCCTCCCTCAGGCCAAATCTGGCTCGGCTATGCGAGAGGAAACGCTGCCAGGTCTCTAGCAGCAAGGAGTAGGCAAGAGAAGCCATGTTCAGAAGAACAGTTCATTTTCTACAGTGTTCCATTCATGTTCAGAAGAAGGTTATAGAACTGTTAATACAGACATTTCAATCTAAATACAGCAGATATAGAAGACTGAAAGAAACACACAAGTTCACTGACTAAAAATATCTTATTATTGTTTTATTTATGTATTACAGATTGATTTTTTTTCTTATTAATTCTTAATTTGTTTATTAATTTTTCATATTTTGTGTTAAAAAATAAAAATAAAGAGATTTGAGAAGATTGGAATTTTTTAACCATGCCTTTCTTGTGGAAAACCTAATGCGGCCCAGCCTCACCCAGACTCTGCCTGCAGCGGCCCCCAGCTAAATTGAGTTTGAGACCCCTGTCCTACACCATAAATCAGTAAGAGAGGGTACGACCTCTCTCATGGCCCCAAGTGGTGTGTGCATGCCAGAGCACTCTGGAAGGCACACAGAGTCTTTACAGACTACTAAGGATCAAACCTCTATCCTTATGCAATCGATTATACAACTCTAAGCATATATGAGTAAATATTTCTAAGCATAAATGACAATCAACAATATAAACCTTACAGCTGGTTTTAATAACAGAATTCATTTGTTTCTCAAACGAGAAAGAGCTATCGAGAAACACTCCTAAATCTTTAGTTCTGAACTTTTCCAGTGGGCCAAGGTCAACATTATCTGCTAATGCTAAATAGGCTGCCGTTATTAACTAATGCTAATTTGACATGAATTAGCATTATGCACTAATGCTAACACTTACTTTTTTTAAAAATGTGAGTAGCTAATGCTAACACTATTTCCCTTAACTTTATAACAATGTGAACGGCTAATGCTAACACTCTTTTTCTAGCATTATAACATCTGAGCTGCTAATGCTAAGTAGGCTGCCATTAGCACCTACGTCTAATTTAAGGCAAATACGCATTAGAACCTAATGCTCATATCGTTTTCCTTTGCTTTATAACAATGTGAGCAGCTACTGCTAAATAGCATTAGCTAATAACAGCAGTCTAATTTAATGCAAGTTAGCCTCATTTGCATTACAACGATGTGAGGAGTTAACGCTAAGTATGCTGCCATTAGTGGCTAATTCTAATTAGGGGTGAATAAATATTACCAGCTAATGCTAATATCGTATTCTCTTCCCTTTTAACAATGTGAGCAGCTAGTGCTAGGTAGGCTGATGCTAGCAGCTAATGCTAAAGCTAATTTAATGTGAATTAGCATCACATTAGTGAGGAGTTAATGCTAAGTAGACTGCCATTAGCAGGTAATGCTAATTTTAGGTGAATAGGAATTGGCAGATAATGCTAATACCATATTTTCTTGCTTTATAACAATGTGACCAGCTAATGCTATGTAGGTTGCCGTTATTAGCTAATACTAATTTGAGGTGAATTAGCATTATCCCCTTATGCAAACAATGTTTTTTCTTACTTTTTAACAATACAAGTAGCTAATGTGAACACTTTTTTTTTTAATTGAATTCTAATTTTTCCCTTGCGATGTGAAGAGTTAATGCTAAATAGGATGCCATTAGTGGCTAATTCTAATTTTAGATGAGAAAGCATTAGAAGCTAATGCTAATACCATATTTTCTTGCTTTATATCAATATTAGTAGGTAATGCTAAGTACGTAGCCATTATTAGCTAATGCTAATTTAGGTGAATTAGCATTATCCACTAATGCTAACACTGTTTTTGCCAACTCTTTTCCCTTGCATTATAACAATATGAGCAGCTAATGCTAAGAAGGCTGCCATTATTAGGTAATGCTAATTATTATGTGTGTTAGCATTATCCGCTGCTGCTAGCAATGTTTTATCTTACCTTTTAACAATATCAGCAGCTAATGCTAACACTACTTTAATTTCAGTTAAACCTACTTAGCATTAATTAACTTCATTTAGCATTAAGAAGTTTTTGCTATAGGCTACCATTAGTGGCTAATGCTAATTTTAGGTAAATAGAAATTGGCAGCTAATGCTAATACCATATTTTCTTGCCTTATAACAATGTGACCAGCTAATGCTAAGCAGGTGCCATTATTAGCTAATACTAATTTGAGATGAATTAGCATTATCCGCTTATGCTAACAATGTTTTTTCTTACTTTTTAACAATACGCCATTAGTGGCTAATTCTAATTTTAGATGAAAAAGGATTAACAGCTAATGCTCATACTGTTTGCTTTGTAAGAATGACAGCAGCTAATGATATGAAGTCTACCGTTATTAACTAATGCTAATTTGATGAGAATTAGCATTATCCGATAATGGTAACTCTTTTCCCCTGCATTATAACAATGTCAGGAGTTAATGCTAAGTAGACTGCCATTAGGGGCTAACTCTAATTAGGGGTGAATAATTATTAGCAGCTAATACTAATACCGTTTTCTCTTTTTCCTTATAACAACTTGAGCAGCTAATGCTAATTTGATGCGAATTAGCATTATATTAGTGAGCAGTTAATGCTAAGTAGGCTGCCATTATTAACTAATACTACGTTGACGTGAATTAGCATTATGCGCTACTGCTAATACTGTTTTCTCTTACTTATTAAAAATGATAGTAGCTAATACTAATACTCTTTTCCGTTGGGTAACAACAAAGTGAGGAATTAATGCGAAGTTGGCTGCTTTTAGCGGCTTATTCTAATTAGGGGTGAATAATTATTAGCAGCAAATGCTAATACCGTTTTCTCTTTCCTTATAACAATATGAGCAGTTAATGCTAATTTGATGTAAATTAGCATTATATTAGTGAGGAGTTAATGCTAAGTAGGCTGCCATTAGCAGCTAAAGGTAATTTGAGGTGAATAAGCACTAGTAGCTAATGCCAATACCCTTTTCTCTTGTGTTATAATGATGTGAAACGTTAATATTGTTCTCAAACAACAGAATGAGAATGAAATATTGATTCTAACAGGGCCCGTAAACAGCATTAGCTTAGCAGCATTAGCTTATCAGAGTCTCCATCATGGTCACACAAATCCTTAGCGGAGCAAAGTGGCCTACTTAGCAATAGCTGCTGTAGAAAGCAAAGGGAAAACAGTATTAGCATTAGCTGCTAAATGTGCACTTGAGAACAAATCTATTGTGAATTCAGCCGTGAATGTAGTGTTTCCAGTAAGCTTCCATTTCCAAATGTTAGCTGCTCCTGTCTGCCTCTTTGTCACACACACAGACTGAAATGATTCACAGCCTTGTTTCATCCTTCTGTCAGTGTCACTGACTGTCACTGTGACTGTGGACATACAGCATGGGAAACACACACATGGCTGATACTTGTATCTAAAGTTACAAAATGTTGTCTCTGTCCAAATATTACCTAACTGTAAGTCTACTTTTAATGAAACTCTCAACATGACTTATCAGTTATCATTAATGTTCCTGCAAACAGACTCCTTGAAGACCCCCTACATAAATATCCATGTACTATCCAGCTAGACTAGTGTGTCTGTCCCTGAAAATATTCCTGCATGTGTGATTGTTCATGTCTCATCTGCAGGAAACAAACAGGAAGTGAGTGAAAGACACAGGAAATGATTCCAGCTCTTCCTCCTATATCAGACATTCTCTCCATACCTGAGAGTGTCCAGTCTCCAGCCTGGATCCTTCAGTCCAGCCGACAGAAGCTTCATTCCTGAGGGACCTGGATGATTGTAGCTCAGGTCCAGCTCTCTCAGATGGGAGGGGTTGGAGGTCAGAGCTGAGGCCAGAGAAGTACAGCCTTCCTCTGTGATCAGACAGCCTGACAGACTGCAGACACACAAAACAACAATCCATCTGTTATCCATCTCTATAGCAGCATAACTAAGTGATGGTTCAGGGTCACCTGATCCAGCTCTAACTATAAGTTTTATCAAAAAGGAAAGTTTGAAGCTGATCGTCAAAGTAGAGAGGGTGTCTGTCTCCTGAACTCAAACTGGGAGCTGCTTCCACACCCAGTCCAACATAGCCAGGCTTTCTTTGCTGCTTTGACAAAACCTCAAATCCCAGTCAGAGATGGTGAGCATCATCACAGTGATGATCATTTCTCTGTTAACCAAGGCTTTCTGCTTCAGGATCTGTGCACGCTCACAGAACAAGGAGACCTTTAAACATCATTTCACTAAATGGATGGACTGAGCTCAGCCTACAGATGAACTGGATAAATAAAGATTTGACCTCAGTGTGCTCAGTGTTCCTGTCTATTCCTAACATATTCCTAACATGATAGCTGCACTTTAGAGCTCTAAAACTGGAACTGACACATATTTAAACTCCACATGTTACTCAGTACATCCAGTTCTGACACTCGCCCACAGTCCAACAAAGGAAACATGGAGATCACATCCGTTTGTCACCAAAGTCTAATTATTCCAGAGGGCAGTGTTGATACAACTAAAGTTATTTTTAAGCAAAGTTGAGTTTTTTATCGTCGGAGTACTTCAAGTCTGAAGTATCATTTAAATGCATTACACGCTGTTGATGGCAGCAAACAAACCACCCAAACAAACAGAGGTGGGAGGCTTGGGCAGACTACGTAGATTCAGCTAGTGGGAGGAGTCAAGATAAACCAAAGAAAGACAAGCTAACAGACGCCACAGTGAAGTGAGTAGCTACAAACTTCAGGCCAATTAGTGTTGTTGAAGAAGTCGGTCTGAGGAACGTTCTTAGGATCAACAAATGACGGCATGTATGAGCCTCCCTCAAGACGCACCATCACAAGAAGAACAAATGAGCTGTAGAAAAAGGAGAGACTACGACAGCCACAGCGTTACAACGTGCACCAGCTGTTGGTCTCTCTGTAGACCTGGGAGTTATAGTACATGATATTAATGAAGACTGGGAGCTGCATTCTATAGCAAACAATTTGTTATGAGGTAATCAGCTGATCTTACTTTAACCGGAAGCCCTTCACAATAATTGCAAAGCCTTTATTTTGTCCAACTACCATCAGTTCGTCTGTACTGATGGTAACTTAAAGTCACACTAATGCAGTTTAGTTTGTATAGTGTAAGTAGTAGAAGTATACTACAGTACTCTGATCACTGATAGGATAGATTTATGTAGATATACACCTTTGTGTTTAACATTACTGCATTATAGTACTGTGATCTTTGACCTTATATATGGTTATGTTAGCTATACTGACGTATGCATATAACTGGATATGTATCTTATCTATTCATCTTATTTGTCATGTATTTGTATTGTGTACTTCCTTTTTGTAAGAAACCACACACGTGATCACAGCCACAAGAATCAATCAGTGAAAGAATAAAGTGCCTCAAACCAAACCTTAAGCTCCTTATTCCACACGCTGGGCCTTCAGTGGTGCTCTGGCTGACACACCAGAGTGACTGGAGTGCTAAAGAGTGAATCGGACACACCAGTGTAATCCCTGATATCTCCACTACATTTAATCGTCCTTCAGCCTGTGGCTGCAGTTAGCTGGTCTGCTAGTTAGCTGGTGTGCTAGTTAGCCGGTGTGCTATTTAGCCGGTTCGCTAGTCAGCTGGTGTGCTAGTTAGCTGGTATGCTAGTTAGCCGGTTCGCTAGTCGGCTGGTGTACTAGTTAGCCAGTGTGCTAGTTAGCCGGTTCGCTAGTTAGCTGGTCTGCTACTTAGCTGGTTTGCTAGATAGCCGGTGTGCTAGTTAGCTGGTGTGCTAATTAGCAGAAATGTGACTTTACAGCTCGGCCTCACTCACTGACATTAGTCAGATATGACTGAATCTATATCACACTTAAAGCTTTCTGTAAATGAAAGGCTCAGTGAAAACGAGGCACTTCAGTCAATTTTAAAACACACACTCTGAATATAACCTGATCCAGACCAGGTTATAGGTTCAGCATCAGTAACCACGGTGATGTAGCCAGGTAAACACTTATGCATTTATGCTCACAATCACTCCAGTTAACCCAGCATGCATGTTTTTGGACTGTGGGAGGAAGCAGAGAACCTGAAGACAACCTACACAGGCCACACTATCACCCTTATTTACAGAATTATAATTTAATTGGGTGATAAAGTAAAGAAAATAAATATTTTAATAAAAAAATATTCATAAATGAACTATTATTCAAGTAAGTAAGTAGAATATATTTATATAGCACATAATCTCGTTTGTATAGAAATGTCTTCATCTGCTTTTTCAAAGAGTCAGTGGAGTCTAGACAGCATAAAGATAACAGCAGGGAGTTCCACAGCCTCGGTGCCTGAAAAGCTCGATCCCCACGTGTGTTGAACCGAGTCTGTGGGACCAATAGTGACCTCTGACCTAAAGACCTAAGTGCTCGGTATGAAGCATGAGGTTTCAACAGGTCAGAGATGCACTGAGGAGCTTCACCATGTACAGCTCTAAAAGTTATGAGTATAATGTTAAAATGAACCCTAAAATTTAGTGGCAACCAATGAAGAGAAGCCAAAACTGGAGTAATGTGTGACCTCTTGTTTGTGCCAGTTAAAAGTCTCGCCGCAGCATTCTGTACAGTGTGAAGCTCCAGAGCTGATTTGTTGAGACAAGTAAAAAGACCATTACAATACTCCAAGTGAGTAGAGATAAAAGCATGAAGAATCATCTCAAGTTCTGCCTTTGACACCAGTCTGAGTTTAGAAATGTTTCTTGGATGATAAAAACAGTTTTGAAACAGTTGTTTAGAGAGTTTCTCAAGCAACATTGAACTGTCGAAAATAACACCTAAGTTTCTGAGACTCGATTTAATGGAAGGACCTAAAAACTGATCTGCTGCCTAATTTCTGAAGACATGTGATCAGGAGCAATGATCAAAGTTTCTGTTTTATCCGTATTAAACTGGAGAAAGTTGAAGTTTCACAATTATTTGATTCCTGAAAGACAATTATTTAAACAAGAAAATGTATCAAACTGAGAATCTTTGAAAGAACAGTATAACTTAATGTCTGAATGTCATCAGCGTAGAGATGATAAGAAATATTATTGTAATATCTGATAATTTGGCCTAGAGCAGGGGTGGGGAACTCCAGGCCTCGAGGGCCGGTGTCCTGCAGGTTTTAGGTCTAACCCTGGGTCAGCACACCTGAATCAAATTCATTACCAGGCCTCTGGAGAACCTCAGGACGTGTTGAGGAGGAATTTAACCATTTAAATCAGATGTGATGGATCAAGGAAACATCTAAAAACTGCAGGACACCAGCCCTCGAGGCCTGGCGTTTGTCACCTGTGGCCTAGAGGACGTATATAAACCAAAAAGAGAATCGGGCCTAAAACAGATCCTTGAGGTACCCCAGAAGGCAGAACGGATGTTTCAGACAACACATGATTCATACAGACAGTCAAAGATCTCTCAGATACAGTAGATACGACAAACCATTTTAAAGCAACACCAGTAATCCTGAACAAGTCCTTCAGCCTATTTATCATGATGCTGTGATCAACAGTATCAAAAGCAGAGGAGACATCCAACTCAGTGCACTCTCCAGAGTCTGCTGCCATCAGAATGTCACCACACACTTTAAGTTAAGCCATCTCAGTGGAGGACAGTTTACAGAAACCAGACTGGAAAATGTCCAGAACACTGTTTTTCTCCAGAAAGTCGTTAAGTTGTTCTGCAACTGTTTTTTCCACGTTCGTTCAATGATTCATTACAATCAGATTTAGTATAGACTGGTACACGAGGAATATCAGGAGAGACAATTTTCATAATTGTATCAAACAATACTTTGGTTCTTTTCTGAAGCCATTAGATTTGAAAACTATTCAGTTCCAGCTTTTTTATCATGTTGTTAAGTGAGGATATTGATTCCTTGAGATGTACTCGATGAACCTCAAGCTTGGAAGCCTTCCATAAACGTTCTAACTTGACAGAATATCTCTTGAAATTTTGAGTATTTTCATTTATCCAGGGATAGAAATTTGAAGAATGGACAACACTTTGCTTCAGAGGTGCCGCTGTGTCTAAATAAAATGGACAAAGTGTTGTCTCCAGGAGTTTAGCTGATTTAGAGTGGCCAGGTACGGTGGGTGTGCTCCGGTTAAAGAACACGGAGGCAGACTTCCAAATTCAGGTGATTTATTCGGTCTGTAGTGAGGATACAGTCACCTGACCTAAACCCAGTGGAGATGGTTTGGGATCAGTGTTGGGCAAGTGACTTTGAACAAGTAATTATAGTTAGTAGTTACCAAGAAGTAACTAGTAACTATTAGAGATGGACCGATCCGATATTACGTATCGGTATCGGTCCAATACTGACCTAAATGACTGGATCGGATATCGGAGAAAAATAAAAAATGTAATCCGATCCATTAAATATCACGAAAGCACCTCACAAAACTTGCAACACGCCGTAACTCACCTCAGAACGTTAGCACGTGGGAGCTGTATGCATCACGTGATAGAGCGGCTGTGGCATGCGGGACCTGTCGGTGGTCTGGATAGCATGTGGAGCTTCGCTAGCAACCCGGCATTTCATCTCCGACAAAGTTATCCCCGAGAGAAGTAAAGCAAGTGTGTAAGTCCATCTCTGAATGTTTGTAAAGCATTCCTGCGTTAAGCTTAACAAACGATATATGGAGCGACTGCCTCTTCTTGCTGCTACTTCAATCATGAAACTGCTTAATGATCAGCTGATTGGCTTTTCTGTCTCGAGTCCGTCTCTCTTGTTTGCTTTTGGCCCACTTTGCACCAGAAAGAGGAAACCAGCGGCTGAACAACAGCAGCACGTTTAAGCTTGATAAGCTGTTGTTACAATGTATTTAATATTACTTTCTACTCCAGGATCTTTTTCTACGTAGCTGACGCTGGTAACTGTGCAGGGGCGGATCTAGCAAAGTTTAGTCAGGGGGGCCGATAGGGCATTAACAGGGAAAAGGGGGCACAAAGACATACTTTTCTTTCTTATTCTCATTTAAAATGTCGAGCTTTTAATAAATAATTATCTGACACCCAAAGTTTTAATTTGATGTAAAAGGAATAGCAGTCAATTACTGTATATAGTGACTATTAACTCTAATATATATACCCTAGTAAGCTATAGTACTTTTTCCTTTGGGAAGGTACCATCTGTGCAGTCTGCAATTTTGTTGAAGAAAGATGTTGAATCTATTTAATATTTCTTGAAAAATAATTGATTTCTGTGCATTTTTTTTCACACTGCATCAAATTAAGGTTGATTACGTCGATTAAGCATCATGAGGTGGAGCGTGAGGGGTGGTTCCCTATTTTTTATTTATTTATTTTTGTTGTTGCTGGGAGTTGGAACCCTATTAGTTAGGTTGCTTAATATTTACGCTAAGTACTCTTTAAAATACCAGAATAGGGAGGATGGTGTAGGTTTAAGTTTATTAGATTGATCAGTATTGCTGAACTATGAAATTTTTTTTTTTGCATACAGGTATAACAGAATAGCTTTAGTGTAGTTGTTGTTTTAAACTTGAGTATGAACTTATACAAAATGCAGCAAGATATTTAAAAAACAGTTTTGTTGATTAAAAAACACTATATCGGATTCATATCGGTATCGGCAGATATCCAAATTTATGATATCGGTATCGGTATCGGACATAAAAAAGTGGTATCGTGCCATCTCTAGTAACTATACTACTAACTATAGTTAACTCTACGTAGTTACTTAGAGTTAAAATATTGTAAGTCAGTTACTAAAAGTAATTAATTACTTGAAAAGTAACTATTGCGTTACTTTAAAAAAAATGTTCAACCCTCTGGGGTCCAGGGTATAATTGGCCATTTTTAACTACTTTTGATTTGACCTCTATATTCCACCTTTAAAAACTATTTACTTTGCCTGTTTGGTATCATTCTTTTCAGCACAACCTCACGTGTCTGAATTTACAGTTATGTTTTCATTTTGACATACTGTATTAACACAATTGACCTAAAATCAGACAAAAAACAATATGAGTAGAAAAAGTTATATTTTTTACTGTTACAACCACAAACATGTTTAATAAATCATTAACTTGAAATCTAATAATTTTAATATTTTAATAATATTTTAATAATAATAATAATAATAATAATAATGGATTGCATTGATATAGCGCTTTTCGGGCCTTAAAGTGCTTTACAATGCCACTATTCATTCACTCTCACATTCACACACTGGTGGAGGCAACTACAGTTGTAGCCACAGCTGCCCTGGGGCAGACTGACAGAAGCGAGGCTGCCATATCGCACCATCGGCCCCTCTGGCCATCACCAGTAGGCGCTAGGTGAAGTGTCTTGCCCAAAGACACAATGACCGAGACTGTCCGAGCCGGGGCTCGAACCGGCAACCTTCCGGTTACAAGACGAACACCCTTAAAATCCTATACACAAGGTTTGCAAACAACCATTTTGTTATTTGTAACAATTTACCTTTTACCTTGATTTTTTAAAAATAACTATTTCAAACTATTTACAGAACAATCAGCTGTTCTGCATTAAATAAGATGCCACAAATTATTTGTGCCACTCCAAAAAAATAATTTCTGTCCACCATAAAGGAGAACATCACAGCCTGATACCTGCAGGTCTGACAGCAGCAGGTGTATCACTGCTGTTTCTACCTGGAGACACCGTTTACACTGTAATCTGCATTTGCTGGTTTTGTGGCAGCACCTGTAACAATTCCATTCAATTCAACTCTATTTATATAGTGCCAAATCACAACAGTCGCCTCAGGGCACTTAACATTCAGCAATTGCCTCATTGTTCTGACAGACAACATAAAACTATCCACTACACTACACACTAACTTTTTTTGTTCTTTTTTCCCCTACACACTAACTACACAACACAACATACTATGCACACACTCCAAATACGCTAAACGTCACAAATCTCTCACATCTCACACCGTCACTCCTAAAACTTCCCCCTCTTCCTAAACAACCAAATGTCATGTTGCTATATCATTTTTTTGATTGGTCGACATGGTTCATTTTTCCACCAACAGGAAAGGGATGATTTGGGTTTTTTTTGCTCATAAGCAGAGAGTGCTTGCTGTGCTGTCCTTAGACAGTAAAAGTGACGAAACTATTGAGGAAAAAAACGCTGCGTATATATTGTTTATCATGACTCTGGTTTTATGTGACCTATCAACACAATTTAAAAACTGGTATATGTCACCTTGTTGCTTTGTAATCTTGAAGTGGTCATGTGATTGGCTTACCATGAATACTTTATTCTTCCTCAGCCAAACAGCAGCACTCATGCGATTGTTTTGCCCCCTTAGCTCCAGGTGTTGTGCCAAAAAGTGATCGTCTGCCAGAAAGTGATCGCTGTCCGCGGGAGTGCATGCAGCTGCTTAACCCTTTAAAGCCGGTCAGAGTGGGCACACTCTGTTTTGCGTAACATAATATTCCAGAAACACGCTTTGCCGATCCGATCAGCTGTTTGTAACACTTCCTACTTTGGAATTGACATCAGCGTGAACTATCGCATATCCGCCATGACCTGCCCAAAACCGGAAGTGATGTCATTTTTGCAGAAATGTATTTTTTACCATCATGGCCTCATAACCCTATACTAGTGTTTTTTAAAGTTATGTTTGACTTTCTGACTTTCTGTGTTGTTTCTGGGATGCTTAGGACTCATATTGCACTGCTGGAAATAGTTTATTTTGATGCATATGCTGCTTTTTTGCAAATTTGCACTATAATATTTATTTTCGTTTTTCCTGCAGTGTATAGAAATTAGTGTATTTCAAAAATAAAACTATGAAGACACTCAAAATAAATTTCATGTGGTGGGAAACTATTTTGTGCAACTTTTTTGCATTTACAGTTTTGAGGGATAAGCCTCTTAAATTTCTCTAACTAGAAATATATGTTAAAAAACAAAAACGATTTTCAAATTTTTTTTAGTTTATTGCACTTTTTGCAATTTATGTAATTTCTATGCACTTAATGCATGCATATTATTAAAATTTAGGCTGTAATGGTTGTATTGATGTAGAGCAACTTGAAATGCTCCCAAAAATGGCTCCACAGCATGTAAAAATATAATATAAGCTGTGGCGGACTTGGTTCTATGGTAAGTCTTAAAGGGTTAAAGCTGTAGCGCCCAGATTACTTATAGCTACTTCCATGCAGCTGATATAAGATTGGTTGTTGAAAAATAGTAACGCAACCGCACCGAATCCAATTCAGGATTTTGATTTCCATCACACTTCCACTGGATGCCCAGCTGCTCTCCTATTATGTGATTATCATCAACACAGAACTGGAGGATAAGACCGCGGTTCTGGGGGTTGGGAAGCTCATCTTGTAACCAGAAGGTTGCCAGTAGGATCTCTCTGTCTTGGTCGTTGTGTTCTTGGAACACAAGACACTTCAGTATGTAGTTAGTACCGGGCGACTCCCCTCCCCCACATCGGCACCAGAACCCTGTATTATCTACAGGGTAAGAATGCCTGTTTTATCAAACTATGGCTATTACTACTGTGATCATTTGCAGCCCAGTGTGCTGCTCTCTCTGCTGGGATGAACCACTGGAGCTCACCCAGTCATCCCTTTCTTTCTCTCAAGAAGAAGTGAAATAAATGTATTTATTATGTTACGAGTCTAATATTCTTTAAATCAAACTGTAATGAATAAATGAAGCAAGAAGATTTGGTGGCTCCAAGTGTTGTAGAAGAAAAGATAAACATCTCATTTTGAGAAATCAGCCTTTAAAATTAAGTAAGTACTGTGAATAAAAAAACTAACAGCAAACCAATCGGTAGTCGCCAATTACTTTTGAAAGTAATTCGGAGTCCAATTATCCACTCAAATGTAAATAAAAGTTCACTTGACAGCTGTATAAAGGTTACCTGTTTATACAATAATATAAGTCACATTTCAAATGATCATCTGTGGAAAAGTTTGAATCCTGACCTGAGAGTTTCCACTGCACACTGTGAACTCTTTAGTCCAGCGGACAGAAGCTTCACTCCTGAATCCTGCAGGTCAGAGTTACTCAGGTCCAGCTCTCTCAGACTGGAGGACTGGGAGCTGAGGACTGAGGACAGAGCTTCACAGCTTCTCTCTGACAGGTTACAGCCACTCAGTCTGAAAAATAAAAGACAGTCATACAACAAATACTCATGTTGAGTTTGTTAATACATTTCACAACATTAAATCTTGACTTTCTATTTTTAGAGGAAACATAAACATACTAAGAAACAACATCATATGTATGAACTTAAATAATTGAATAATTCTAACAACAAACTGTTTTCTGATCTGACCTCAGAGTATTCAGTTTACAGTTTAAACGTTGTAGTCCAGCAGACAGAAGCTTCACTCCTGAATCCTGCAGCTTTCTGATACTCAGGTCCAGCTCTGTCAGACTAGAGGACTGCGAGCTGAGAACTGAGGACAGAGCTTCACAGTTTTCCTCTGAGAGTTCACAGATGTTAAGTCTGAAGATAAAAACATGAATAAAGATTGTTGTTAAAGTGTAATCAGGGTTCAATAGCTTATTGTCTTGTGCTGAGCAGGTTAGTATAAGTTCACTTTAACTTATAAATGAATAAAAATGCTATGGAACAAGGATAACTGGATAAAGTTTACCTTTACTGGTTAAATTATTGATTATTTTTGTTAGTTGATATAAACAAAACCAAACATCAAACATATAAACAAACAGAACTAAACAGAATACAAATTGATCTGACCTCAGAATATTCAGTTTGGCGTGTGGACTCTCCACTGCAGCAGACAGAAGCTTTACTGCTGAAGCTTTCAGGCTGTTGGTACTCAGGTCCAGCTCTCTCAGACTACAGGACTGGGAGCTGACCACTGACAACAAATTTTCACAGCCTTCCTCTGAGATGTTACAGCTGCTCAGTCTGGGAGAGAAAGGGAAAAAACTAAACAAAACAAAAAATATATGTGATCAAATGAAATTTGTTTATATGTTAAACCTTTTAAAAAAAACAAAAAAAACCAACCTATGACATTATGAGTGCTACCAGTCCAGTGCACACGATTGGTACCTTGATGGTACCTTGCTCAGGGGTACCATCAAGGTAGCTGTTCGGTGGATTCGACCCCTGACCTTATGATCATGGGGCGACCACTCTACCTACTGAGCTAATAATTCTGTGTACACTATCATACAATATTAACTAAAACAATTATTTTAGAAAATCTTACTAATTCAGTAATTGTTATGCTATTTAACTGTGAGTAACACTGGATTTTAAACACTAGCTGTATAAAACTCCTCCTGTTAAAGGTGTGTATAAAGGAGATGAGCTGAAATGCAGACTTCATGGAGAATGTTTGCTGTCAGGATATATCAAAGACAAAGCAGAGATCCATCCAGTCTCTTCCACTAAGCCCACAGAGGGAAAGACAACCATTCTCACACACACACCTGCATGAAGTTTAGATCACCAGGTAATCTAACTGCATGTCTGTGGACAGTGGGAAGAAACTGTAGAGGACCCAGAGAGAACCCACTGTAATTCTGTGGGAACACTGGTTATGGAAGCCTTACAGTTAGATATGAATACTGTCAAGAAACAGGACCTGAGTGGCAATTTCAATTATGAAGCCCAAGTTCTCCTCCTTGAATCGCTACCTTATCGTGGTGGAGGGGTTTGTGTGTCCCAGGGATCCCAGGGGCTATGTTGTCTGGGGGCTTTTGCCCCCTGGTAGGGTCTCCCATGGCAAATTGGTCCTGGGTGAGGGACCAGACAAAGAGCGATTCAGAAGACCCTTATGAAAAGGATATCGAGAGAACAGTTTACCCTCCCCGGGATAGGGTTACCAGGGCCCCCCCCCCCCTGGAGCCAGGCCCGGGGAGGGTGCCCGAGGGCGAGCGTCTGGTGGCCGGGCCTTAGTCCATGGGGCCCGGCCGGGCACAGCCCGAAGAGGAGACATGGGCCCATCCTCCTGCAGGCCCACCACCCGCAGGAGGCGCCATAGGGGTCGGGTGCATTGTGTGCCGGGTGGCGGCCAGGAGCGGAGGCCTTGGTGGACTGACCCCCAGCTGCCAAGACTGGCAATAGGGACATGGAATGTCACCTCTCTGGTGGGGAAGGAGCCTGAGTTAGTGCGTGAGGTTGAGAGGTACCGGCTAGATATAGTCGGGCTCACCTCTACGCATGGCTTGGGCTCTGGAACCAGTCTCCTGGAGAGGGGCTGGACTCTGTCTCAGTCTGGAGTTGCCCCTGGTGAGAGGCGGCGGGCTGGGTGGGTATTCTAATATCCCCTCGGCTTGCTGCCGGTACGTTGGGGATTTTCCCGGTGGACGAGAGGGTTTGTTCCCTGCGCCTTAGGGTCGGGGAACGGGTCCTGACTGTCATCTGCGCTTATGCGCCGAGTGGCAGTTCAGAGTTCCTAGAGTCCCTGGAGGGGGGGGGGTGCTGGAAGGTGCTCCACCTGGAGACTCTGTTGTCCTGCTGGGAGACTTCAATGCTCACGTGGGTAACGACAGCGAGACCTGGAGGGGCTTGATTGGGAGGAACGGCCTCCCTGATCTGAACCCGAGCGGTGCTTTGTTATTGGACTTCTGTGCTAATCACAGTTTGGCCATAATGAACACCCTGTTCGAACATAAGAGTGTCCATAAGTGCACGTGGCACCAGGACGCTCTAGGCCGTAGGTCGATGATCGATTTTGTAATCGTATCACCAGACCTGCGACCATATGTTCTGGACACTCGGGTAAAGAGAGGGGCTGAGCTGTCAACTGATCACCACCTGGTGGTGAGTAGGATCAGGTGGCGGGGGAGGACGCTGGACAGACCTGGTGCACCTAAACGCGTAGTGAGGGTATGCTGGGAACGTCTAGCAGAGGCCCCAGTCCGCGAGATCTTCAACGCACACCTCCGGCAGAGCTTCAACAGCATTCCGAGGGAGACTGGGGACATTGAGTCCGAATGGACCATGTTCAGCATCTCCATTGCCAAAGCTGCTGCATTGAGCTGCGGCCGCAAGGTGGTTGGTACCTGCCGTGGTGGTAATCCCCGAACCAAATGGTGGACACCAGAGGTGAAGGGAGCCACCAGGCTGAAGAAGGAGTCCTATCGGGCTTGGTTAGCCTGTGGGACTCCGGAGGCAGCCGACAGGTATCGACAGGCCAAGCGGAATGTGGCTCGGGCAGTGGCTGAAGCAAAAACTCGGGTGTGGGAGGAGTTCGGAGAGGCCATGGAAAAAGACTTTCGGACTGCCTCGAAGAGATTCTGGCAAACCGTCAGGCGTCTCAGGAGGGGAAAGCGGTGCTCTACCTGCACTGTGTATAGTGCTGGCGGAGCGCTGCTGACGTCGACTGAGAAAATTGTTAGGCGGTGGAAGGAATACTTCGAGGACCTCCTTAATCCCACTGACACGTCTTCCGAGGAGGAAGCAAAGTCTGGGGATGAGGGGAATGACCCGCCAATTTCCGGGGGCGAGGTCACTGAAGCAGTTAAACAACTCCTTGGTGGCAGAGCCCCTGGTGTTGATGAGGTCCGCCCCGAGTTCCTGAAGGCTTTGGACGTTGTAGGGCTGTCCTGGTTGACACGCCTCTGCAATGTTGCATGGTGATCAGGGGCAGTACCTGTGGACTGGCAGACCGGGGTGGTGGTCCCCATCTTTAAGAAGGGGGACCGGAGGGTGTGTTCCAACTACAGGGGTATCACACTCCTCAGCCTCCCTGGGAAAGTCTATGCCAGGGTGCTGGAAAGGAGAGTTCGTCCGCTAGTCGAACCTCGGATACAGGAGGAACAATGCGGTTTTCGTCCTGGTCGCGGAACACTGGACCAGCTCTTTATCCTCTCGAGGATACTTGAGGGTGCATGGGAGTTTGCCCAACCAGTCTACATGTGTTTTGTGGACTTGGAGAAGGCATTCGACCATGTCCCTCGGGGTGTCCTGTGGGAGGTGTTGCGGGAGTATGGGGTGTCTGGCCCATTGCTACGGGCCATTCGATCCCGATACAACCGTTGCAAGAGCTTGGTTCGCATTGCCGGCAATAAGTCGGACTCGTTCCCGGTGGGTGATGGGCTCCGCCAGGGCTGCCCTTTGTCTCCGGTTCTGTTCATAATTTTTATGGGCAGGATTTCTAGGCGCAGCCAAGTGGCGGAGGGCTTTCGCTTTGGTGGCCTCAGAATCTCATCTCTGATTTTTGCGGATGATGTGGTTCTGTTGGCTTCATCGGGTGAGGGCCTCCAGCTCGCACTGGAACGGTTCGCAGCCGAGTGTGAAGCAGCGGGAATGAGGATCAGCACCTCCAAATCTGAGGCCATGGTTCTCAGCCGGAAAAGGGTGGAGTGCCCACTCTGGGTCGGAGATGAGTTCCTGCCCCAAGTGGAGGAGTTGAAGTATCTCGGGGTCTTGTTCGCGAGTGATGGGAGAAGGGAGCCGGAGATCGACAGACGGATTGGGGCTGCAGCTGCAGTAATGCGGACGCTGCACCGGTCCGTCGTGGTGAAGAGGGAGCTGAGTGTAAAAGCGAAGCTCTCAATTTACCGGTCGATCTACGTCCCTACCCTCACCTATGGCCACGAGCTGTGGGTAGTGACCGAAAGAACGAGATCGCGGATACAAGCGGCAGAAATGAGCTTCCTCCGAAGGGTGGCTGGCCTCTCCCTTAGAGATAGGGTGGGAAGTTCGGCCATCCGGGAGGGGCACAGAGTAGAGCCGCTGCTGCTCCACATCGAAAGGAGCCAGCTGAGGTGGTTCGGGCATCTGACAAGGATACCCCCTGGGCGCCTCCTGGGTGAGGTGTTCCAGGCATGTCCCACCAGGAGGAGGCCCCGGGGCAGACCCAGGACACGCTGGAGAGATTATATCTCTCGGCTGGCCTGGGAACGCCTTGGTATTCCCCCGGATAAGCTGGAGGAGGGGGCTGGGGAGAGGGAGGTCTGGGCCTCTTTGCTTAGGCTGCTGCCCCCGCGACCCGGCCTCAGATAAAGCGGATGAAGATGGATGGATGGATGGAAGCCCAAGTTTTCCCTCCATCCTGGATGAAAACAGGACAGTCACAGCAGAGATTTATAATAAAAAAGGGAGAGTGTGCACTGAAAATGAGATAAAAAACAAACTGCTGGATTTGGAGACGTGAACAAGCTGACGATAATAAACCTGTCAGAGGGGCTGAAGGATCAGAGCTCATGTTCTTATTGGCTGGGCCTGGATTGTACTTTGATAAGAGATATAGACAAAAATGTGTCAGAAATACTGACACGGCCTGCTGGACTGAAAAAATATTTACTGAGTGAATGATAATCATTTAATTCACTATTTTTATGTTTTTTAACTGTTCTTTGAACTCAGCATTTCTGATTTATTTCCCATGGTTTTAAGATTTTTATCGATTATAAGATTTTAAGCAATGAGTTCATGTTTACTTACAGAGCTTTATTGGAGGCTTTGACCACTGGCAGCATTCTCAGAAGAGCCTCCTCTGAAGCAGAATATTTCTTAAAGTCAAACTCATCCAGATCTTCTTCTGATGACAGTAACATGAAGGTCAGAGCTGAGCACTGAGCAGGAGACAGTTTACCTGTGGAGAGACTTCCTGAAGTCCTGTATTGTTGGATCTCCTCCACTAGAGAACGATCATCCAGTTCATTCAGACAGTGGATCAGATTGATGCTTTTCTCTGCAGACAGATTCTCACTGAGCTTCTTCTTGATGTACTGGACTGTTTCCTGATTGGTCTGTGAGCTACTTCCTGTTTGTGTCATCAGACCTCGTAGGAGAGTCTGATTGGTCTGCAGTGAAAGACCCAGGAGGAAGCGGAGGAACAAGTCCAGGTGTCCATTTGGACTCTGTAAGGCCTTGTTCACAGCACTCTGGTGAAGAGATTCTTTTTGGTTTAAAAAGCTAAAACTCTTGGAGGTTATTTGTTTCTGTTCAAGAAGATTTTTTCCAGAGTTGCTGAAGGTCAGATGGACATGAAGAGCAGCCAGAAACTCCTGAACACTCAGATGGATGAAGCAGAACACCTTGTTCTGGTACAGTCCTCTCTCCTCTTTAAAGATCTGTGTGAACACTCCTGAGTACACTGAGGCTGCTCTGATATCGATGCCACACTCTGTCAGGTCTGATTCATAGAAGATCAGGTTTCCTTTCTGCAGCTGTTCAAAAGCCAGTTTTCCCAGAGACTCCATCATCTTCCTGCTCTCTGGACTCCAGTGTGGATCTGTCTCAGCTCCTCCATCATACTTGACCTTCTTCACTTTGGCCTGAACCACCAGGAAGTGGATGTACATCTCAGTCAGGGTGTTGGGCAGCTGTCCTCCCTCTCTGGTTTCCAGCACATCCTCCAGAACTGTAGCAGTGATCCAGCAGAAGACTGGGATGTGACACATGATGTGGAGGCTTCGTGATGTCTTGATGTGGGAGATGATCCTGCTGGCCTGCTCCTCATCTCTGAATCTCTTCCTGAAGTACTCCTCCTTCTGTGGGTCAGTGAACCCTCTGACCTCTGTCACCATGCCAACACAGTCAGGAGGGATCTGATTGGCTGCTGCAGGTCGTGTGGTTATCCAGAGGCGAGCAGAGGGAAGCAGTTTCCCCCTGATGAGGTTTATCAGCAGCACATCCACTGAGGTGGACTTTCTAGGGTCAGTTAGGATTGTAGTTTTGTGGAAGTCCAGAGGAAGTCGACACTCATCCAGACCATCAAAGATGAACACAACCTGGAAGTCTTCAAAGCTGCAGATTCCTGCTTCTTTGGTTTCAGTAAAGAAGTGATGAACAAGTCCCACCAAGCTGAACTTTTCCTCTTTCAGCACATTCAGCTCTCTGAAAGTGAATGGAAATATGAACTGGATGTCCTGGTTGGCTTTGTCTTCAGCCCAGTCCAGGCTGTATTTCTGTGTTAAGACTGTTTTCCCAATGCCAGCCACTCCCTTTGTCAGCACTGTTCTGATTGGTTCATCTCTTCCAGGTGAGGCTTTAAAGATGTCTTCTTGTCTGATGGTTGTTTCTGGTCTGTCTGGTTTCCTGGATGCTGTTTCAATCTGTCTGACCTCATGTTCATCATTGACCTCTGCAGTCCCTCCCTCTGTGATGTAGAGCTCTGTGTAGATCTGATTCAGGAGGGTTGGGTTTCCTGCTTTAGCGATGCCCTCAAACACACACTGGAACTTCTTCTTCAGCTTAGACTTAAGGTTACGATGACAAACAGCAGCTGGAAGTTCTGAATAATAATAATAAAAATACAACTTTAACAATCATATTTTACAAAATGCTGATGACAATTTCTGACCCACTGAGAAATGACTGAACACACTGGTGTCACAAGTGTCTCATTTATCCAGCAGCTTAAATCTTTAGATAAATCCTCTTACGTCTCTGCAGACGGTCAGCCAGCTCCTCCTGCTTCATTCTCCTCAGGAAGTCCACTGTGATCTTCACAAATGCCTCTCTGCTGTTTCTCCTCTGCTCATCATCCTCCCTCTGAAACTCCAAGCACTGGGGCTTATTTGGATTCAGAGCCTTCTGGATCTTCTTCAGCTCGCTCTTCACAAAAGTGATGATGTTGTCCTCCACCAGCTGGAACAGAATACTTTATGAATGACCCACCACTCTGAACTTTAGTCCACACAACATCCACTTCTTTACGATCAAGGGGCATATCATCCGCGAACTCTTTACCAATTATAGGTTTGACTTTATCTGATTAACTGAGACTTTGTCCACAACTCCATGATCCCAAAACGTTGATTCTGTTCATATGAATGCAGCGATTTCAGTGGGAGAAACATTTCACTGGTGTTCAGAGCTGAACTACCAACAGGTTGATGATCAAAGCCAGAAACTTGGAGATGTTTCAGGTGACTGAGTTGATCGTACAGACAACTGGTCTTAAAGGTTCACTCTGTTTACACATACAGATCAGTATTTAAGGTTTGACTCTCATCATCCACTGGGGCACAAACTGGGCGTCATCAGGACACTACAACACAGAACAAACACCATCCCCACAGACACAGCAGCCAGCGAAGCAGAAGAACTTCACATCAAGAAGGTCCTGAGTAAATGTGAACGCTGGTTTGAGGGCGGAGTCAAGGAGGCCATTTATGTGAAAAGGAAAGACCATCTCTGAATGGAGGAGGGGCCTAAGGGTACATTTGTCACCATCTTACATGCTGTGATTGCAGCCATTCCCCAGCTCTCTGTGAACTGGACTCATGACCATTGATCAACAACCATTGATCAATGGTCCTGACAATATGCGTACCAATGATCAATGAACTGACCTCCCAGCCCATTGTTCCTTCAGTGGGCTGGTTTCAGTCATACAAATGTCCTGTTTATGAGATTGAAACCTGCAGTCAGCTGAGACTGAAGAAGTCACCTGATGATGATGAAACGTTTCTCCCACTGAAAACATCCAGATGAACAGAATCAAGCTTTTTGGGATTTACGTACCTGGATGATTGAGCATCAAGACACAACTCTGTGACTTTTCTCAGATGAATAAATCCTCTCCTCCAGCTTTGTTTACATCTACCAGCCCTGTGGCGCTGCCCAGGGACAATAATCTATGTGAGAGGTGGAAAGTCATACAGGTGTCTGCTCCTGCCTTCAGTTATTTTATCTACTGTGTGTCAACTGGCTGAACCTCCTCCAACTGTCTACTGTCTCCCTAAACTCAACAATGACTTAGTGATCTATCCATTCTCTGACCAAAGACATCCTGCTGCAGGAGGTTAACATAGCAGCCAATGATGATCCCACTCACTGTGAACAACACATTTGGACCTGATTTGCTGCTCTGGTTCACACGTGAACTTCCACTGCTGCTGTCACCAACTTGAGAGGCTCTACAGAAAAACTGGACTTGTCCATAAAAATCATAAACTACATTACAAGGACAGCATTGCTCAATCAACTCTAATTACTATGACCATGTTATCTCTTCTAACTAAGGTACAGACACTCAAACTTGCTGCCTTCAGTGAGAAGTCAAATGTCTGAATATGAGCTAGAAGCCGCTGAGAGTCCTCCTCCTTCCCGTGGGGTTTACTTTCTCTACTACTTTCAATATAAACACGCCCCTTTCATGCACCTGCAGAGGGCCACCAGCAGATGGAGCTGTCTTAAACAAATCCACTTGGATAGTTAGCTGTAGATGATTTTCTCAGTATGATTGTAGGATTTTGAGTTATTCTTCAGATTTATTTAAACTCCTATATTGTGCACAAGTGTTGAGCGACCCATAATTTCTCTGTACTTTTCATAAGAGCAGCCAGACTTTCAGCTAGTTTTTCTTTTTTAAGAGCTCAAAGTTATTGAAGAAACAGTTATTCAGCTTCATTCCCACTGATCTCGACTACAAACTGTTTCACTTTGGTTTCTGTTTAAAGCCTCGATGTTTAAAACGTTTCCCTGTGATCACATTTGCACCGTCTGATTTCAAAGTTTGTTTTCTTTTGGTCATTTAGTCCACAGAGTCCTTGGTGTTCTGAAAGGGACCTATAAATAAATGCATTATTATTAATATTAATAATAAAGTAGTTGTTGTACATGTACAGACCATAAATATGGAGTCCAGCTGTGTTTGATGCTGCTGGGCAGACTGACCACTGGGAACCTCTGAGCTCTGCTGCTCCACTCTGTGGAAGAACCATGAAGGATTAGATCAACACAGGATAAAGATCCAGGAGTTTCTGCTCAAATAACTTCATCTGAATCAAGTCTGTCAAGTTTTAGACTCTCAGATTCTGAAGATATATTTTCTGTTTTCTATGAACTTTCTTTCATCAGTGATGGAAGTGATGATGCTGCAGAAGCTCAGAGGAAACTTTGAGAAAACTGTGATGAACCATCAACTAATGCTCTCAGGAGGCCAAAGGTCCCTGAATGTAACTGTGCAGTAGATTCAACGAGTGTTTGAAACCTGACCACTTCCATATGTTTTCATTCTAACACAAGAAGTCCTTTTCTCATTGCTTTGATTTGAGTTTTCATTTGAGTTTTCCGAGTCTCGTATTTGGAGTCGAGTCTAATCAATGATCTGACAGAAGAACATTAAAAAGGATTTACCAGTGCTGTCAAAATTAACATGTAGGGTTAGGGATTCATCTGTTATCATGATTAACATGATAAATACCTTTAACACGACACATCTGGAGAGCAGAACGACTCAAAATCCCTGAAATGTTTCTATCAACGCACTTCGAGCAGTTTGTCCGAGTAGAGTTACCTTTGCACACGTGCAGATGTGCAGCACATCTGTTAGTGACGGAAGCTGAACCAATCAGCTCAATATGGAAGATGACAAACACACACTGACCTCTCGATGGAAAGTTTGAGTATTAAAAAAATAACAAGACGGACCAGCCGACCAACATGAAGGATTCTGCACATCGTGACAGAAGGAATTTTCTTTTCACCGAAGCACTTCCAGCTTAAAATATCACAACAATGCAAAGCACTGATGACACAACTGCCAAGTGGACAAACTGCAGACCTGTTAGTGTTGTTAATGACATAGTTTTGGTTCCTCGTGTCAAAGACTTGAAGAAGAGTGACAGAGAGTGTTAGACTGCTGCAGGATCAGTGCCACCTCCACAGACCTGTGAAGAAAATGATTGTTTGACAGATGGGCTCAGATTCAGGATCAGCTGAGGAGTTTGTGGCTGACAGAATCCTGCAGGTACAGAGCAGAGCCCATCATTAGCATGCAGGACTGTCCCTGGGGGGGTCGGCTCATTCAGGAGGTTAATCAATGTTTACATGTTCAATAAACATGTTAAGACCATGTTGCCCTTTTCTCTCGAGTCTGTTTGCTCATGAAATGAAATTTGATTCGTTTACATTAAAAATGATGTTTAATGGTGATTAATCCAAATGAATCCACAGTAACCCTGTGATGAGTCTGATTAAACATTTTCATTAACAGCAGTAATATAGATTATATATTATTATATATTAGTGCACACTTAGCTTTTAGTATATATGTTTGTTACAAAGTTGTATTTACAGCAGAGAAGCTGAGTTAAAGACTGAAAACTATTCAAAGTCTCTTTGAATTGAAGCGTTTAACATTCTTTGTGTTTATTCTGCATTGACTTCATTATATGGTGTAAACGTCTGTTACAGGCTTAAATATAAAGTTGGAAAAATGTAACTGCAGCTATTGATCAAGTAATTGTGATTAATCAGGATTAATGACAGAAGATTGTGTCATTAATTAGTCATGTTTTAATCTAGTGACAGCACTAGTGTTCACTCTGGTGCCTCCAACTGTTTTACGCCCTTTCAACACCTTCGTGGTCAAAAGTGTACACGCACAAAATCTACAATAAAACCCTCACGCAGCAATAGGACAGACACACAATCCATTTATCTCTGTGTCTCAAACACACACACGTGTATTCAAAGCCTCGATTTGTTCATATTTCATCTGTTGTGTTTTTATCTTCAGCGTTTTCAGTGTTGCTGCATTTACACCAAAAATGTTTCCATTGATGAATCAGATTGATTTGAATGTGTTTCATCCATACAAATCCCTCCCTGGTGGTCACATGACTCTATAACATAACAGGAGTCATGTGACAAGAGTTTCATGCTGTAAAATGTCAAAATGGTTGAATGTGGTGGAGTAAAAATGTGAGATGTCAGCTACTTTTCTTCAATATGAAATGTTTGCAGGGCCTGACAGGAAGTGGACGGACGCTCTGATCACTTCCTGTTTGCTGAAGTGGGTTTTCAGTTGTTTAGAAACCAAAGGCTTGTTTTAAAAGACAGTTTAAATGGGACTGAGGGAACGACGTGTTTGTAGTTTATATCCAACAACATCAAGCAGTTTAATCAAAGAGTTCATGTTGCTAACAGCTCACCTCTCTGCAGCAGACACAGGCTGGACTTTAAAATCAATGAGACCACCTTTAGACCGGTCACTCTGTAAGGACACAGAGCTGGGTCGAGGTCCAGGTTTGAGTCTCTGATGGATCCTGAAAAAGTTATAAATCTTCAGTAAAATTCTCATCACATATCAGCTGATATTATTGGTATTAGCTTACCTTTTCTCAGCTGACTGTCTTTGCTCAAATATCTTAATGGCATCTTTGACTGAGTTACTTTCATAAGACACAGAGCTTGGTGGAGGTCCAGGCTGGTTCCTGTGAATAATGATGGAGCAGTGATGTGAGTGCTGAGCTGTGACATGGAGAAGAGTCATGGACAGTTAGAGATGGTCATCTCACCTCTGAGCTTTGGTCTGGCTCTCATGTTCCCCACACAGAGTGCTTTTAGAGGGAGGGACTCCCTCCTCTCTGTCCTCACACTGATCCATGCTGCTCAATTCAGCTCACACACACTTTCTACCTGCAGAGGAAACACAAATCATTCATGTGCACATCAGCTGAAATCCTCCTTTCATCATGTGTGCTGTCCAAATATCAGCTGCTTCTTTCCTGCTTCATCTCAGTGTCAGCTGGATGCAGTCAGACAGCAGTGTGAGGCAGAGGAAGCTGCCATCAGCTGCTCTGCTATCAGTCCACTAGATGGAGCCTGAAGCACACACGATGCATTCACTGACACACACTGATTCACTGTTTGGGAAACTAGAAAAATGTTGGTCTTGAACTAGCTGCATAATGCAGACAGGGTAGGACCCAAATATAACGGCGAAACATCTTCAAGCAACTTATAGAAGTCCAGATGCTTTTCTTTCCAAGCTCCTTCAACTATGATGACCTGGATGACTGAGAACCTTCACAGGAAAAATGAAACACACTGAACAAAGAATGCAAGACTTTCACAATAAAACAGCAAACAAAGGAACACAACACTGACACGTGAGCTTGACAGAGGAGTGGAGGAAAGGCAGACGAGAGTGAGCGAGGGAAAGAGGAGACAAGAGAGACATGACAGGCTGAGGAAATATAGAATGGAGCACCAGGCCTCACACAAACACACACAAACACACACAAACACACACAAACACACACAAACACACACAAACACACACAAACACACACAGAGACACACAGAGACACAGAGGGAATCTAATGATCAAGGAACTAAACAGGAAGTATAAGAAACTCAAAGAAGCATAAATAAGACTGTAAATGAACCAGAACCATAAACCATAATACAAAAAATGCAAAGTGCTTGGTCAAAGGGACCCAGAACCATTAAAGTTCTTTTCTTTGCTCTTCAGTGTTTGAGTTCAAACAGACTCCACATTAAACTATGACAGCACCGTCCCTGCTGCTGCTGTCAGACCTGTTATTCACTCACTGCTCGCCAGTGTTTCTAATGAGTTTTACTCATCCATGAGAGTTTAAAGCTTGCACTTACAAGCAATGTTCCCTCTAATGTTTCACGTGTCTGAGCGAACACACAACCTCCCTGAGCGATCCACTGTGAGCGACATTAGACGTGTGCACTGTGGTCACGCCAGCGTCAAATCCATCCAAGTTACATGTTTATTAAAATAATCAATTTACAGCGTTTACATTTCTGTTAAACTACTTTTAATTAACTGCTTTAGCCCACTTACAATGAAAGTTAAAAAAGAAAATCTTGTTCATGACCTGTAGCATGTTAACACTATTGGAAGGAAAAATAACTTGAACTTCAATTTTGAAAACACAACTTTCTTTAAATAAAGCTCTGACTTGTATTATGAGTCTGTGGTCTGGGAGAGAGTCTGTAACTCTGTCTGCAACATACAGTAAATAATGACCAATGTTGGGCAGTTAATTATATAGTTACTTCTTCAAAAAAGTAACTGAGTTTTGCAAACAGAGTTTTTTGCAGCTGTTTACTGCAAAAAACTACAGCCAAGGTGTTTTTTTTAAAACAAACATTTCAAACTATTTACAGAACAATCAGCTGTTCTGCATCAAATCTGATGCCACACAAATTATTTGTTTAATATCCATGAAAACAGAATTTATTAAATTTAACGGACTTAGAAGTTAACAGGAAGTTAGCGCGCTAGTTTACACCTAAACATTTCATACCATGTTCTGACTGAGATTTCTGAAACTAATTCAAACGTACAGCTCTGCTATCACTTCCAACATAAATGAAGACAGAAAACTAAACAGCAGTGGCGTTTGCAGGGTTACTGAAGTTGGACTACCTGGTATATAATGTTGTGCTACGTGATTGCTAGCGACCAGTGTTGGTCAAGTTACTTGAAAAAAGTAATCAGTAACTAATTACTGATTACTCCCCCAAAAAAGTAATCCCGTTACTTTACTGATTACTTATTTTCAAAAGTAATTAATTACTTAGTTACTTAGTTACTTTTTAAAAACACGATTTCCAACCTGAAGAGGTGATAAAGTGATAGATCTTTCAGCCCAATTCTACTTTTTCTACATAATCCATCATACAAAATGTAATCAAATGGAAAAGTCTCTTTTTAAAACTTGTTTTATTAGTTTTAATCTTTTAACTTTATGCATCAAGCAAACATTTAATTATATGCAACATTCTCTGACTTGAATAAATTAGTTTAACATTTAAACCTATTTTCTACACATTCCAGCACATAAAATAAAATATTTTTTGTGTTTTCACTCACTCTTTCAAACAGATGCAAGTAAAACACAGCAGAAAATAAATAAAGTCAAAGACTCAGCGGTCCTTTTGCTCTATTTTCACCTGTAAAGCAGGAGCAGGGTAGGCGGAGGGTTACCCTGGTGCAGGTGTGCTGCGGTCAGTTGAAGAATCCGCGCGAGTTTCTCTGTGAGTTTCCCATTACGTCGTAGCTACTCGGTGCTTGCTCGGAAGTTTAGGGGTTTTTTTCGCTGTAAAAAGAAGTTTTCTTCCCACGCACGATGGACGCTAATGTTTTTGTCACTTTTTATGGAATCAAACTCAAAGTAAGGTCAGTACTTCCACGCTTTAAACGCTGCACGCTCATACTCTCTCTGCACTCGATATATTATCCATTGTTGATCTGCACACAGCTGCTGTCACCAACGTCGCACTCGCTTACGTCACTGTCATGAGACATTCTCGCAAAAAAATCACGGTTTTAGTAACGCAGTAACGCAGCGTTCCTATGGGAAAGTAACGGTAATCTAATTACTGATTTTGCAATAGTAATCCCTTACTTTACTCGTTACTTGAAAAAGTAATCAGATTACTGCCCATCTCTGCTAGCGACACAGCTATGTTAGCATAACATTAGCACAGTGAAGCTGGAGGATGAACCCCAACTCTTTTTCCACTCGATAAAAGTTAACGTGAGTGATTCTGGTGGTCAGGGACAAATGCAGTCGCATAGCAGGATGCTGTACACGGGCCAAACTTCAGTCACGAGAACAACTGAGATCATTCATCCACAACACGAGGCTAGTTATTAATATACTGCCACAACATGGGAATAGAGCAGCTGCAGAGAATTCAACATTATTGAATCAATGTTACGGAAGTGGAGGAAGCGCAGTTTTTGGCTTTCCCCGCGTTTCAAAAGTG
The DNA here is from genome assembly GCF_057382095.1 of Aulonocara sp. 'chitande type north' Nkhata Bay. Taxonomy (NCBI): domain Eukaryota; kingdom Metazoa; phylum Chordata; class Actinopteri; order Cichliformes; family Cichlidae; genus Aulonocara; species Aulonocara sp. 'chitande type north' Nkhata Bay. The sequence continues at coordinate 6,272,259 of NC_141347.1, read as the reverse complement.
CTTCATCTCTTTGCTGTGACTGTCACCCAGCATAATTGCAGAGGATAATGGTTTTAACCGCTGCGATGCTTTCGACCAAAACAGGTGCAGTTTGATGACATCATCACATGCGCTGTCGCGATAGAGCGGTATAGTCAACATCTCTATCGTTGACCAAATTTAATCGATTCTGTCGTTTATTGTTTATATCGCCCAGCCCTACTGGGTGTGATTTTGTTGTATTGGTTTGTTTTTTGGTTTTATGTTTCCATGTAGATGAATGAAGACAGATTCACTCTTACCTTTTCAAAATGTCTATAAGGTAGACGAGGTCTATGCTTTTCTGCCCCTTCACAGATAATCCCAGTGATTTTCCCTTGGTCTGAAATTTCACCTGATCTTGTGATATTGAGAGTCATCTGCCTTTGAGGCAGCTAACCAAACAGTGTTCTCTAAACTCTAACTTTAATATACTTTGATATATTTCAGATTTCTGAGCTCTGCTCTGACTCCGTGCCAGTAGCTCCTTAATATGACTTTAGTTTGATCAATAATTAACCTGCAGAAAGTTTCTGTTCCCACTCCACCACGCCGAACAACCCTGAGAACAAATAATATGATGTGGGTGTGTCTGCAGGCTTCAGCACTGTGAGCATTAAACACAATAAAAGACTCACAAGTTCCTGCTCAAAGGTCAGCTGCCTTTAGATCAATCATTAACCTGCAGCAGGATCCAGTCTTCTGCCTGTTGTGGTTGTGACAGCTGATCGTAGGAGAGTTTGTTTGTAGGAGGTGGAGATGTTCTCAGATCAAGTGCGTAATCGTCTCTTTGTGTAGACGCTAAAAGCTGTGAGCCAAAACTCTCTGCTCTGAAACTCTTCACTCAGTCCTCACGCTGAGAGTTTAGAGGCTGAACTTCTTGTTCCTCCATAACACTTTTCATGAAACAGCAGAAATGAGCTTGTGTTTCTCAGCAGTGCGCACACAGAGAACCGATCCTCTCTGCTCAGTCTGAACAAATCAAAGTGAAACGTCAGTGAAAACACAGCTGCTGATCAAACTGTGTCAGATTAATGCCTCAATGTTTCACTGTGAGGTTAAAAAATACATAAAAATGATTTAAAGAAGTAGGAGGCAGATTTTCACAATAAGAGCACTTTGTTTTTAATTCAGTTAATGTCAAACTGTCATCAACACCTCTGTGTTGTCTCCGTCTCTGAGCAGATTCAGGCATTACTCAAATAATAAAGGCTTTTTTTTTTCACTATTATACTTTTCATTAGTCTCCAGGTTGATGATTATAAACAGAATTATTAAAGTTTTTATCATTTCAGGCTGAAAATCAACATGAATTTGGTTTTAATCAAAGAAGCTCCTTTAATGTGTGTCATTAAAATCCTCACACAGACTTAAAAAGGCGACATTAACATTAAAATAAATGAAAGAAGCTTCAGCTGAGAGCTTCATGCAGTCATCATCAGCAGCTCATAGCAGTCACAGCTCTTTATTACGCAGCTTTGCAGGAATTAAAGTGGCTGAAGTGTCAGAGTTTGTGTGAGAAGCTGCTTCATGGACAGCTGTACACACGTCTTTATTATTTCTTCATAAATCAAACACACAGGTTTGTCTGCAGATGATTTAAAGTGTGTCGTTGTGCAGTTAAAGCTGTTGGTGTGACGCCCTGACCTCCTGTGAATGAAACAGCCAATCAGATCCATCAGAGAGAGAGCAGGAAGTGTGTGTTTGTGACAGAACAAGGAAACAGTGATGATGATGAACATAAAGGTCCTCTGATGTTTCCTGTTACAGTAACGCTTGTTCATCTGTTGCTCTCCTACACTTTCCTATAAATAAAGGAGAAAAAGTCCGTTTAGTTTCATTTCCTACAGCTCAGAGTTACACTTCACATTCCTGCTGTCACATCAAAAAGCTTCACTTTGGTCCAACATCTACATGTTAACATGAAACACAGACAGACTCAGAACATCTGGAACATCTGCACTTTGACCCAAACTGTTATAGCAGGATATTTTCTGCATATTTCTTATGTTGGACCTGTTTGAACTGTGTGGAGCAGGGAAATTATTTTACTGCTATTGTTAAATAATTGTCATCATTACCATTGCATTAATAATATAATCTGGAGTTTATATTGCATTCAGGGGTTGAACAGTGTGTGTCTTTCAGAAAGACTAAGTTGCAGGCTGACAGGAAGTTGCAGGTTTGCAGAGTGTGCCTTTTGCAGAACTGAAACCGAAAGCAGACGAGACACAGACAGTAGGTGAAGAGGTGACACAAAGAGCATGTGAGGTCAACACATACACACACATTAGTTAGATTTATTTAGAGGAGAGAACGGAAAGTACCAAGCCATGAAAATAGAAGATGATTTTCTAGGTGAAAAGTCATTCTGGTGTTGATCTGATCTATGTATAAAATGTACCGGTGACGCATGAAGGGGCGTCAGTAAACAAACCCTGATGCTATAAAATATCTGTTCATGCTTTGATTAAGTTGAAGACTACTTGCTGTCTGCATACAGAGTGTCTTCCCACACGTGTGTTCATTAAAATCATTGTTTGACCAAGACCTTCTGGACCATGGGTGGTGTGTACTCTCCTTCCTCAACTTTGAACCTTAACATTTGGGGGCTTCGTCCGGTGGTTGAGGAGGGAGGATTGGAGGTTTAGATGGAGAAATTTGGTGGTCTCTGAGGTGGTCTGACGGGCAGACATGAATTCCAGTGGTCGAAGTGAGTGGGCATAAGCCGGCTTATCCAAAAGGTAAGGCACTACCTGTTGAATTATTTCCAAAGTGTGCCAAATTGGACATGATAAAATTTAAGTCTACTCACTGAAGTTACTGGTGGATGTCTGTTTTGATTTTGATGAAAAATTTCATGAGTTGAAGCAGTTAGAGTTCTGCTAAGAAGAAATGAAAGCAGTAAAGTCTGCTAAAGCAGTTAGAGTCTGCCAGGAAAAGTTTAAATACTGGGTTGAAGTCCCAAAGAAATTGAGTTAGAGTCTCAAGTAGTTTGGTAGGGTATTTGGTCATTTTGTGGGTTAAAGTCCCGGTTGGTCATTAGGTCAGACCTTGGTTGGTCATTTTGTGGGTTAGAGTCCCCATTGTCCATCAGGGTCGATCTGCCTCAGTCATACACTTTGTTGGGTGTTGATTGTTGTTTCAAAGTATTATAAATTATTCTAGAACGGCAGTTCGAGTCTGCTAGGAAGCGCAGAGCCCGGAGGTTACGCTCCCTCCTTGTCGTGGACGCGCGACATTGACCTGTCGGCGAACAGGGTTAGTTCAGTTTGGCTTAACTGTGGGGTACAGGGCATCCTGGAATTAAGCTAGGAGTTAGAGTCTCCTTACCGTTTGGAACGGTAGTCTGCGCTTTTTTGGTCAGAAGAAGTTGGACTTCGGGCGTGTAACTTTAACCTAAAACTTCAAAGTTTGGGTTGGTTGACGCTTTTAAATTGAGTTAGGGATTTTAGAAATGAGGCCAGAAACAGTTAAAGTCTTGATACTGGTTAATTGGTCGCAAAAACTCAGGGAGTTTATCCGCTGGGCGGTTATTTTAAATTTGTCTAAAATTGTGTAGGTGCTAAAGCTGACAGATCTGACAGTGGTTGTAAATATAAGACGTCGTTGTAATATAGAATAAGAAAATTTGGTGTGAGAGATCTCTGTGTGTCGAGTCAGTAATGCACTGACTGCCTGCTGCTATTTTTTAGATGTGTGTGTGTGAGTGTGAAAATGCAAGGCAAGGCAAGGCAAGGCAAGTTTATTTGTATAGCACAATTGAACAATAAGGTGATTGAAAGTGCTTTACAGAGACATTAGAAACAAGAACAAATAAAAAGCATGATTTAAAATTGATTAAAACAAGCAAATAAACTAACTAATTAACAAACAAACAATCAAAACAGTATATAAAATCAAAACAGATAAAATCAGAACATGCTTAATAATGCAAATTAGTAAGCAGTGAACTGTTTAAGCCACAGTTGGTTTTACAAATACTGCTGCAAACATTGTTGAGTGTGTGTTTAAAATGTCATTCATGTTTATTAGAGGACTACTGGCTGTCTGCGTACAGAGTGTCTTCCCACACGTGTGTTCATTAAAATCATTGTTTGACCATGGGTGGTCCAACATCTACATGTTAACATGAAACACAGACAGACTCAGAACATCTGGAACATCTGCACTTTGACCCAAACTGTTATAGCAGGATATTTTCTACATATTTCTTATGTTGGACCTGTTTGAACTGTAAATGACCTGTAATCATCTGTAAATGGTGTGAGACACACTGAGGCCACCTACAGGGCAGCTGGGGAACAGCAGGGATCTGAAATCATATGAGACGTTAGTGAGTGAGAAGAACAAACGGACTTAAGATGGCTCGAAGTGATCAAAGTTGATCTAAAACAGAAGATAAATCCACTGATTCTTTGTAAAGTTCATCTGCTGCTCACATGAATCCATGAAAGATTTATTTCACTGAATGTTTCTTCAAAGCTCATTTCAACCTGTTGAAGTCATGAATGAAAGTGCAGACTGAGAGTGGATCACATGATGTTTGAGGTGTGTCATGTGACATGTTCAGTATTGTCACACATGTCTAGATTGTCCCTGATATCATAACTGCTCAAACACTGATGATTATATTTGAAGAATTATTCCTGATGGCAGCAAAGTTTGAATGGAGCTCTCTGTCTGTGCTGATTTGTCGCCCTCTGGAGGTCAAAGCACAAACCTACAGGGCAGCTGGGGAACAGCAGGGATCTGAAATCATACGAGATGTTAGTGAGAAGTTAGAACAAACGGACTTAAGATGGCTCGAAGTGATCAAAGTTGGTCTAAAACAGAAGATAAATCCAAAGCAGCATCAGATGAATGTTACCATTTCCAGTTACGGTGCCCTTCATCTAATATGGAAATGTGTTGGTTTTTTTAGCCGTGTTGTTGTTCTTCCTATTGTGTTTAGGCCAGAGATGCTCTTCAAACAGCGGACAGACATGACCACATTACAAGAACATGGTGTGAGTCTGATTTGATATTCCAGTCAACGCTGAGAGACCTTAACCAGGAAGTCAGAGGTCAGCTGATGCTGCGAGCAGGAAGTGAACCAAGGGAAAGGTCCACTCTACTCAATCTCAAAGAAAATATGCTGGTGTTTGTTGATGTTGATGGTACAATAAAAATATATAATATAATAAATAATAAAATATCATGTGATGATGAGATGTGTTGTTGGTGTTTGTATTTTCTGTAAATGTCTTTTTTAATGTAAATGCTTTGTTCCAGACGGACAGGGAATCAGTTGCTGTACGATGACATCATCTTGATGTTGACGAGGAGGGCGAGAAAAACTAGTTTTGTCCTGCAGATGGCGATCTTGCACCGTGTTCAGAGAGCCGACACTTTGATGGTGCTGCTCTACTCAGCTTACTTTAGCCTGGGTTGGACTCTATATGAGCAGCTTCCACTCTGGTTTCACTCTTAAACACACTTGTTTGATTTCACTTGTAAAAGTTGAAGAATAAATATTTTATTACAAAATTATTTGTTGATGCATTTTTTTAGGGTCAAATATCTTGTTTGATTTGAGGAATGAACTGTTAGGGTGGAAAAAGTGAATCAGGTTAAAATAGTGGTGCTTTATATCAGTGAAGATGTATAATGTAATTTAAAATGTTGATGATGGGTTGTAGTGGGCTTGTACTTACAAAACTGCCTCATTTTATTGGAACGATCCACAGTTGCATCCATTCACGGATGACATCTGACATCATTTGACATCTGGTCTGAACACGTTTGTACACAAGATGCCTCAGTTCTGGATGTTCCCACAGACTCCTCTGTGCACCTAAAGAAAAGGTCAAGGGTCAGCAGCACATGTAGTTGGGACAATTCTTCAGTCGCACAAACTACACAATGATTTTCCTCCAATGACGACTTTTCACTTGCAGAAATGGTCCTGTGTGATTTCCAGGCTGTGATATAAAAACTAGTTCCTAATGGCAGCGACTCACTCAGTAAACATGTGTTTCCTTCACCAACCTCACACACAGATCCAATAAGATCAGGAAGTGGGCAGTATAGTACAATATGTGTTATTCTGTGCTGCACTGCCCAAACTAAAGATCTGCTGAAGTGTTGGAAATGATCCAGATGTTTATTTTGGACGATACAGCAGAAGATCAGACATGAAAGTGGAGATAACACAGAAGACCTGCAGCAAAGGTCAGAGGTCAGACTGGGCCCCTGGATTCAACAATGAGCCAATGATCATCAAGCAGTGACTAAAGCAGAGCCCTGACGTTCTGACATTCATCACACAGTCAGAACAAATGTCTGCTGATGACTTCATCTCATGAAACGACTGATAGATGTCAGTTCATTGATCAGCTGAGCTGCTGATCTTCATCGTCACAGAAACATTCAGCTTGTTTCAATCAGTAAATAACTCCCACTACTCCCAGTTTGAACTGTTCCCACTCAAAATGCTGTGAGAACAATGATCATTGTAGAACTTCACAAACATCACGTGTTGTTTTCCACATGTAAGATCAGCAAACACACAGAAACTTCCTGTTGCCACACACGGCCTCTAAAATCTCTTCCACGCTTTCTGTCTGAAGTCCACTCTCTGTGTCGGATCCACAGGAAACAACAAGGTCTTATTAACATGGTTTTCAATGTGTCTCCTTCCAAAAAGTCCAACCAATGAACAAATGTGTGTATTTGTGGAGGCCGAACAAAAGCATGACACATTTCTCTGTTTCTATAAACTGGAGTCAAACACAAACATGAAGAGTTTCACTGACAGACTCCAAAATGCCCCCACAGTGGATCAAAGGGAAATCCTACAGTGTGGCCAGAGACTCTTAATGGCTCCAACATCAACACATCCACAATGTTGGATCCAGTTCTGCCTCACAGAGTTACTAAGACACACCCTCTGCAGCATCACAACAGCTCCACCTGCTTCACCTGCCTCCTCAGCATCTGTACACCTGAAGAGAAAAGAAAGGCTCCAACAGCTCAAATCTACAAAGGATTCATGAAGTTTCATCCAACAATAACATGTTTGCCTTCCACAGTGTGCTGTTAGACACCACTGTACCTCTGCCATTTCAAAAAGAGCAGCTTGGGAACATTTTGGCTCCAAACACTTTGTGTTTAAGTTCTTTGTTTTCTTTGTGAAGCCGACAACATCTGGAGCTTTGTGACTCATAGAAACATCATTTTGTTCTTTAGATGACAGCAGATTGGGACTGAATAATCAATCACTATCAAACCAATAAAGACAAACATGCTGATTTTACAGGAACTTTGTTGGAGAAGCTGCAAAGACATGAAACTGGTGGAGATCCCAAACCAGTTGATAGTGCTGGTTATTCCAAATAAAGCTGTTTCCCTTTGAGATGAAATGACTTTGTGTCCTGATATATAATAAAGATGTTGTTGTTTTTGAGCCCCTGTATTAAAAGTAGTTTAAAGTCAGCTTGAGTTTGATGTCTTTATGTCAAAGCTGCTCATGATGTTGAGCTGCTGATGGAATAAAAACAATATAAAAGCATGTAGTCCAGACTTAAATGTAGCCTGTTGTTAGCTGAGGTCCACACACAGTGTTTGACAGTGTAAAGTGTGTGAAAGGGCTGCTGGTGGAGCTCACTAGGATGAGCAGGTGACCACGAGGTGGAGAGCAGCTGGCCTGGCTTTGACCCGGGCCACGCCCCCTTTCTCTCTGCTTTGCTGTCACTTATCTTCACTGCTCTGTCCAATAAAGCTGAAAAAGGCCCCGAATCAAAGAAATCTGCTGCAGCCTCTGAAACGTCTTCTGTTTCCTTCCCGACGGCTTTTTCACCGTCAGCCCATCAGACAGTCCAGCAGCATTTATGATGATGTCATGATGTTGAAGAGGCTGCTACGGTGGCCTCCCGTGACCCCCAGCCTCATCACAGCTGAGATGCAGACATTTGAAAACATTCAGCAGACAACTGAATAACAGTCCAACACAACAGTCTGTGTGCAGACACACACTGACCTTTCATAGAGTCAAACACAGCTGGTTGAGTCATTTCTCTGTGAGTCTAAAGTGAATCTAGTATTTGAAAGTCCACTTCCTGTATTTGTTGTTGAAGACTTCTTCAGCTTCTTCTCAAGGACATCAGCTGCTTGTTTGGCAGCAGAGGCAGTTAAGAAGCTTCCTGAAAAACACTGAACAGTGAGTTCACTGTGGCATATGACAGATTCAGCTTTCTGTGTGCAAATGTGTCTGTGTCGACCTTTCAAATGCTGTTGAATCCAAAACATCAGCGGCTCCTCGGCTGCTCGCTTCATGCACTTCTGTCTGTGTGACAGTCCAATGACATCACAGCTGTTTCCAGCCCCAGTGTCTCAGGACTGGACACCTTTAAACACGTCGAGGATCAAACAGCGTCCAGCTAAACACACATGAAACTATCAGAGCTGACAATCATTCCAATAACATCTAATGGTTCATGTATGTAGACACAGGACTACAAGGAAATGGCTCTCAGCATCTGGCTGTGGGAACACATGAGTCCCTGTTTGTGTTCAGATTGTGTGCATGTTTTAGACGTGTGTCACATGTAGAAACACAACAATCCCACAATGACACACAGATGTGTTTGACACAGCTGTGCAGCTGTAAGTTGTTTCTAATGATTCATTGAAGCTCTTCTAACATTCTGGAGACGATCAGTACATGAATCTGTTCAACACGACAACAATTTGACTTCAGTGTGAACGTTTGCATTAAATAACCTTCTTCATCCAGCTGACAGCATCTTCATCCTATGATGTGAACAGTTCCTCCTGTTGATGACAAACCTCTGACAGGATCTGCTTGAGGAGCTTTTTCATGTGCAGCTCTCTGAGCTCAGGGCTGAGCTGCTGTTTCATCTTTAAGAGCTGCTGCCTCCTCGCCGGACTTGTTCTCCTCTTCTTCTCCTAATGACACCATTTCTGCTTCATATAAAATTCAATAAAGATGCTGACATGTATCTGTAGCAACAACATCATTGAATCTAGAACAACTGGAGCCAAACCAGTGGCTCTGCTGGGATCACTGGTGAGCCAACACTTCCTTGTTGATGCAGATTTCAGGGCTTCCTTTTGCTCCTCCGTTATAACTGTTCTCTCTTCTCAACACATGATGACACAAAGGAATCAGCAGTGACAAAGATGATGCTGAAGAGAAGCACACACTTCACACATATAACAGACCAGTGCAGTTACACACACCTCTGCTCGACATCAGGCCTCAAACAAAGACACAAAACACTAACTTGACTCTAAACAGAAGAAACGAGCAGCTGTTTCTGTTCTGTGCTTATTTATATTTGACACACATGCTTCTCTTTGTGCAAACACACATCGCACTATAAGGGTAACCTCGCACACAATGATTGGACAGCACAGTGATGATGCTGGGAGATCCTATACGCAGCAACACAGAAACACTGAGAACTTTAAACAATGATGGAAAGTGTTATAAATGACTTGTTGGCCTCTGATCTGTCACAAACAGCTGAAACGTGTCTCTCATGAGTCACATGAAGGTTTTTGACAGAAAGGACAAAAAGTAGCTGCAGTCAGTTTGTGTCATTTTTATATTTATTCATCTGGGAGAAAAATCTGAGGGACATTAAAATGTGTTTTCAACAGAGACAAGAACATGAATATAACAGAACAGGTAAATGAACATGTTTCAAGTAAACAGCTGGACTGATCAGGTCCAAACACAGAGTGATAAACTTGTCAAACAGCTGTCATATCTTTATATAGAAGCTCTTTATAAATGCTGCTCACTGCAGTCTGTTTACTAATAATGTCAAAGTGTTAGAAACACAGAAACATCAGAATGGTCTTTGTTCACAGAAACCTGTCTGGGATCCTTTGTTGTTCTTTTGATGCAGAGTTACATTATAAATATAAAGAGTTATTTCAGAGTCTCATCAGTTTTCCTGCATGTCTTTATTTAACACATCAGCAGGGCTGAAGCTCTCATGTTAAACACACACTGATCTATGGACACGTTCATGTGTTTCTAACAGAACCAGGCTGTTATCAGCCTGCACTAACATTATGTCACACACACTGAATGTAACAGTGACAGTTTACATCATCACACAATCAGCTGTGATTGTTTCACTGTCATCAAACGAGTCAACAGGAAGTAGAATCAATAGAAACCAATCATTTCCTGACAGCATGTCTGATGGAAATAAGTGCAGATTATGTATGAAGTCTAACTGCACACAGTAACTGTGTTACAATAAGGACTTAACAGCGCCCTCTGCTGGAGTGTTTCAGTACTGCGTTAACTAGAATACACCACCTCCTCCTCACACCACCTGCTACAGCTCTACTCTTCTATGACTACAGTCATCCACAGCACTGATGTGAGGTCACATGGTTCATATGTAAGGAGCACAGCTGACCTCAGGTCAGTTTAATGACTGTGAGCAGCAGCTGTGTTATTGTCACTGTGACAGGGAGACACTCTCAGACACAGCGCTCATGTCAGCTTGTTCTCATGCAGGAGGATCAGGAGCTCCATGTTTGTCTTTCTGTTTGAATCATGATGTGTTTGTGCCATCAGAGTCTGTCATGAGTACTCAGGGTTTCACAGCAGCTCTTCTGGATGCTGACGAGGACTCCAACCTCATGTTTCACCTCTCTGAGCTTCTGATGTCTGTGAACACTCGTGTTTCTTCTCTGGGCTCATCTGGACAAAAACACCTTTCTGTGTTTGGCTGCAGCCTCATTCTGACTGACAGGAAGTGTGTTATCCATGAGCTGCACTTCTGTGAGGAAGTTTCCTGCTGTGTTTCCTGTCTGTGGACAAACACGAGTGTTCCAGCTGAGGACTTGGTTCCTTCCACCTGTCCATACAGGACATCACGCTGTCTGCAGCTCTGTAAATGCAGCTCCAGGTCCTTCCACGTGCTGCTCTGTATTTGTGCAGTTTGTAGTGTGTCCTGGGAAACGTAGCACACATGGTGTTCTTCTGCTGTTTCCTCCTTTCACTGAGTGTGAAACACTGACGCTGTGCTGTTGTTCACAGAGGGGAGCTGATTCTAGCTGCAGCTGGACTCTGTCATCTAACTGAATGTGTTGGTGCTGATCACGGGGCTCTGAGGGGGGAGCAGCAGGAGGACTCTGGATGCTGACGTCAGTGTATCTGTGGAAGCTCCCACAGCGTGTCTGTCATTCAATATTGTGCTGTATATTGTATCTATGCAAAGATGAACAGACTGTGTGTTCACTGGTCTCTGTGCTGCAGCTCTGATGTCATCATCACTCCCTCCTCCACCCTCAGCAGTCCCAGCATGCTGCTGTGGTGCACCCCACCCTCACTCTACACCTGAGCCACAGACCACACCCTCCACCTCAATATACACCACAGTTTTCTCTGCTGTGGAAATGAGATCAGGAGGAAATCATCATTATTATTATTTAATAAACGCTCACATTAATGTGGGCTTATTTGTTTCATATTAGAAACATTAGTTGAGTGTTTTTAGTATAAAATGGTCAAAGTCCCTCTTTTTGCTCCTCCCCTCACCTGTGGATGGGCGGTGCTGTTACCGTGGTGACAGCTTGGATGTGTTTCAGTCCTGCCTGGTTATCACTGCAGGAATCTTTCACATTTATTACAGGTAATAACTCTGATTTTTCTGTGTATTATGAACCAAATGTATCCTGATACACACAGAGATGGATGAGCAGAGGTTGTTTTTGCAGTTTATGTAGTTACTATGGACTTAATGCATACATATTATTAAAATTAGGGCTATAACAGTTGTATTGATGTATAGCAACTTGAAATGCTCCCACAAATGGCTCCACAGCATGTAAAAATATAACAAAAGCTCTGGCGGACTTGGTTCTGTGGTCAGTCTTAAAGGGTGAAGTTAAACTCTGTAATCTTCACTGTGTCACAGAGTTCAGTGAGTCCCGTTATTCACAGTATCAATCAGATCATCAGAGAACAGCTGATCAGCAATCAGTGGTGCCAACAGCGCCTCCTGTGGTGAGAGGATGCAATAATGCAATGTAGCATTTTTCCACTCAACACTTGCAGTCATGGA
>NC_141347.1:6170146-6255146 GCF_057382095.1 Aulonocara sp. 'chitande type north' Nkhata Bay | reverse complement strand
GAGAGCATTCTCCACAAAACTGGCGCTCTGGAAAGCTCAGCTCTCTCAGACAAACCTTTGCCATTTCCCAGCATGCAAGGCACTCGTGGATGCAGGCACACCATTCAGTGCTGACGAGTATGTTGATGTCATTTTGAGGCTACAGGAGGAATTTGATCACAGATTTGCTGACTTCAAGACACACAGAGCCACCTTTCACATTTTTGCGGACCCCTTCTCCTTTGATGTGCAAGATGCCCCTTCTGTGCTTCAAATGGAGCTCATTGAGCTGCAGTGCAACTCTGAACTCAAAGCAAAGTTCAGGGAGGTGAGTGGAAAAGCAGACAAGCTTGGACAATTTTTGAGAGAATTGAGCCCTAGTTTCCCTCGGCTTTCCCGAATGTTCAAGTGGACCATGTGCCTTTTTGGTAGCACATACTTGTGCCAAAAGCTCTTCTCCACTTTGAACTTCAATAAGTCCAAGTACAGGTCCAGACTTACGGATGATCATCTTCAAGACATACTGAGGGCCGCAACTGCTTCCTCCCTCAGGCCAAATCTGGCTCGGCTATGCGAGAGGAAACGCTGCCAGGTCTCTAGCAGCAAGGAGTAGGCAAGAGAAGCCATGTTCAGAAGAACAGTTCATTTTCTACAGTGTTCCATTCATGTTCAGAAGAAGGTTATAGAACTGTTAATACAGACATTTCAATCTAAATACAGCAGATATAGAAGACTGAAAGAAAAACACAAGTTCACTGACTAAAAATATCTTATTATTTTATTTATGTATTACAGATTGATTTTTTTTCTTATTAATTCTTAATTTGTTTATTTATTTTTCATATTTTGTGTTAAAAAATAAAAATAAAGAGATTTGAGAAGATTGGAATTTTTTAACCATGCCTTTCCTGTGGAAAACCTAATGCGGCCCAGCCTCACCCAGACTCTGCCTGCAGCGGCCCCCAGCTAAATTGAGTTTGAGACCCCTGTCCTACACCATAAATCAGTAAGAGAGGGTACGACCTCTCTCATGGCCCCAAGTGGTGTGTGCATGCCAGAGCACTCTGGAAGGCACACAGAGTCTTTACAGACTACTCAGGATCAAACCTCTATCATTATGCAATCGATTATACAACTCTAAGCATATATGAGTAAATATTTCTAAGCATAAATGACAATCAACAATATAAACCTTACAGCTGGTTTTAATAACAGAATTTATTTGTTTCTCAAACGAGAAAGAGCTATCGAGAAACACTCCTAAATCTTTAGTTCTGAACTTTTCCAGTGGGCCAAGGTCAACATTATCTGCTAATGCTAAATAGGCTGCCGTTATTAACTAATGCTAATTTGACATGAATTAGCATTATGCACTAATGCTAACACTTACTTTTTTTTAAAAATGTGAGTAGCTAATGCTAACACTATTTCCCTTAACTTTATAACAATGTGAACGGCTAATGCTAACACTCTTTTTCTAGCATTATAACATCTGAGCTGCTAATGCTAAGTAGGCTGCCATTAGCACCTACGTCTAATTTAAGGCAAATACGCATTAGAACCTAATGCTCATATCGTTTTCCTTTGCTTTATAACAATGTGAGCAGCTACTGCTAAATAGCATTAGCTAATAACAGCAGTCTAATTTAATGCAAGTTAGCCTCATTTGCATTACAACGATGTGAGGAGTTAACGCTAAGTATGCTGCCATTAGTGGCTAATTCTAATTAGGGGTGAATAAATATTACCAGCTAATGCTAATATCGTATTCTCTTCCCTTTTAACAATGTGAGCAGCTAGTGCTAGGTAGGCTGATGCTAGCAGCTAATGCTAAAGCTAATTTAATGTGAATTAGCATCACATTAGTGAGGAGTTAATGCTAAGTAGACTGCCATTAGCAGGTAATGCTAATTTTAGGTGAATAGGAATTGGCAGATAATGCTAATACCATATTTTCTTGCTTTATAACAATGTGACCAGCTAATGCTATGTAGGTTGCCGTTATTAGCTAATACTAATTTGAGGTGAATTAGCATTATCCCCTTATGCTAACAATGTTTTTTCTTACTTTTTAACAATACAAGTAGCTAATGTGAACACTTTTTTTTTTTTATTGAATTCTAATTTTTCCCTTGCGATGTGAAGAGTTAATGCTAAATAGGATGCCATTAGTGGCTAATTCTAATTTTAGATGAGAAAGCATTAGAAGCTAATGCTAATACCATATTTTCTTGCTTTATATCAATATTAGTAGGTAATGCTAAGTACGTAGCCATTATTAGCTAATGCTAATTTAGGTGAATTAGCATTATCCACTAATGCTAACACTGTTTTTGCCAACTCTTTTCCCTTGCATTATAACAATATGAGCAGCTAATGCTAAGAAGGCTGCCATTATTAGGTAATGCTAATTATTATGTGTGTTAGCATTATCCGCTGCTGCTAGCAATGTTTTATCTTACCTTTTAACAATATCAGCAGCTAATGCTAACACTACTTTAATTTCAGTTAAACCTACTTAGCATTAATTAACTTCATTTAGCATTAAGAAGTTTTTGCTATAGGCTACCATTAGTGGCTAATGCTAATTTTAGGTAAATAGAAATTGGCAGCTAATGCTAATACCATATTTTCTTGCCTTATAACAATGTGACCAGCTAATGCTAAGCAGGTGCCATTATTAGCTAATACTAATTTGAGATGAATTAGCATTATCCGCTTATGCTAACAATGTTTTTTCTTACTTTTTAACAATACGCCATTAGTGGCTAATTCTAATTTTAGATGAAAAAGGATTAACAGCTAATGCTCATACTGTTTGCTTTGTAAGAATGACAGCAGCTAATGATATGAAGTCTACCGTTATTAACTAATGCTAATTTGATGAGAATTAGCATTATCCGATAATGGTAACTCTTTTCCCCTGCATTATAACAATGTCAGGAGTTAATGCTAAGTAGACTGCCATTAGGGGCTAACTCTAATTAGGGGTGAATAATTATTAGCAGCTAATACTAATACCGTTTTCTCTTTTTCCTTATAACAACTTGAGCAGCTAATTCTAATTTGATGCGAATTAGCATTATATTAGTGAGCAGTTAATGCTAAGTAGGCTGCCATTATTAACTAATACTACGTTGACGTGAATTAGCATTATGCGCTACTGCTAATACTGTTTTCTCTTACTTATTAAAAATGATAGTAGCTAATACTAATACTCTTTTCCGTTGGGTAACAACAAAGTGAGGAATTAATGCTAAGTTGGCTGCTTTTAGCGGCTTATTCTAATTAGGGGTGAATAATTATTAGCAGCAAATGCTAATACCGTTTTCTCTTTCCTTATAACAATATGAGCAGTTAATGCTAATTTGATGTAAATTAGCATTATATTAGTGAGGAGTTAATGCTAAGTAGGCTGCCATTAGCAGCTAAAGGTAATTTGAGGTGAATAAGCACTAGTAGCTAATGCCAATACCCTTTTCTCTTGTGTTATAATGATGTGAAACGTTAATATTGTTCTCAAACAACAGAATGAGAATGAAATATTGATTCTAACAGGGCCCGTAAACAGCATTAGCTTAGCAGCATTAGCTTATCAGAGTCTCCATCATGGTCACACAAATCCTTAGCGGAGCAAAGTGGCCTACTTAGCAATAGCTGCTGTAGAAAGCAAAGGGAAAACAGTATTAGCATTAGCTGCTAAATGTGCACTTGAGAACAAATCTATTGTGAATTCAGCCGTGAATGTAGTGTTTCCAGTAAGCTTCCATTTCCAAATGTTAGCTGCTCCTGTCTGCCTCTTTGTCACACACACAGACTGAAATGATTCACAGCCTTGTTTCATCCTTCTGTCAGTGTCACTGACTGTCACTGTGACTGTGGACATACAGCATGGGAAACACACACATGGCTGATACTTGTATCTAAAGTTACAAAATGTTGTCTCTGTCCAAATATTACCTAACTGTAAGTCTACTTTTAATGAAACTCTCAACATGACTTATCAGTTATCATTAATGTTCCTGCAAACAGACTCCTTGAAGACCCCCTACATAAATATCCATGTACTATCCAGCTAGACTAGTGTGTCTGTCCCTGAAAATATTCCTGCATGTGTGATTGTTCATGTCTCATCTGCAGGAAACAAACAGGAAGTGAGTGAAAGACACAGGAAATGATTCCAGCTCTTCCTCCTATATCAGACATTCTCTCCATACCTGAGAGTGTCCAGTCTCCAGCCTGGATCCTTCAGTCCAGCCGACAGAAGCTTCATTCCTGAGTCACCTGGATGATTGTAGCTCAGGTCCAGCTCTCTCAGATGGGAGGGGTTGGAGGTCAGAGCTGAGGCCAGAGAAGTACAGCCTCCCTCTGTGATCAGACAGCCTGACAGACTGCAGACACACAAAACAACAATCCATCTGTTATCCATCTCTATAGCAGCATAACTAAGTGATGGTTCAGGGTCACCTGATCCAGCTCTAACTATAAGTTTTATCAAAAAGGAAAGTTTGAAGCTGATCGTCAAAGTAGAGAGGGTGTCTGTCTCCTGAACTCAAACTGGGAGCTGCTTCCACACCCAGTCCAACATAGCCAGGCTTTCTTTGCTGCTTTGACAAAACCTCAAATCCCAGTCAGAGATGGTGAGCATCATCACAGTGATGATCATTTCTCTGTTAACCCAGGCTTTCTGCTTCAGGATCTGTGCACGCTCACAGAACAAGGAGACCTTTAAACATCATTTCACTAAATGGATGGACTGAGCTCAGCCTACAGATGAACTGGATAAATAAAGATTTGACCTCAGTGTGCTCAGTGTTCCTGTCTATTCCTAACATATTCCTAACATGATAGCTGCACTTTAGAGCTCTAAAACTGGAACTGACACATATTTAAACTCCACATGTTACTCAGTACATCCAGTTCTGACACTCGCCCACAGTCCAACAAAGGAAACATGGAGATCACATCCGTTTGTCACCAAAGTCTAATTATTCCAGAGGGCAGTGTTGATACAACTAAAGTTATTTTTAAGCAAAGTTGAGTTTTTTATCGTCGGAGTACTTCAAGTCTGAAGTATCATTTAAATGCATTACACGCTGTTGATGGCAGCAAACAAACCACCCAAACAAACAGAGGTGGGAGGCTTGGGCAGACTACGTAGATTCAGCTAATGGGAGGAGTCAAGATAAACCAAAGAAAGACAAGCTAACAGACGCCACAGTGAAGTGAGTAGCTACAAACTTCAGGCCAATTAGTGTTGTTGAAGAAGTCGGTCTGAGGAACGTTCTTAGGATCAACAAATGACCGCATGTATGAGCCTCCCTCAAGACGCACCATCACAAGAAGAACAAATGAGCTGTAGAAAAAGGAGAGACTACGACAGCCACAGCGTTACAACGTGCACCAGCTGTTGGTCTCTCTGTAGACCTGGGAGTTATAGTACATGATATTAATGAAGACTGGGAGCTGCATTCTATAGCAAACAATTTGTTATGAGGTAATCAGCTGATCTTACTTTAACCGGAAGCCCTTCACAATAATTGCAAAGCCTTTATTTTGTCCAACTACCATCAGTTCGTCTGTACTGATGGTAACTTAAAGTCACACTAATGCAGTTTAGTTTGTATAGTGTAAGTAGTAGAAGTATACTACAGTACTCTGATCACTGATAGGATAGATTTATGTAGATATACACCTTTGTGTTTAACATTACTGCATTATAGTACTGTGATCTTTGACCTTATATATGGTTATGTTAGCTATACTGACGTATGCATATAACTGGATATGTATCTTATCTATTCATCTTATTTGTCATGTATTTGTATTGTGTACTTCCTTTTTGTAAGAAACCACACACGTGATCACAGCCACAAGAATCAATCAGTGAAAGAATAAAGTGCCTCAAACCAAACCTTAAGCTCCTTATTCCACACGCTGGGCCTTCAGTGGTGCTCTGGCTGACACACCAGAGTGACTGGAGTGCTAAAGAGTGAATCGGACACACCAGTGTAATCCCTGATATCTCCACTACATTTAATCGTCCTTCAGCCTGTGGCTGCAGTTAGCTGGTCTGCTAGTTAGCTGGTGTGCTAGTTAGCCGGTGTGCTATTTAGCCGGTTCGCTAGTCAGCTGGTGTGCTAGTTAGCTGGTATGCTAGTTAGCCGGTTCGCTAGTCGGCTGGTGTACTAGTTAGCCAGTGTGCTAGTTAGCCGGTTCGCTAGTTAGCTGGTCTGCTACTTAGCTGGTTTGCTAGATAGCCGGTGTGCTAGTTAGCTGGTGTGCTAATTAGCAGAAATGTGACTTTACAGCTCGGCCTCACTCACTGACATTAGTCAGATATGACTGAATCTATATCACACTTAAAGCTTTCTGTAAATGAAAGGCTCAGTGAAAACGAGGCACTTCAGTCAATTTTAAAACACACACTCTGAATATAACCTGATCCAGACCAGGTTATAGGTTCAGCATCAGTAACCACGGTGATGTAGCCAGGTAAACACTTATGCATTTATGCTCACAATCACTCCAGTTAACCCAGCATGCATGTTTTTGGACTGTGGGAGGAAGCAGAGAACCTGAAGACAACCTACACAGGCCACACTATCACCCTTATTTACAGAATTATAATTTAATTGGGTGATAAAGTAAAGAAAATAAATATTTTAATAAAAAAATATTCATAAATGAACTATTATTCAAGTAAGTAAGTAGAATATATTTATATAGCACATAATCTCGTTTGTATAGAAATGTCTTCATCTGCTTTTTCAAAGAGTCAGTGGAGTCTAGACAGCATAAAGATAACAGCAGGGAGTTCCACAGCCTCGGTGCCTGAAAAGCTCGATCCCCACGTGTGTTGAACCGAGTCTGTGGGACCAATAGTGACCTCTGACCTAAAGACCTAAGTGCTCGGTATGAAGCATGAGGTTTCAACAGGTCAGAGATGCACTGAGGAGCTTCACCATGTACAGCTCTAAAAGGTATGAGTATAATGTTAAAATGAACCCTAAAATTTAGTGGCAACCAATGAAGAGAAGCCAAAACTGGAGTAATGTGTGACCTCTTGTTTGTGCCAGTTAAAAGTCTCGCCGCAGCATTCTGTACAGTGTGAAGCTCCAGAGCTGATTTGTTGAGACAAGTAAAAAGACCATTACAATACTCCAAGTGAGAAGAGATAAAAGCATGAAGAATCATCTCAAGTTCTGCCTTTGACACCAGTCTGAGTTTAGAAATGTTTCTTGGATGATAAAAACAGTTTTGAAACAGTTGTTTAGAGAGTTTCTCAAGCAACATTGAACTGTCGAAAATAACACCTAAGTTTCTGAGACTCGATTTAATGGAAGGACCTAAAAACTGATCTGCTGCCTAATTTCTGAAGACATGTGATCAGGAGCAATGATCAAAGTTTCTGTTTTATCCGTATTAAACTGGAGAAAGTTGAAGTTTCACAATTATTTGATTCCTGAAAGACAATTATTTAAACAAGAAAATGTATCAAACTGAGAATCTTTGAAAGAACAGTATAACTTAATGTCTGAATGTCATCAGCGTAGAGATGATAAGAAATATTATTGTAATATCTGATAATTTGGCCTAGAGCAGGGGTGGGGAACTCCAGGCCTCGAGGGCCGGTGTCCTGCAGGTTTTAGGTCTAACCCTGGGTCAGCACACCTGAATCAAATTCATTACCAGGCCTCTGGAGAACCTCAGGACGTGTTGAGGAGGAATTTAACCATTTAAATCAGATGTGATGGATCAAGGAAACATCTAAAAACTGCAGGACACCAGCCCTCGAGGCCTGGCGTTTGTCACCTGTGGCCTAGAGGACGTATATAAACCAAAAAGAGAATCGGGCCTAAAACAGATCCTTGAGGTACCCCAGAAGGCAGAACGGATGTTTCAGACAACACATGATTCATACAGACAGTCAAAGATCTCTCAGATACAGTAGATACGACAAACCATTTTAAAGCAACACCAGTAATCCTGAACAAGTCCTTCAGCCTATTTATCATGATGCTGTGATCAACAGTATCAAAAGCAGAGGAGACATCCAACTCAGTGCACTCTCCAGAGTCTGCTGCCATCAGAATGTCACCACACACTTTAAGTTAAGCCATCTCAGTGGAGGACAGTTTACAGAAACCAGACTGGAAAATGTCCAGAACACTGTTTTTCTCCAGAAAGTCGTTAAGTTGTTCTGCAACTGTTTTTTCCACGTTCGTTCAATGATTCATTACAATCAGATTTAGTATAGACTGGTACACGAGGAATATCAGGAGAGACAATTTTCATAATTGTATCAAACAATACTTTGGTTCTTTTCTGAAGCCATTAGATTTGAAAACTATTCAGTTCCAGCTTTTTTATCATGTTGTTAAGTGAGGATATTGATTCCTTGAGATGTACTCGATGAACCTCAAGCTTGGAAGCCTTCCATAAACGTTCTAACTTGACAGAATATCTCTTGAAATTTTGAGTATTTTCATTTATCCAGGGATAGAAATTTGAAGAATGGACAACACTTTGCTTCAGAGGTGCCGCTGTGTCTAAATAAAATGGACAAAGTGTTGTCTCCAGGAGTTTAGCTGATTTAGAGTGGCCAGGTACGGTGGGTGTGCTCCGGTTAAAGAACACGGAGGCAGACTTCCAAATTCAGGTGATTTATTCGGTCTGTAGTGAGGATACAGTCACCTGACCTAAACCCAGTGGAGATGGTTTGGGATCAGTGTTGGGCAAGTGACTTTGAACAAGTAATTATAGTTAGTAGTTACCAAGAAGTAACTAGTAACTATTAGAGATGGACCGATCCGATATTACGTATCGGTATCGGTCCGATACTGACCTAAATTACTGGATCGGATATCGGAGAAAAATAAAAAATGTAATCCGATCCATTAAATATCACGAAAGCACCTCACAAAACTTGCAACACGCCGTAACTCACCTCAGAACGTTAGCACGTCGGAGCAGTATGCATCACATGATAGAGCGGCTGTGGCATGCGGGACCTGTAGGTGGTCTGGATAGCATTTGGAGCTTCGCTAGCAACCCGGCATTTCATCTCCGACAAAGTTATCCCCGAGAGAAGTAAAGCAAGTGTGTAAGTCCATCTCTGAATGTTTGTAAAGCATTCCTGCGTTAAGCTTAACAAACGACTGCCTCTTCTTGCTGCTACTTCAATCATGAAACTGCTTAACGATCAGCTGATCGGCTTTTCTGTCTCGAGTCCGTCTCTCTTGTTTGTTTTTGGCCCACTTTGCACCAGAAAGAGGAAACCAGCGGCTGAACAACAGCAGCACGTTTAAGCTTGATAAGCTGTTGTTACAATTTATTTAATATTACTTTCTACACCAGGATCTTTTTCTACGTAGCTGACGCTGGTAACTGTGCAGGGGCGGATCTAGCAAAGTTTAGCCAGGGGGGCCGATAGGGCATTAACAGGGAAAAGGGGGCACAAAGACATACTTTTCTTTCTTATTCTCATTTAAAATGTCGAGCTTTTAATAAATAATTATCTGACACCCAAAGTTTTAATTTGATGTAAAATGAATAGAAGTCAATTACTGTATATAGTAACTGTTAAGTCTAATATATATACCCTAGTAAGCTATAGTACTTTTTCCTTTGGGAAGGTACCATCTGTGCAGTCTGCAATTTTGTTGAAGAAAGATGTTGAATCTATTTAATATTTCTTGAAAAATAATTGATTTCTGTGCATTTTTTTTTCACACTGCATCAAATTAAGGTTGATTACGTCGATTAAGCATCATGAGGTGGAGTGTGAGGGGTGGTTCCCTATTTTTTATTTATTTATTTTTGTTGTTGCTGGGAGTTGGAACCCTATTAGTTAGGTTGCTTAATATTTACGCTAAGTGCTCTTTAAAATACCAGAATAGGGAGGATGGTGTAGGTTTAAGTTTATTAGATTGATCAGTATTGCTGAACTATGAAATATTTTTTTTGCATACAGGTATAACAGAATAGCTTTAGTGTAGTTGTTGTTTTAAACTTGAGTATGAACTTATACAAAATGCAGCAAGATATTTAAAAAAACAGTTTTGTTGATTAAAAAACACTATATCGGATTCATATCGGTATCGGCAGATATCCAAATTTATGATATCGGTATCGGACATAAAAAAGTGGTATCGTGCCATCTCTAGTAACTATACTACTAACTATAGTTAACTCTACGTAGTTACTTAGAGTTAAAATATTGTAAGTCAGTTACTAAAAGTAATTAATTACTTGAAAAGTAACTATTGCGTTACTTTAAAAAAAATGTTCAACCCTCTGGGGTCCAGGGTATAATTGGCCATTTTTAACTACTTTTGATTTGACCTCTATATTCCACCTTTAAAAACTATTTACTTTGCCTGTTTGGTATCATTCTTTTCAGCACAACCTCACGTGTCTGAATTTACAGTTATGTTTTCATTTTGACATACTGTATTAACACAATTGACCTAAAATCAGACAAAAAACAATATGAGTAGAAAAAGTTATATTTTTTACTGTTACAACCACAAACATGTTTAATAAATCATTAACTTGAAATCTAATAATTTTAATATTTTAATAATATTTTAATAATAATAATAATGGATTGCATTTATATAGCGCTTTTCGGGCCTTAAAGTGCTTTACAATGCCACTATTCATTCACTCTCACATTCACACACTGGTGGAGGCAGCTACAGTTGTAGCCACAGCTGCCCTGGGGCAGACTGACAGAAGCGAGGCTGCCATATCGCACCATCGGCCCCTCTGGCCATCACCAGTAGGCGCTAGGTGAAGTGTCTTGCCCAAAGACACAATGACCGAGACTGTCCGAGCCGGGGCTCGAACCGGCAACCTTCCGGTTACAAGACGAACACCCTTAAAATCCTATACACAAGGTTTGCAAACAACCATTTTGTTATTTGTAACAATTTACCTTTTACCTTGATTTTTTAAAAATAACTATTTCAAACTATTTACAGAACAATCAGCTGTTCTGCATTAAATAAGATGCCACAAATTATTTGTGCCACTCCAAAAAAATAATTTCTGTCCACCATAAAGGAGAACATCACAGCCTGATACCTGCAGGTCTGACAGCAGCAGGTGTATCACTGCTGTTTCTACCTGGAGACACCGTTTACACTGTAATCTGCATTTGCTGGTTTTGTGGCAGCACCTGTAACAATTCCATTCAATTCAACTCTATTTATATAGTGCCAAATCACAACAGTCGCCTCAGGGCACTTAACATTCAGCAATTGCCTCATTGTTCTGACAGACAACATAAAACTATCCACTACACTACACACTAACTTTTTTTGTTCTTTTTTCCCCTACACACTAACTACACAACACAACATACTATGCACACACTCCAAATACGCTAAACGTCACAAATCTCTCACATCTCACACCGTCACTCCTAAAACTTCCCCCTCTTCCTAAACAACCAAATGTCATGTTGCTATATCATTTTTTTGATTGGTCGACATGGTTCATTTTTCCACCAACAGGAAAGGGATGATTTGGGTTTTTTTTGCTCATAAGCAGAGAGTGCTTGCTGTGCTGTCCTTAGACAGTAAAAGTGACGAAACTATTGAGGAAAAAACGCTGCGTATATATTGTTTATCATGACTCTGGTTTTATGTGACCTATCAACACAATTTAAAAACTGGTATATGTCACCTTGTTGCTTTGTAATCTTGAAGTGGTCATGTGATTGGCTTACCATGAATACTTTATTCTTCCTCAGCCAAACAGCAGCACTCATGCGATTGTTTTGCCCCCTTAGCTCCAGGTGTTGTGCCAAAAAGTGATCGTCTGCCAGAAAGTGATCGCTGTCCGCGGGAGTGCATGCAGCTGCTTAACCCTTTAAAGCCGGTCAGAGTGGGCACACTCTGTTTTGCGTAACATAATATTCCAGAAACACGCTTTGCCGATTCGATCAGCTGTTTGTAACACTTCCTACTTTGGAATTGACATCAGCGTGAACTATCGCATATCCGCCATGACCTGCCCAAAACCGGAAGTGATGTCATTTTTGCAGAAATGTATTTTTTACCATCATGGCCTCATAACCCTATACTAGTGTTTTTTAAAGTTATGTTTGACTTTCTGACTTTCTGTGTTGTTTCTGGGATGCTTAGGACTCATATTGCACTGCTGGAAATAGTTTATTTTGATGCATATGCTGCTTTTTTGCAAATTTGCACTATAATATTTATTTTCGTTTTTCCTGCAGTGTATAGAAATTAGTGTATTTCAAAAATAAAACTATGAAGACACTCAAAATAAATTTCATGTGGTGGGAAACTATTTTGTGCAACTTTTTTGCATTTACAGTTTTGAGGGATAAGCCTCTTAAATTTCTCTAACTAGAAATATATGTTAAAAAACAAAAACGATTTTCAAATTTTTTTTAGTTTATTGCACTTTTTGCAATTTATGTAATTTCTATGCACTTAATGCATGCATATTATTAAAATTTAGGCTGTAATGGTTGTATTGATGTAGAGCAACTTGAAATGCTCCCAAAAATGGCTCCACAGCATGTAAAAATATAATATAAGCTGTGGCGGACTTGGTTCTATGGTAAGTCTTAAAGGGTTAAAGCTGTAGCGCCCAGATTACTTATAGCTACTTCCATGCAGCTGATATAAGATTGGTTGTTGAAAAATAGTAACGCAACCGCACCGAATCCAATTCAGGATTTTGATTTCCATCACACTTCCACTGGATGCCCAGCTGCTCTCCTATTATGTGATTATCATCAACACAGAACTGGAGGATAAGACCGCGGTTCTGGGGGTTGGGAAGCTCATCTTGTAACCAGAAGGTTGCCAGTAGGATCTCTCTGTCTTGGTCGTTGTGTTCTTGGAACACAAGACACTTCAGTATGTAGTTAGTACCGGGCGACTCCCCTCCCCCACATCGGCACCAGAACCCTGTATTATCTACAGGGTAAGAATGCCTGTTTTATCAAACTATGGCTATTACTACTGTGATCATTTGCAGCCCAGTGTGCTGCTCTCTCTGCTGGGATGAACCACTGGAGCTCACCCAGTCATCCCTTTCTTTCTCTCAAGAAGAAGTGAAATAAATGTATTTATTATGTTATGAGTCTAATATTCTTTAAATCAAACTGTAATGAATAAATGAAGCAAGAAGATTTGGTGGCTCCAAGTGTTGTAGAAGAAAAGATAAACATCTCATTTTGAGAAATCAGCCTTTAAAATTAAGTAAGTACTGTGAATAAAAAAACTAACAGCAAACCAATCGGTAGTCGCCAATTACTTTTGAAAGTAATTCGGAGTCCAATTATCCACTCAAATGTAAATAAAAGTTCACTTGACAGCTGTATAAAGGTTACCTGTTTATACAATAATATAAGTCACATTTCAAATGATCATCTGTGGAAAAGTTTGAATCCTGACCTGAGAGTTTCCACTGCACACTGTGAACTCTTTAGTCCAGCGGACAGAAGCTTCACTCCTGAATCCTGCAGGTCAGAGTTACTCAGGTCCAGCTCTCTCAGACTGGAGGACTGGGAGCTGAGGACTGAGGACAGAGCTTCACAGCTTCTCTCTGACAGGTTACAGCCACTCAGTCTGAAAAATAAAAGACAGTCATACAACAAATACTCATGTTGAGTTTGTTAATACATTTCACAACATTAAATCTTGACTTTCTATTTTTAGAGGAAACATAAACATACTAAGAAACAACATCATATGTATGAACTTAAATAATTGAATAATTCTAACAACAAACTGTTTTCTGATCTGACCTCAGAGTATTCAGTTTACAGTTTAAACGTTGTAGTCCAGCAGACAGAAGCTTCACTCCTGAATCCTGTAGCTTTCTGATACTCAGGTCCAGCTCTGTCAGACTAGAGGACTGCGAGCTGAGAACTGAGGACAGAGCTTCACAGTTTTCCTCTGAGAGTTCACAGATGTTAAGTCTGAAGATAAAAACATGAATAAAGATTGTTGTTAAAGTGTAATCAGGGTGCAATAGCTTATTGTCTTGTGCTGAGCAGGTTAGTATAAGTTCACTTTAACTTATAAATGAATAAAAATGCTATGGAACAAGGATAACTGGATAAAGTTTACCTTTACTGGTTAAATTATTGATTATTTTTGTTAGTTGATATAAACAAAACCAAACATCAAACATATAAACAAACAGAACTAAACAGAATACAAATTGATCTGACCTCAGAATATTCAGTTTGGCGTGTGGACTCTCCACTGCAGCAGACAGAAGCTTTACTGCTGAAGCTTTCAGGCTGTTGGTACTCAGGTCCAGCTCTCTCAGACTACAGGACTGGGAGCTGACCACTGACAACAAATTTTCACAGCCTTCCTCTGAGATGTTACAGCTGCTCAGTCTGGGAGAGAAAGGGAAAAAACAAAACAAAACAAAAAATATATGTGATCAAATGAAATTTGTTTATATGTTAAACCTTTTAAAAAAAACAAAAAAAACCAACCTATGACACTATGAGTGCTACCAGTCCAGTGCACACGATTGGTACCTTGATGGTACCTTGCTCAGGGGTACCATCAAGGTAGCTGTTCGGTGGATTCGACCCCTGACCTTATGATCATGGGGCGACCACTCTACCTACTGAGCTAATAATTCTGTGTACACTATCATACAATATTAACTAAAACAATTATTTTAGAAAATCTTACTAATTCAGTAATTGTTATGCTATTTAACTGTGAGTAACACTGGATTTTAAACACTAGCTGTATAAAACTCCTCCTGTTAAAGGTGTGTATAAAGGAGATGAGCTGAAATGCAGACTTCATGGAGAATGTTTGCTGTCAGGATATATCAAAGACAAAGCAGAGATCCATCCAGTCTCTTCCACTAAGCCCACAGAGGGAAAGACAACCATTCTCACACACACACCTGCATGAAGTTTAGATCACCAGGTAATCTAACTGCATGTCTGTGGACAGTGGGAAGAAACTGTAGAGGACCCAGAGAGAACCCACTGTAATTCTGTGGGAACACTGGTTATGGAAGCCTTACAGTTAGATATGAATACTGTCAAGAAACAGGACCTGAGTGGCAATTTCAATTATGAAGCCCAAGTTCTCCTCCTTGAATCGCTACCTTATCGTGGTGGAGGGGTTTGTGTGTCCCAGGGATCCCAGGGGCTATGTTGTCTGGGGGCTTTTGCCCCCTGGTAGGGTCTCCCATGGCAAATTGGTCCTGGGTGAGGGACCAGACAAAGAGCGATTCAGAAGACCCTTATGAAAAGGATATCGAGAGAACAGTTTACCCTCCCCGGGATAGGGTTACCAGGGCCCCCCCCCTGGAGCCAGGCCCGGGGAGGGTGCCCGAGGGCGAGCGTCTGGTGGCCGGGCCTTAGTCCATGGGGCCCGGCCGGGCACAGCCCGAAGAGGAGACATGGGCCCATCCTCCTGCAGGCCCACCACCCGCAGGAGGCGCCATAGGGGTCGGGTGCATTGTGTGCCGGGTGGCGGCCAGGAGCGGAGGCCTTGGTGGACTGACCCCCAGCTGCCAAGACTGGCAATAGGGACATGGAATGTCACCTCTCTGGTGGGGAAGGAGCCTGAGTTAGTGCGTGAGGTTGAGAGGTACCGGCTAGATATAGTCGGGCTCACCTCTACGCATGGCTTGGGCTCTGGAACCAGTCTCCTGGAGAGGGGCTGGACTCTGTCTCAGTCTGGAGTTGCCCCTGGTGAGAGGCGGCAGGCTGGGTGGGTATTCTAATATCCCCTCGGCTTGCTGCCGGTACGTTGGGGATTTTCCCGGTGGACGAGAGGGTTTGTTCCCTGCGCCTTAGGGTCGGGGAACGGGTCCTGACTGTCATCTGCGCTTATGCGCCGAGTGGCAGTTCAGAGTTCCTAGAGTCCCTGGAGGGGGGGGGGGGGGGGGGGGGGGGGGGTGCTGGAAGGTGCTCCACCTGGAGACTCTGTTGTCCTGCTGGGAGACTTCAATGCTCACGTGGGTAACGACAGCGAGACCTGGAGGGGCTTGATTGGGAGGAACGGCCTCCCTGATCTGAACCCGAGCGGTGCTTTGTTATTGGACTTCTGTGCTAATCACAGTTTGGCCATAATGAACACCCTGTTCGAACATAAGAGTGTCCATAAGTGCACGTGGCACCAGGACGCTCTAGGCCGTAGGTCGATGATCGATTTTGTAATCGTATCACCAGACCTGCGACCATATGTTCTGGACACTCGGGTAAAGAGAGGGGCTGAGCTGTCAACTGATCACCACCTGGTGGTGAGTTGGATCAGGTGGCGGGGGAGGACGCTGGACAGACCTGGTGCACCTAAACGCATAGTGAGGGTGTGCTGGGAACGTCTAGCAGAGGCCCCAGTCCGCGAGATCTTCAACGCACACCTCCGGCAGAGCTTCAACAGCATTCCGAGGGAGACTGGGGACATTGAGTCCGAATGGACCATGTTCAGCATCTCCATTGCCAAAGCTGCTGCATTGAGCTGCGGCCGCAAGGTGGTTGGTACCTGCCGTGGTGGTAATCCCCGAACCAAATGGTGGACACCAGAGGTGAAGGGAGCCACCAGGCTGAAGAAGGAGTCCTATCGGGCTTGGTTAGCCTGTGGGACTCCGGAGGCAGCCGACAGGTATCGACAGGCCAAGCGGAATGTGGCTCGGGCAGTGGCTGAAGCAAAAACTCGGGTGTGGGAGGAGTTCGGAGAGGCCATGGAAAAAGACTTTCGGACTGCCTCGAAGAGATTCTGGCAAACCGTCAGGCGTCTCAGGAGGGGAAAGCGGTGCTCTACCTGCACTGTGTATAGTGCTGGCGGAGCGCTGCTGACGTCGACTGAGAAAATTGTTAGGCGGTGGAAGGAATACTTCGAGGACCTCCTTAATCCCACTGACACGTCTTCCGAGGAGGAAGCAAAGTCTGGGGATGAGGGGAATGACCCGCCAATTTCCGGGGGCGAGGTCACTGAAGCAGTTAAACAACTCCTTGGTGGCAGAGCCCCTGGTGTTGATGAGGTCCGCCCCGAGTTCCTGAAGGCTTTGGACGTTGTAGGGCTGTCCTGGTTGACACGCCTCTGCAATGTTGCATGGTGATCAGGGGCAGTACCTGTGGACTGGCAGACCGGGGTGGTGGTCCCCATCTTTAAGAAGGGGGACCGGAGGGTGTGTTCCAACTACAGGGGTATCACACTCCTCAGCCTCCCTGGGAAAGTCTATGCCAGGGTGCTGGAAAGGAGAGTTCGTCCGCTAGTCGAACCTCGGATACAGGAGGAACAATGCGGTTTTCGTCCTGGTCGCGGAACACTGGACCAGCTCTTTATCCTCTCGAGGATACTTGAGGGTGCATGGGAGTTTGCCCAACCAGTCTACATGTGTTTTGTGGACTTGGAGAAGGCATTCGACCATGTCCCTCGGGGTGTCCTGTGGGAGGTGTTGCGGGAGTATGGGGTGTCTGGCCCATTGCTACGGGCCATTCGATCCCGATACAACCGTTGCAAGAGCTTGGTTCGCATTGCCGGCAATAAGTCGGACTCGTTCCCGGTGGGTGATGGGCTCCGCCAGGGCTGCCCTTTGTCTCCGGTTCTGTTCATAATTTTTATGGGCAGGATTTCTAGGCGCAGCCAAGTGGCGGAGGGCTTTCGCTTTGGTGGCCTCAGAATCTCATCTCTGATTTTTGCGGATGATGTGGTTCTGTTGGCTTCATCGGGTGAGGGCCTCCAGCTCGCACTGGAACGGTTCGCAGCCGAGTGTGAAGCAGCGGGAATGAGGATCAGCACCTCCAAATCTGAGGCCATGGTTCTCAGCCGGAAAAGGGTGGAGTGCCCACTCTGGGTCGGAGATGAGTTCCTGCCCCAAGTGGAGGAGTTCAAGTATCTCGGGGTCTTGTTCGCGAGTGATGGGAGAAGGGAGCCGGAGATCGACAGACGGATTGGGGCTGCAACTGCAGTAATGCGGACGCTGCACCGGTCCGTCGTGGTGAAGAGGGAGCTGAGTGTAAAAGCGAAGCTCTCAATTTACCGGTCGATCTACGTCCCTACCCTCACCTATGGCCACGAGCTGTGGGTAGTGACCGAAAGAACGAGATCGCGGATACAAGCGGCAGAAATGAGCTTCCTCCGAAGGGTGGCTGGCCTCTCCCTTAGAGATAGGGTGGGAAGTTCGGCCATCCGGGAGGGGCTCAGAGTAGAGCCGCTGCTGCTCCACATCGAAAGGAGCCAGCTGAGGTGGTTCGGGCATCTGACAAGGATACCCCCTGGGCGCCTCCTGGGTGAGGTGTTCCAGGCATGTCCCACCAGGAGGAGGCCCCGGGGCAGACCCAGGACACGCTGGAGAGATTATATCTCTCGGCTGGCCTGGGAACGCCTTGGTATTCCCCCGGATAAGCTGGAGGAGGTGGCTGGGGAGAGGGAGGTCTGGGCCTCTTTGCTTAGGCTGCTGCCCCCGCGACCCGGCCTCAGATAAAGCGGATGAAGATGGATGGATGGATGGAAGCCCAAGTTTTCCCTCCATCCTGGATGAAAACAGGACAGTCACAGCAGAGATTTATAATAAAAAAGGGAGAGTGTGCACTGAAAATGAGATAAAAAACAAACTGCTGGATTTGGAGACGTGAACAAGCTGAGGATAATAAACCTGTCAGAGGGGCTGAAGGATCAGAGCTCATGTTCTTATTGGCTGGGCCTGGATTGTACTTTGATAAGAGATATAGACAAAAATGTGTCAGAAATACTGACACGGCCTGCTGGACTGAAAAAATATTTACTGAGTGAATGATAATCATTTAATTCACTATTTTTATGTTTTTTAACTGTTCTTTGAACTCAGCATTTCTGATTTATTTCCCATGGTTTTAAGATTTTTATCGATTATAAGATTTTAAGCAATGAGTTCATGTTTACTTACAGAGCTTTATTGGAGGCTTTGACCACTGGCAGCATTCTCAGAAGAGCCTCCTCTGAAGCAGAATATTTCTTAAAGTCAAACTCATCCAGATCTTCTTCTGATGACAGTAACATGAAGGTCAGAGCTGAGCACTGAGCAGGAGACAGTTTACCTGTGGAGAGACTTCCTGAAGTCCTGTATTGTTGGATCTCCTCCACTAGAGAACGATCATTCAGTTCATTCAGACAGTGGATCAGATTGATGCTTTTCTCTGCAGACAGATTCTCACTGAGCTTCTTCTTGATGTACTGGACTGTTTCCTGATTGGTCTGTGAGCTACTTCCTGTTTGTGTCATCAGACCTCGTAGGAGAGTCTGATTGGTCTGCAGTGAAAGACCCAGGAGGAAGCGGAGGAACAAGTCCAGGTGTCCATTTGGACTCTGTAAGGCCTTGTTCACAGCACTCTGGTAGAAGTGTTTCTTTGCAGATTCTTCCGTTTCAGACTTCTTGGATGTTGTTTGTTGTTGTTCCAGCAGATTGAGTCCAGAGTTGCTGAAGGTCAGATGGACATGAAGAGCAGCCAGAAACTCCTGAACACTCAGATGGATGAAGCAGAACACCTTGTCCTGGTACAGTCCTCTCTCCTCTTTAAAGATCTGTGTGAACACTCCTGAGTACACTGAGGCTGCTCTGATATCGATGCCACACTCTGTCAGGTCTGATTCATAGAAGATCAGGTTTCCTTTCTGCAGCTGATCAAAAGCCAGTTTTCCCAGAGACTCCATCATCTTCCTGCTCTCTGGACTCCAGTGTGGATCTGTCTCAGCTCCTCCATCATACTTGACCTTCTTCACTTTGGCCTGAACCACCAGGAAGTGGATGTACATCTCAGTCAGGGTGTTGGGCAGCTGTCCTCCCTCTCTGGTTTCCAGCACATCCTCCAGAACTGTAGCAGTGATCCAGCAGAAGACTGGGATGTGACACATGATGTGGAGGCTTCGTGATGTCTTGATGTGGGAGATGATCCTGCTGGCCTGCTCCTCATCTCTGAATCTCTTCCTGAAGTACTCCTCCTTCTGTGGGTCAGTGAACCCTCTGACCTCTGTCACCATGCCAACACAGTCAGGAGGGATCTGATTGGCTGCTGCAGGTCGTGTGGTTATCCAGAGGCGAGCAGAGGGAAGCAGTTTCCCCCTGATGAGGTTTATCAGCAGCACATCCACTGAGGTGGACTTTCTAGGGTCAGTTAGGATTGTAGTTTTGTGGAAGTCCAGAGGAAGTCGACACTCATCCAGACCATCAAAGATGAACACAACCTGGAAGTCTTCAAAGCTGCAGATTCCTGCTTCTTTGGTTTCAGTAAAGAAGTGATGAACAAGTCCCACCAAGCTGAACTTTTCCTCTTTCAGCACATTCAGCTCTCTGAAAGTGAATGGAAATATGAACTGGATGTCCTGGTTGGCTTTGTCTTCAGCCCAGTCCAGGCTGTATTTCTGTGTTAAGACTGTTTTCCCAATGCCAGCCACTCCCTTTGTCAGCACTGTTCTGATTGGTTCATCTCTTCCAGGTGAGGCTTTAAAGATGTCTTCTTGTCTGATGGTTGTTTCTGGTCTGTCTGGTTTCCTGGATGCTGTTTCAATCTGTCTGACCTCATGTTCATCATTGACCTCTGCAGTCCCTCCCTCTGTGATGTAGAGCTCTGTGTAGATCTGATTCAGGAGGGTTGGGTTTCCTGCTTTAGCGATGCCCTCAAACACACACTGGAACTTCTTCTTCAGCTTAGACTTAAGGTTACGATGACAAACAGCAGCTGGAAGTTCTGAATAATAATAATAAAAATACAACTTTAACAATCATATTTTACAAAATGCTGATGACAATTTCTGACCCACTGAGAAATGACTGAACACACTGGTGTCACAAGTGTCTCATTTATCCAGCAGCTTAAATCTTTAGATAAATCCTCTTACGTCTCTGCAGACGGTCAGCCAGCTCCTCCTGCTTCATTCTCCTCAGGAAGTCCACTGTGATCTTCACAAATGCCTCTCTGCTGTTTCTCCTCTGCTCATCATCCTCCCTCTGAAACTCCAAGCACTGGGGCTTATTTGGATTCAGAGCCTTCTGGATCTTCTTCAGCTCGCTCTTCACAAAAGTGATGATGTTGTCCTCCACCAGCTGGAACAGAATACTTTATGAATGACCCACCACTCTGAACTTTAGTCCACACAACATCCACTTCTTTACGATCAAGGGGCATATCATCCGCGAACTCTTTACCAATTATAGGTTTGACTTTATCTGATTAACTGAGACTTTGTCCACAACTCCATGATCCCAAAACGTTGATTCTGTTCATATGAATGCAGCGATTTCAGTGGGAGAAACATTTCACTGGTGTTCAGAGCTGAACTACCAACAGGTTGATGATCAAAGCCAGAAACTTGGAGATGTTTCAGGTGACTGAGTTGATCGTACAGACAACTGGTCTTAAAGGTTCACTCTGTTTACACATACAGATCAGTATTTAAGGTTTGACTCTCATCATCCACTGGGGCACAAACTGGGCGTCATCAGGACACTACAACACAGAACAAACACCATCCCCACAGACACAGCAGCCAGCGAAGCAGAAGAACTTCACATCAAGAAGGTCCTGAGTAAATGTGAACGCTGGTTTGAGGGCGGAGTCAAGGAGGCCATTTATGTGAAAAGGAAAGACCATCTCTGAATGGAGGAGGGGCCTAAGGGTACATTTGTCACCATCTTACATGCTGTGATTGCAGCCATTCCCCAGCTCTCTGTGAACTGGACTCATGACCATTGATCAACAACCATTGATCAATGGTCCTGACAATATGCGTACCAATGATCAATGAACTGACCTCCCAGCCCATTGTTCCTTCAGTGGGCTGGTTTCAGTCATACAAATGTCCTGTTTATAAGATTGAAACCTGCAGTCAGCTGAGACTGAAGAAGTCACCTGATGATGATGAAACGTTTCTCCCACTGAAAACATCCAGATGAACAGAATCAAGCTTTTTGGGATTTACGTACCTGGATGATTGAGCATCAAGACACAACTCTGTGACTTTTCTCAGATGAATAAATCCTCTCCTCCAGCTTTGTTTACATCTACCAGCCCTGTGGCGCTGCCCAGGGACAATAATCTATGTGAGAGGTGGAAAGTCATACAGGTGTCTGCTCCTGCCTTCAGTTATTTTATCTACTGTGTGTCAACTGGCTGAACCTCCTCCAACTGTCTACTGTCTCCCTAAACTCAACAATGACTTAGTGATCTATCCATTCTCTGACCAAAGACATCCTGCTGCAGGAGGTTAACATAGCAGCCAATGATGATCCCACTCACTGTGAACAACACATTTGGACCTGATTTGCTGCTCTGGTTTACACGTGAACTTCCACTGCTGCTGTCACCAACTTGAGAGGCTCTACAGAAAAACTGGACTTGTCCATAAAAATCATAAACTACATTACAAGGACAGCATTGCTCAATCAACTCTAATTACTATGACCATGTTATCTCTTCTAACTAAGGTACAGACACTCAAACTTGCTGCTTTCAGTGAGAAGTCAAATGTCTGAATATGAGCTGGAAGCCGCTGAGAGTCCTCCTCCTTCCCGTGGGGTTTACTTTCTCTACTACTTTCACTATAAACACGCCCCTTTCATGCACCTGCAGAGGGCCACCAGCAGATGGAGCTGTCTTAAACAAATCCACTTGGATAGTTAGCTGTAGATGATTTTCTCAGTATGATTGTAGGACTTTGAGTTATTCTTCAGATTTATTTAAACTCTTATATTGTGCACAAGTGTTGAGCGACCCATAATTTCTCTGTACTTTTCATAAGAGCAGCCAGACTTTCAGCTAGTTTTTCTTTTTTAAGAGCTCAAAGTTATTGAAGAAACAGTTATTCAGCTTCATTCCCACTGATCTCGACTACAAACTGTTTCACTTTGGTTTCTGTTTAAAGCCTCGATGTTTAAAACGTTTCCCTGTGATCACATTTGCACCGTCTGATTTCAAAGTTTGTTTTCTTTTGGTCATTTAGTCCACAGAGTCCTTGGTGTTCTGAAAGGGACCTATAAATAAATGCATTATTATTAATAATAAAGTAGTTGTTGTACATGTACAGACCATAAATATGGAGTCCAGCTGTGTTTGATGCTGCTGGGCAGACTGACCACTGGGAACCTCTGAGCTCTGCTGCTCCACTCTGTGGAAGAACCATGAAGGATTAGATCAACACAGGATAAAGATCCAGGAGTTTCTGCTCAAATAACTTCATCTGAATCAAGTCTGTCAAGTTTTAGACTCTCAGATTCTGAAGATATATTTTCTGTTTTCTATGAACTTTCTTTCATCAGTGATGGAAGTGATGATGCTGCAGAAGCTCAGAGGAAACTTTGAGAAAACTGTGATGAACCATCAACTAATGCTCTCAGGAGGCCAAAGGTCCCTGAATGTAACTGTGCAGTAGATTCAACGAGTGTTTGAAACCTGACCACTTCCATATGTTTTCATTCTAACACAAGAAGTCCTTTTCTCATTGCTTTGATTTGAGTTTTCATTTGAGTTTTCCGAGTCTCGTATTTGGAGTCGAGTCTAATCAATGATCTGACAGAAGAACATTAAAAAGGATTTACCAGTGCTGTCAAAATTAACATGTAGGGTTAGGGTTAGGGTTCATCTGTTATCATGATTAACATGATAAAAACCTTTAACACGACACATCTGGAGAGCAGAACGACTCAAAATCCCTGAAATGTTTCTATCAACGCACTTCGAGCAGTTTGTCCGAGTAGAGTTACCTTTGCACACGTGCAGATGTGCAGCACATCTGTTAGTGACGGCAGCTGAACCAATCAGCTCAATATGGAAGATGACAAACACACACTGACCTCCCGATGGAAAGTTTGAGTATTAAAAAAATAACAAGACGGACCAGCCGACCAACATGAAGGATTCTGCACATCGTGACAGAAGGAATTTTCTTTTCACCGAAGCACTTCCAGCTTAAAATATCACAACAATGCAAAGCACTGATGACACAACTGCCAAGTGGACAAACTGCAGACCTGTTAGTGTTGTTAATAACATAGTTTTGGTTCCTCGTGTCAAAGACTTGAAGAAGAGTGACAGAGAGTGTTAGACTGCTGCAGGATCAGTGCCACCTCCACAGACCTGTGAAGAAAATGATTGTTTGACAGATGGGCTCAGATTCAGGATCAGCTGAGGAGTTTGTGGCTGACAGAATCCTGCAGGTACAGAGCAGAGCCCATCATTAGCATGCAGGACTGTCCCTGGGGGGGTCGGCTCATTCAGGAGGTTAATCAATGTTTACATGTTCAATAAACATGTTAAGTGTGTAAATTTGCCCTTTTCTCTCGAGTCTGTTTGCTCATGAAATGAACTTTGATTCGTTTACATTAAAAATGATGTTTAATGGTGATTAATCCAAATTAATCCACAGTAACCCTGTGATGAGTCTGATTAAACATTTTCATTAACAGCAGTAATATAGATTATATATGATTATATATTAGTGCACACTTAGCTTTTAGTATATATGTTTGTTACAAAGTTGTATTTACAGCAGAGAAGCTGAGTTAAAGACTGAAAACTATTCAAAGTCTCTTTGAATTGAAGCGTTTAACATTCTTTGTGTTTATTCTGCATTGACTTCATTATATGGTGTAAACGTCTGTTACAGGCTTAAATATAAAGTTGGAAAAATGTAACTGCAGCTATTGATCAAGTAATTGTGATTAATCAGGATTAATGACAGAAGATTGTGTCATTAATTAGTCATGTTTTAATCTAGTGACAGCACTAGTGTTCACTCTGGTGCCTCCAACTGTTTTACGCCCTTTCAACACCTTCGTGGTCAAAAGTGTACACGCACAAAATCTACAATAAAACCCTCACGCAGCAATAGGACAGACACACAATCCATTTATCTCTGTGTCTCAAACACACACACGTGTATTCAAAGCCTCGATTTGTTCATATTTCATCTGTTGTGTTTTTATCTTCAGCGTTTTCAGTGTTGCTGCATTTACACCAAAAATGTTTCCATTGATGAATCAGATTGATTTGAATGTGTTTCATCCATACAAATCCCTCCCTGGTGGTCACATGACTCTATAACATAACAGGAGTCATGTGACAAGAGTTTCATGCTGTAAAATGTCAAAATGGTTGAATGTGGTGGAGTAAAAATGTGAGATAACAACTACTTTTCTTCAATATGAAATGTTTGCAGGGCCTGACAGGAAGTGGACGGACGCTCTGATCACTTCCTGTTTGCTGAAGTGGGTTTTCAGTTGTTTAGAAACCAAAGGCTTGTTTTAAAAGACAGTTTAAATGGGACTGAGGGAACGACGTGTTTGTAGTTTATATCCAACAACATCGAGCAGTTTAATCAAAGAGTTCATGTTGCTAACAGCTCACCTCTCTGCAGCAGACACAGGCTGGACTTTAAAATCAATGAGACCACCTTTAGACCGGTCACTCCTTAAGGACACACAGCTGGGTCCAGGTTCAGGTCCAGCAGGTCTCCCATGGATCCTGTCAGAGAAGAAAAATGTGTTTTGAGAATGAGCAGAAGGAAACTCCAAAGTAGTGTTTCACAGTGTAAGAACAGAGCGCCACCCAGGGGTCATTTACACTGTGCAGGACTATTGATGGTCCCACTGTGAGCAGCAGGAGTTTAAATGTTGGACATGTTTGATAGAAATAAGGAATAAAGGTTCAGTGACTTCCTTTGAGATGCAGTTTAGAGACCAGGAAACATCAAACAGTTCATTTAAATCAGATAAACTGACATCAAAGAGTTCATGTTGCTAACAGCTCACCTCTCTGCAGCAGACGCAGGCTGGGATTTAAAATAAATGGGACGATCTTTAGACGCGTCACTCTGTAAGGACACAGAGCTGGGTCGAGGTCCAGGCTGGTTCCTGTGAATAATGATGCAGCAGTGATGTGAGTGCTGAGCTGTGACATGGAGAAGAGTCATGGACAGTTAGAGATGGTCATCTCACCTCTGAGCTTTGGTCTGGCTCTCATGTTCCCCACACAGAGTGCTTTTAGAGGGAGGGGCTCCCTCCTCTCTGTCCTCACACTGATCCATGCTGCTCAATTCAGCTCACACACACTTTCTACCTGCAGAGGAAACACAAATCATTCATGTGCACATCAGCTGAAATCCTCCTTTCATCATGTGTGCTGTCCAAATATCAGCTGCTTCTTTCCTGCTTCATCTCAGTGTCAGCTGGATGCAGTCAGACAGCAGTGTGAGGCAGAGGAAGCTGCCATCAGCTGCTCTGCTATCAGTCCACTAGATGGAGCCTGAAGCACACACGATGCATTCACTGACACACACTGCTTCACTGTGACTGGAAGCTTCAGTCAGTCCAACACGTGTGAACAACATTTTAAACATTTCAGCTGATCCAGGATTCAAAGAGGATCAGCAGAGTTAAAGCTTCACACTAATTCTTGCTGCTGAGTTTGCAGAGAACTGCACACACTGATTCACTGCTAATGAGAAGCTTCTTCCATCCAGTAATTCATCATCCATCAGCTCTGCTGCTGCTCTCAGTCCTGGACTCTGATCACAAACTAAAAGCAGCTTTTTAACTCGTGTCTGTAAGAACTCTTAGTGTTAGCTTAGCTTTAGCTTAGCTTTAGCTTAGTGTTAGCTTAGCGTTAGCTTAGCGTTAGCATGCTGTGTGCTAGCTCAGCGTCAGAGCTCTGCAGGTGTCTCGTGTGTAAATATTAATCACAGTGACAGTAAAGGAGGTAAAGGGCTGTGACGTCATCACGTACGCTGCGTCCTCTGTGGGCTCTGAGTGAACTCAAAGTACAAACTACAAGTACACAAACACGAACGTAGCTCAGAGTGGCGGACACACTCGGCCTCGTTGGTCCAGCTGTGAGTCCGTTACCGTGAACTATGGAGCGGCAGATTTGTGCTGAACTAAGCTGCACACAGCTGATGTTAGCCAGGAAACATTACACACTGACTTTAATGGAGAGACCGGAAATACAAACACACACAGTTTGTTGTGTGAAGAAATCAAACACGAGCTGAACAAACAGTAAAGTTCCTAAAGACAAACTGTTAAAGGAGGAAACAAAGCAAACTTACAGTTTCTTCACACCAACAACAAGCTCCACTCCACACCTGGACACTAAACACGGACACACAGGTGAGCTGCTTCCTGGAAGGAGGCGGGGCTCCACCTGAAACTCAGCACAGGTGGGAGGGGCTCAGCTCTGTGTGTGCTGATGTGTTAACTTTAAAAATATGCCGTCTGACTGCTCAGACTGAGTCAGAGTAAAGTTCACATGCTGACGTGTGGAGACATGAAACCTTGTTGTAGCTGCAGGTGTGAACACACTGATCCCAGATCAGCTCTGCTGTATTTGTAACATGAACATTTCTGCTGCAAAGCTTCAAATGTTCAGCATGTTTCTCTGTTTCCAGTCTATAGATCCAGTCACACTTTCTACCTTCACCTGTGCAGTAAAGACTGAGAGCAGAGCTGAAAGCAAGCGTCCAATCAGTGAGCAGCATCAACACCTGAGCTTCATTCAGACTCTGTTATTGAAGATGTTGTTGGTACAAAGTTCATCTGCTGCTCACATGAATCCATGAAAGATTTATTTCACTGAATGTTTCTTCAAAGCTCATTTCAACCTGTTGAAGTCATGAATGAAAGTGCAGACTGAGAGTGGATCACATGATGTTTGAGGTGTGTCATGTGACATGTTCAGTATTGTCACACATGTCTAGATTGTCCCTGATATCATAACTGCTCAAACACTGATGATTATATTTGAAGAATTATTCCTGATGGCAGCAAAGTTTGAATGGAGCTCTCTGTCTGTGCTGATTTGTCGCCCTCTGGAGGTCAAAGCACAAACTGCATGATGTCACTGTAACCACCACAGAGACAGGAAGTGTTTTTATGACTGAAACACTGAAATGATGCTAACGGCTGTCGTTAGGCTCACTGACAGCAGTGCTGATGTGTTCATGTCAAACACTGGCTCAGGTCAGACTCCTTCATCCTTCTCCAGCGTGAGGCCGCCCTCAGACCCACAGGAGCTCTGACCTTTGACCTCCTGACCCTAACCATTTTAGTCTTGTTGCATCTTTAAATGCAAATCCTGTGAAATGGTCAGGGGCGGCTCTAGAGAAATTTTCTTAGGGTGGCAAAATCAAAGCCTTTTCCCCCCAAACACATATGCAGGTGGTTACATGTGGTTAAAATGATTCAAATGCAGTAAGTATGCACGTTTTTCATATAAATATAGTCTATAACTTAATTATTGTCTGTACCCACATGATTACACACTTTAGTTACATGAAACATGTGAGTTTTGATGTTATGTACTGTACAGCCTGTATATTAAATACATATGTAGCCCAATAAGTATAAACTCCAGAAAGCTACACAACATGGGGCGCTTCATTTACAAACACAAGTCTAACTTAAGTTTCACTGTTTTTGTTAGAAAACAGTCACATTGTTACAGCTTAAATGACACAAAATGTCAGAAATCTGCACTGTCATGAACAAACATGTAAACCTCATTTTTCATGATTTGTTGGATTCACCCTCTGAGGTCTGAAACACAACCGGACATTTGTGACTCCTTTGAGTTTACGTTTGTGTTTCACCCTCAGATTGTTTCATTTTATTTTTTCCTCCTCTTGCTTTGTTTGGTATCTTTTCAGCTCAACTGAATTTAGTTGTTTTTTCACTGACATACTGCATTAGTATTACTATTACTATTAATGTAACTATTACTGATCTGAAATCACACAAAGAACCTAAAATCCTAGCAGTATTTTTTACTGTAAAAAAACCACAGACGTGTTGGGTAAATGTTTATAACTTGAAATGCAAATATAAATTGTACATTTTGTAAACAGATACAACTATTTATCTAAAAATGCAGCCAATACACCTGCTGTTTTTTCATTTTCTACAACCATTTAAAATAGCACTCACCTTCCTTCATTTTCACAGTGTAACATCCACCCACCTGTGTAAAATCAGAAATTCCCATGGTGTTGTTCAAAATGTGCTCTGGCACAATCATAAGCATCGCTTGCTGCTGAAAACAAGAAGAAAGCCGTCCTGCTATGGGCTGAACCATTTGTTAATGTGGAGGGGGGGACACTATGGAATATATCCAGTTCTAGCATTTATATTCACTGCTGACTGTAACTACGCTCAAACTGTTAAACTTATTTTAATAAACAACACTGTCATATGCAAAACTGGGGTGGCACTTGGGGTGGCAAGGGATCATTTTAGGGTGGCACTTGCCACCCCATGCCACCCTTCTACATCCGCCCCTGCTGATGAAGCCAACAGGTTCGCTTCATTTGCAAAAAGCAGATATGAGTTTCTGAGGCCACAGTCTTCTGTGGCAGAAGGGGAATCAGGGGAAGCCCTGGAGGAGTCCACCACCCACCAGAAACAGGTCTGAGCTCTCACTGCAGTGGTAAAGGGGCTACACAGCCCACATGAGGCTGAGGGATGCAGCCTTCTGTCAGACTGTCACTAACACAGAGAAACACCCGTGTACACTCATACTCATGGGCACATACACCAATCAACCTAACCCCACTAACTGCTCGTCTTTGGACTGTGGGAGCCAGAGAACCCAGAGAGGACCCAGACATGGGGAGAGCATGCAAACAGCTTAGATGTTGGATTTGAACCCAGAACCTTCTTGCTGTCAGGAAACAGTGCCAACCACTTTTCCACTGTGCTGCCTGTTTGACTCTGATACACCCATTTTTGAGCTCTTAAAAACAGCCCTCCACACAACAGAGACAAACCATAAAGGACTTTGTGGCTTGTAGCAACCAAAGAAAGTTTAAGGTGCAAAATAAAGAGGTTGAAAGGAAAGTAATAAAGGAAAAATGTAATTATAACAGTAATGTTGGCTGTGTATCACGTGTGGCATGTCATTGTGGGGCTGGCCTCTGTTGGGATTGAGAATATGTGATGGCGGGGGCAGGGTTGGTTACTGGGGTTTATCCTGATCTCCTGTTTAGTGGAACTGTGCTCCTTTGAAT
This sequence comes from Aulonocara sp. 'chitande type north' Nkhata Bay, assembly GCF_057382095.1. NCBI lineage: Eukaryota > Metazoa > Chordata > Actinopteri > Cichliformes > Cichlidae > Aulonocara > Aulonocara sp. 'chitande type north' Nkhata Bay. The sequence goes on along the minus strand of NC_141347.1, from coordinate 6,225,159 downwards.
CCACAGCACTAACCTGGCACACACACATAAAATGCATCATTGCTACAGAGCACAGCAGGACTCATTATGAGTGGTGGGGCAGGCTGGATGGTGTTGAGGAGTCGTATCGCAGTGACATTGGCTCCCCTGCTTCACTCTCTCCTGCCCCACTAATGCAACTCACTAATCCCTCTGTCCCCTTTAGGTGGGGCTCACGCTGACAAGATAAAATAAGCTGCAGGACTGGTGGGTGGGGGCTGTGCTGTCAGCCCCCCTGGGTCTGCTCCTCTGTGATCCTCAGTGGGCCAGTATGCCTCTCCTGGTAGCTCCATGGGGGATGGTGTGGTGGGTTGGTGGGTGCCATGGCGACTATGTGCGGACTTCACATTTTTGTCTGCTGTGACAGCTCCTTGATCTGGGCGGGGCCAGTGGGGTGTGGGTAGGTCCTTTGTGGGGCTTTGGACGTTGCCTGAATATTGTCAGGCAGCTGGGTGCTGTGCCTCGACCCTTTCTTCCTTTGCATTTGTGGTTTGGTGCCATAAATGCACAACATAGAAGAGCCACCTCGACGGGACAACACTCAGCGGTTCATCTGTCTCTCTTCCACAGCATGTCTTTATCCTGTCTTCCTTCTCTCACCTCAACCAATCACAGCAGATGGCCCCGCCCCTCCCTGAGCCTGGTTCTGCTGGAGGTTTCTTCCTGTTAAAAGGGAGTTTTTCCTTCCCACTGTCGCCAAAGTGCTGCTCATAGGGGGTCATATGATTGTTGGGTTTTTCTCTGTATGTATTATTGTACGAGCTACCTTACAGTATAAAGCACCTTGAGACGACTGCTGTTGTGATTTGGTGCTGTGTAAATAAAACTGAATTGAATTAAGAAACAACTCTTAGATTCCTCACATGATTCTCCTGTATTCCTACGGGACGCCAAGGTAATATAACATGGAAGTGTGTCGCAGTGCCTGGTGGCCACATGTTACCCATAAACTGTCAACCTGACCGTACTGTAGCTACGTCCAAAGACTAGTTAAAGATTAAAGCTTTTTGGGGGGTTAAATCTGACATAAATAAAGAAAGAATAACATTAAAGTCGATTCTTTTGATCACTGTAGTTCTACTTTGAGGATATGACGTGTAAAAACCCTCAGTTGTGGCTGGTGGATCTCACATTCCTGGTCTTTGTAATTCCAGTTCAATGAAGCCTCATTTTCACCTTTTTCCAGGTAAATTTTCCCAACTGTTCTAATGTCCATGCTGTGGCATTGTCCCATCATTTGTATTTCCTGTTAATGGATTTTTAATATGGTCTGGGAAATTACTATATATGAGTAACTTCCTGTTGTATTGCAGCTTAAGGCCATTGTCACTGAAATAAAGCCCAAGTTGTAATAGTTTGCATCCAGAACGAGGAAAACGAAGAAACCCAAACACTGCTCAGTGGATGAGTCCGTCCTGGAATAAATACCAGGACAAAACTAAAAAGAAGAGCTTGTTTCCTCGAAGCAACAACAGAAAGCTCTTTGTCTCTACAGATGTTTCTGGGAAACACGTTAACAATATTTAAACATTTGTTCTTAATAAACGTTTTTACTTAATGATGCTTTATGATATTTCTATCTGACCTAATGCAGCAGCGTATCCACATGAACTCTGCAGTGTTTCTACCCAGAGGCCACCGTGGTCCTTCTTTACTAATGCTGAGGGTTTTCTCCCAGCCGTGATAGCCTTTGACAGGTAAACTGAGTCATTCCAGCCCAGTGCAAAAATAACCTCCCTGTCTGCTCTTAACTTCACGCATCGATGCTAAAACGTTGCATAACTGAACCTGCAGACTGTGATCCTGTAGCTGTCGAGGAGAGGGCTTGATGCCGTCCATCTTCTGCTCAATTAACAACGCCTGCAACCTTTTGAGCCTTGGTCCTGCTACAGTCACAAATATAACATCATCACTCTTTATTTGATCCACTACACTGCTGTCATTTCTCTGTTATGGCCCCACAAGGTCACTGAATCCCCCTCAAACCCACAGCACACGTACAAGTTTTCAAAGCGGTGTTCTAATCTGCTTCGAGCTTTCATCATTTTAGCCAGCCCCTCCGATCTTCTCCAGGTAAACACTACAAAGAAAGAGTTCAGTCTGCATAAAACATCTTGTGCATGTCACACGATACAGCATCCACAGCAGTATACACTGCAAACAGCAGAAGCTCTTCCTTCTTAGCCTTCGGTCCAGATGTGATGATCTCCTCCTGCTTTTGGTTCACATCACCTTTCTCCTGAAAATCTGAGCTGGGCTTGACAAACCCTCAGCTCAGCGTGATATAAAGGTAGCTCTTCTAGTGTATTTGCCATCTCCTGAGCTGTCATTGTTACCATCTCACATTCTTCTCCAATCCATGGTTAGGGTGCTGCTCATAGGGGGTCAAAGTTCAGAGGAAAGTTTGTTCAGCAAATGAATGACAATAAATCATACATGTTTGCTGATTCACAGGTTAACAGCCTGGAGGAACAGGGCTGTGTCGTTCCTGTGATGCGATTCAGCTTTATTTCAGCCACTCAACAAAACAACATTATATTATATTTAATATATATTAAATATGTGCCAACTGATTCAGTACGTTTCATGTAGAAATATGTGTGGCAACTTTTTGTTGCAGCAATGATCTCAAAACACGGGGGGGGGGGCTAAGATGAATGTCTGCTGTGAGGACAGGGGGTGTGCATGTGCTCAAGTCACGTGACACGTCATTTACGCAACATTTGGTCGATTTAAAAGTTACAGTGAGATAAAATCATGTTATGGATTGCACTCAGTATATTGTGCCGACATGGTGAGATTGTGTCTGTCGAGCCGAGGAGAGCGTCGCACAATGGTTCAAACTCAAAATCTTACCAAGTATATTTGTCTTATTTCTAGTCAAAATTATCTCATTACACTTAAAATAAGACACAATCAGCTACAGGGCAACATTTCAGTAAGCTAAAGGAACTTGTTTCAAGACAGTGAATCTTGAAACTAGAGAAAAACTAGAGATTTTTCACTTGTTCCATTGGCAGATTTTTTTCACTTATTTTAAGCTAAAATATCTTGTATTAATTGAAAATAAAAAAATTTATAAATCAGTATTTGAAAATAAATTATTATTCCATTAATAAATACTTCAAATCAGAAAAAAAAGAAATAAAATCTCAATAAAAACCTCACATCAAAAATCCTTTTCCTGTGTCGTCTCATGTCCAACATCTGTGTAGGCAGAGTGTAAACACAGAGGCTGAATGGCCTTTGGTATAGGTGCAAAGCTAAGACTGTCTAACCAATGACAGAGCTCCTTACCTCACACCGGCTAATTTGCATTGCTCCGGGATTTTGGAAATTTATCCATTTATTCATTATGATGTGGTTCAGCATCATAATGCTGAACCACAGAAACACACACACACACACACACACACACATATATATATATATATATATATATATATATATATATATATATATATATTAGGGGTGCAACGATACTCGTATCGATATTGAACCGTTCGATACAGTGCTTTCGGTTCAGTACACATATGTATCGAACAATACAACATTTTTAATTTATTTCATCAACTTTCCTTCTGCAGATGCTGTCTGTGTTGAGCGCTCAGTGGATCTGCGTTCGACTACTCCGCCTAGGCTGCACTGTCGAGCACAGATCCACTGAGCGCAGTGCAAGCTAGCGAGACAGAAGCTAAGCTCCTTGCAACATGGCAAACTGAGCCTCCCCCACCCTCATTCAGATCTGGCCTTTGGAACTATTTTGGTTTTCATGTGACGTATGACCCTGAAGGTAAGCGCGTCATGGACTAAAGTAAAACAGTATGTCGGATGTGCCACGCAATGCTCAATTACATGGGTGGGAGCTAGTGTGTTAGCGCAGTTAGCTCGTTAACGTGTTGACGCCGTCCAGCCCCACGCACGGGGCGATCCGCGGTCGCTCGTTAACGGAGATTTGCCGTGTTGTGGCGTTAAGGTCATTTCAGATTAACGCTGACAGCACTAGTGGGAACACAACGAATATGACTGCACATTTACTCCGACATCATCCTGGTGCAAAGACAAGTGGAAGCCGACAAAAACAACAAGCACCATGCTACAAACTTTACCCGAGTCATTTAGACAGCTGTTAGCACAGGATTCTCCTTATGGGGACCTGATATGTTTAATATGCTGCTGAGAATATAGCCCAGAAGAAGCGTATAGTATAGCTTTTATTTTGAAAGAGCCATTTCTCTGTAATAAACTCTCTTTTCCAAAGATGAGCAATTCCTCCATCAGATAGATTTATTTATTTTTTATTACTTTGGTGTTTCAGCAACATTAAATTTAAAAACTGTACTTTTGAGTTAAAATATATATTTATAATTTTAATAACTGACAAATTAAAAAGGCATGAACATTTTTTTTGTATCGAAAAAATATCGAACCGTGACACCAAAGTATCGAACCGAACCGTGAATTTTGTGTATCGTTGCACCCCTAATATATTTGTATATATGTGTGTGTGTATTTATACATCAATCCATTTTCTTGCTTATGGAGTTCAGGGCCTGGGACCTACTCCAGGGGCCCGTTCTTCGTACGTCGCTTACTACATCCAAGATCAAATGACACATCCAAGATCAAATCATCGCGCTAACCGTGAGCTCGCTAATCCGGTTCCCCGAACACACCTGCTGTTGACGATTACTACAGCTGGACGCAGGAATGTGACATCACTGGGTGTCGTAAAAGGGGCTACGCATCGATAGTAGAAACATTGATCGGCAACCCGCTGATTGGTCGGCGAAAATGTCGAAGGGGCGTGCTCGGTATTTTCCGGCAGCAGAGCAAGAACTCATGAGTGAGGGATTTCAGGAGTTTCAGAGTTTAATTAAAACGCAAGAGAAAACTGCAAAGGCTGCAAAAGCAAGGAGAGAGGGCTGGCAGAAAGTTGCTGACAAATCAAACTCGTAGGTAATTTAATAATGATAATAATAATGGATTGGATTTATATAGCGCTTTCCAAGGCACCCAAAGCGCTTTACGATACCACTATTCATTCACTCCCACATTCACACACTGGTGGAGGCAGCTACGGTTGTAGCCACAGCTGCCCTGGGGCAGACTGACAGAAGCCAGGCTGCCATATCGCGCCATCGGCCCCTCTGGCCAACACCAGTAGGCGGTAGGGTAGATCTATCATATGACACTATATTGTCCAATATCATATGGCATTATATTATATTATAATATGTTATATTATATCCCCTTTCACATTAGAGCCACAACAGGACCCACAAGAACATGGGAACAAGTAAAAGTGGAATACAGGAGTATTCTACAGAATGGTAATATTTATCTCTTAGATTGCTTTGCGTCTCTTGGCAAGGTAATACTGGCCTGTAATACTCTGTTAGTTTGTTCATAACAGCAACCAAGAAAAGGGCAGAGGAAAAAAAGACAGGTGGTGGTCCTGCACCCCCTCGTCAACAAGTTGGTTAAGTAAATAATACCCTCACGGGAATATCGATATCTCTCAATGAGCACACTGTCGCGCTGAGCTAAAGGATCCTGTCTATCCCGCAATATACGCTGGATTCTGAGGACTCTCCTTATCAATCTTGCACCTTCCGCAATGGGTTGGTCGCGTATACGGACAGGACATGGCTGCGACAGGCTTCCCAAATCCACCTTCGCTTTTATAGCCGTGGTCTCTCATCTTGATTACACGAAGTAATTTACAATTACTACTCTGAAATATGAATTACATCTGTAATAATCACATACATGTAATAGAATGTTAATAGTTCATTTCCCTTTTTTAGGAAATGACCTGTATGTATCTGTGTGACATCAATAAAAGGATCAAGTGCTGCATTATCTTTAGTTACATTGATAATATTTATTTATGGTGAAACAGTGGAAAAATATCGCTGTTGCTTTCGTATAAATGAAGCGGACATACCTGCGTGGCCGCGATCTAATCCTGTTTACATAAAGTAAACCTGCTCCCGAGCAGGTTTACGCTTACGGCTCTGTTGCTATGACAGCAAGTCCCGGATGAGCTTCGGGGAACCGACTGATCCAGGATCACGCGAAATCGTCAACAATCTAATCCAGCTAACCTACTTAGCGAGGTACGAAGAACGGGCCCCAGGTCAGCTTTAAGTGTTTATAAACATGAACATTATGAACTCGTGACTCCCTTGGGAAGCCTATGGTTTTTCATAGGCAGGGGATATTTGTTTTATCACAGTTCATTACCAAACAGAGCAGGGTTCTAGTTGATTTGTGGCTTTTAGGATATTATGTATAGGTGTGTAAAAGTGGAGTGAATATAATTACAAACAGCAATGCTAGTGGAGTGATGACAGACAGGGCGGTTGGGGGGTGGTGAACAGTTTGCCAACAGTTCTCCCCTGTAGAGAAGGACATCTGCCATTTCTTTTTCCTTTTAGTCAAACAATTCAGGTAGTGATGAAAGAAAATCAGACTGTGGCAGTGCTTCCAGCAGGTAACGGAGTGATAATGCAGAGTTTTTACTGCAGTGGACAGTCCCTAGTGTGACCATCGCTGGAACCAACCAGCTGATTTACACCATGGCAGCAGTCACCAGTGAAGTTCTTGGCTGCAACATGAACAATCTCAAGTAGCAATGCCTCCCATGGAGAAGGACACTAAGGCTAAACCCTTGAGGCGACTTTTGTTGTGATTTGGCGCTATATAAATAAAATTGAATTGAATTGAATTGAAAGACCAAGGGAGCACGAAGGGATGTTAGCCAACTATCAGAGCTGCAGAAAGGTGCGATGAAGAAGGTGCCTAAGAAGTACAGCAAGCTCCCCATACCTGAGGCCTTGGAAACTGCCAAGCAACGACTCAAAGCCTTGGCCAGCCGCTTGAAGGGACCATACCAGAGAGATAGAAGGCAGGAGAATTAACTAAGAGTAATCTACAGTTCAAGGTATATTCTCAGTGGCAGGGGGACACTATGAGAAGAGCCCCACCAAGGCTGGAGATGGAGCAATACTGGAAGAGCATATGGGAGTAGGATGCAACCCATATGGAGATGCTCTGTCGCCGCTGCTGTTCTGCATAGGCCTGAACCCTCTCAGTGAGGTCTTTGACAAGACTGGCTACAGATGCAGACTACAGAATGGAGCAGTTGGATCAAACTACCAGAAGGCAACATTGAAGACATAGAGGACAGTTACAAGTACCTGGGGATCCCGCAGGTGAATGGGAACCATGAAGAGGCCGCCAGGAAAGCTGCATCCACCAAGTACCTGCAGAGGGTCAGGCAAGTCCTGAGGAGTCAGCTGAACAGTAAGAACAAGATCCGGGCCATCAACACCTACGCCCTGCCCGTGATCAGGTACCCTGCTGGGGTAATAGGCTGGCCAAAGGAGGAGATAGAAGCCACTGACATAAAGACAAGAAAGCTCCTTACCATGCATGGAGGGTTTCACCCCAAGTCCAGCACCCTGAGGCTGTACGCTAAGCGGAAGGAAGGGGGCCGGGGACTGGTGAGTGTCAGCACCACAGTCCAGGATGAGACAAGGAACATCCAAGAATACATTGGGAAGATGGCCCCAACTGACCGAGTGCTCAGTGAATACCTCAGGCAGCAGAAACCCAAGAAAGAGGAGGGAGACGAGGAACCATCATGGAAGGACAGGCCCCTGCACGGTATGTACCACCGGCAGATAGAGGAGGTGGCTGATATCCAGAAATCCTACCAGTGGCTGGACAAAGCTGGACTGAAAGACAGCACAGAGGCACTAATCATGGCAGCACAAGAACAAGCTCTGAGTACAAGATCCATAGAGGCTGGGGTCTATCACACCAGGCAAGACCCCAGGTGCAGGCTGTGTAAAGATGCCCCAGAGACAATCCAGCACATAACAGCAGGGTGCAAGATGCTAGCAGGCAAGGCATACATGGAACGCCATAACCAAGTGGCCGGCATAGTGTACAGGAACATCTGTGCCGAGTATAACCTGGAAGTCCCGAGGTCAAAATGGGAGATGCCCCCAAAGGTGGTGGAGAATGACCGAGCTAAGATCCTGTGGGACTTCCAGATACAGACGGACAAAATTGTGGTAGACAAACAGAAGAAGACGGCCGTAGTGATCGATGTAGTGGTCCCGAACGACAGCTGCATCAGGAAGAAGGAACACGAGAAGCTGTAGGGGTACCAAGAGTTGAAAGAAGAACTGAAAAAGATGTAATTTCTTACAAAGAAAGACATTTCTTGAACCATTTGGCAGTGTTCAGCCTTTTCTCCGTTTCCCTTCTGTAACAATGATTTCTTTACAGCCTCCCAGACAGCTGTTTGGGAATCACGCTGTTGCAGAGATGCTATTGTGCCTGTCAAACTATGTTGTCTTTGGCATTTTGTAAGAAATTAAATGTGTTTGAGAGCACAGTTTAAAAGATACAGTTTAAAATTGGTTCTTTGCTAAGTCTGTTATGTACGTGCTAGACACAATACTGGTTCATCCCTTGACTTGAGTGCCTTTTTTATGTTTCAGTGATTCATGGGTCAATGGCTTAACAAACAAAAACATGCTTCTGAAATGCTTGATTTTCTTTAGGATTGGTTAAACTAAAAGACGTTGACAAGGAATTTTAAGGGTTTTAGGAAGCATAAAACCGAAATCAGTTGTATTGGATACGAGTATAAATGAGTGCTTAGGCTCATGCAAGAAAAAACATCTTAGACAGGATATGACAAAACATACTGTGATACAATTCTTCATTACTACAGCTCATTGAGTGCTTTTGTAAAAAGTCAAATCTGTGTGCTCCATTAAACCCTGTAGAAGTTGTTTCGAATGCTGACAGTGGACAAACAAAGTTGTCATTTAGCTTAAACATTAACAGTAGAAAAGGCCCGATAGGAATCTAACATCCTTGGAATCAAGCTGTGGGAGTGAGTTTTGAAACCTTTCTGTAGGACTGCTTTAAACTTGCCTTCTTGGTGATGTGTTGTCTGATGTCTTGTTTGACTTGAGCAGATTCTTTACGTGCTTTAAGTTTCTAACACATTTGCTTTAACCAGTAATTGAAACTGCTGAGTAGGAAGTACTAAAGTGGGTGTTGAGCATGTTGGGTGTGTCCTTATTACCTGTTTCGATGTTTTCTTTTAATTGAAAGCGTTTCATGAATATGAAATGCTTCTGCGTAATGTTAAACGTTATAAAATATTCTTATGATTTAAACTCTGTATTCATGGCTTATTCTTTCCTGGCCTTTCCTGTAAGCACTTTTATGCTCGGTGGTAAAATATCACAGAACTAGCAGTTTGGCGAGTGTCATACCGCCTGGATTAGTGGCTCAGCTGGTAATTCAGAGATTTATGTAGCTGAGTTTGCTGTGTCATGCTGATTTGGGGAGACTGGACACAGACCTGAGTCATTCTCTTCTGGGTGATCACAGTGGTTACTCTCCTCCCTTCCTCATCTCACCCTGCAAAGAAATCTTTGTTGTTCTGCCTTGACCTCTTCCTCTGTGTTAGTTTGCTGTCCTTTCATTAGCTAGCTTTAGGACTTCTCCTCTCCTCCATGAATGTATCCCCACTAATCCCATTACATGCTTGTCCTTGTCCCACATTTATCAAACATACTTTTTAAAATCAAACAGTTAGAAATGACATTCATTACTTCATTATGTAACATGTCCCTGTGATCTAAACAGCCTGTTAGCCCTCGGAGCACATTTAAGTAAATTGAAATAATTGTGCCGATAAATTGGATTTGAAAGCTCTTATTCTAATTTTCTGTTTTGATGATATTTGGGATATGCTGTTTATGTAGAACAGCTAAAACTAGTTCTTTATATTCCCATATAAATGATAAACACACATTATTTACAAAACACTGCCCGGTGGACGCCAAAGGACGGCCTGTTTTGATTACGCTGTGATCTTTTTGGACTGCACATTTTTGGTCTACGATCAAAGCTGCCACACCACGCTGGATTAATCTCCCAGTAGCTGAGTTTATGAAGTCATAAGAAAGGAATGTCCCACATGTTCCTGCTGTTACACCATATTTGGACTGGGACACCTTTGCTAACCTCTGTTGCTCAATGACACACTGATTTGAATCTGAAGGCGCTGGCGACATATTTGCAGCAGTGTGGGTTCACAGAGGCTGTTTGGACTCTGAGCATGTGACACACCAGTAGCGTGCCACACTGGGCCTCTCGGGGTGGCGTACAGTGTCACTGTGTGTGTCTATTTAAGTGTTTGTCGTGTAAATGAGGACAACCAAGATATGTGAAGTATAGAGTGGTGTACCACAGTGACAGGTTAATGTCAGTGTGTGAGTGTGTAGCAGTTTGTGTGGCCAGAGAAGGTCAGCAGCCTCCAGAGGACAAAGCGCTTGTGTTCTTCCACAATCGCCCGTTTGATCAGACAGATCATTTGGCATCTGTCAGGCTAAAAACAACAACACAACATGAAACCAAGCATACGCTCTGCAGTCCTGCAGCTAACTCCTGACAGTCTGTCTGCTGTAGGCTGAAGAAATCAGGGGCTCATTCATCTGCACCTGTCAGCGTCTTTATGCTAACAATAGATCAAACAGTATGTGTCCACAGAATGTGTAATGTTGAAGGTTACCGTACATCCTTATCTCCAGCACTGAGAATCAGTTATCACTGATCGCTGTCTCTGCTTTGTTTTGACATGTTTCATATTTATATATTTCATATTTATAAGGTAAATACCCTACAACATTACAGAGAAGAAGAAGTAACCCCAGGCTCGGTGAGGGGCAGCCATCTGCCGTCACCAGCTGGAGGTGATGAGTGGAAGACGGAGAAAACATTCTCCACAGATTTTCTATAGAAGACTCGATAGGCCACTCTTATTTTCATCCACTGCTTCGTTACCTCGACACGATGTTTTGGATCATCGTCATGCTTGAACATCCATCTTCATGGGACGAAGGTTCCTCGTCACAGTACGATACGCGGTCCTGTCTATTGGCCCCTCCATGCAGGGAGGTCATCTTGTGCTCTTAGCAGAAAAGTGACCCATGTTTCCACCGCTTTACTGTGGGGGTGGTGTTCTTTGGTTTTTAGTGATTGTAAAGAAGTTTTCACAGACAAACCATCACAAAAAAACCATTAAGTGCCAACATAACATAAACCTGTAGTTTTAAAAATAAATAACTACGAATTTTCAAAAACTTCTTAACAGAAAATCTGTTTAAACAAAAAGGTTTTGACCTGCTTTTTAAAAGAATGGACAGAGTCAGCTGTAGACTGGTGCAGAGCCTTGGTGGTTTCTCTAATCCACAGAGGCCAGTACATTAATCTAAATGCAATGATGGAAACACATTGATAATTTCTTCCAGTTCAGCAGAGGAGACCATGTTTAGAAATGTTAGGAGTGAGATAAAGATTTTACACAGTTGAAACTCAGAGAAGACTCAAACGCCAAGATTTTGAATGCTGAACTTAGCATGTGAACAAAAACAGAATAGAATGCATTTTATTGTCACTACACACATGCACAATAAGCTTCAGAGCATCTCCTATTCAGTGCAGACGTGGGAAAAGAAAGAGGGGTGAGTTGCACAGTTCTGCAGCACTATCTACAAATATAGAAACAAAACATAGTGCTATATATTACAGTGTGGGTTACTGCACCTAAATTAAGTGTTGCACTGTGGTGATGATAGTTGTGTAGTCTGTGTGTAGAGGTCCTAGATTGGGGGGTGGAACTGTGTTTATCATGTGTGAGTTCAGGCTGGTTATGGGTCTGTGGGTCTCCTTGCTGATGCACCTGTAGCGCCTCCCTGAGGGAAGCAGGTTGAACAGGTTAGAACCAGACTGGGAGCTGTCCTTGATGATGTTTGCTGCTCTGCTGAGGCAGCGGGAGGAATAAATGTCCTTCAGCGAGGGGAGGGGGCAGCCGATGATCTTCTGTGCTGTCTTGACCACACTCTGAAGCCTCTATCCGCCTTAGTGCAGCTGCCGTACCATACTGTGATGCAGTAGGTTAGCAGGCTCTCAATGGACGAGCGGTAGAAGGTCAGCAGCAGGTTGGAGTTCAGCTTGTACTTCCTGAGGACTCTCAGGAAGTGCAGCCGCTGTTGGGCCTTCTTGACGACCGCTGAGATGTTGTCTGTCCAGGAGATGTCAGCAGAGATGAGGACACCAAGGAACCGGGAGGTGTGGACCCTCTCCACACACTCCCCGTTGATGTAGAGGGGGGCCAAGTCAGTGCCTCCTGACATTGACAATGACCTCTTTGGTTTTCTTAGTGTTCAGTCCCAGGCTGTTTTCTGAACACCATGCTGCCAGCTTCAGGACTCTGTATGCTGAATCTTTCATCCGGGCTGGACTTCTTATTCTTGACTGAACTTGGCTTTGCCCTGGTGAGTTCTTTTCTTTCTCAGAACCAACCCGATTCACCTTTCTGAGCTCACCCCGGTCCACTGACAGAGGTGGAGGGCTAGCTTCAGTTTTTAAAAACAAATTTCGATGTCGGCCGCTGTCATCATGTACCCCAGCTTCGAGGTGCAGTTATTGGAACTGAACTGAACCTCATTTCTTTGCGCTGTGGTGTATCGCCCCCCGAAATTTGTTACGGATTTTATTTCTGAATTTGCTGACTTACTGGGGAGTGTCGTCTTACGCTATGATCGTATTTTAATTCTTTGTGATTTTAACTTCCACGTTTGTTGCGAGGACGGCTCACTAGTCAAAGACTTCCTTGCTCTTATGAATTCGTTTAATCTCACCCAGTTCGTAAGTGATCCAACTCACACAAAAGGTCACACACTCGACTTGGTACTGTCCCGTGGTTTGGATATCTGCATCACGGACATTAAGGACTTCGGGATTTCGGACCATTTTCCGGTTTTGTTTAATACTGTTATTAACAATGTTGATTTGTATAGTGATGGTTCTCTACGGCAAACGCGCTCGATGAGCTCTCAGTCACTTGCTCATTTCACTGCTGCTTTTCTTGATTCTCCTCTTTCTGATGTTAATGGTATTGCAGATTTATCAGCGGAGGAACTTGCCAACCTTCTTAATACTACATGCGCCGACATTCTTAATTCGGTGGCACCTCTGAGGACAAAAAGTGCCAAATTGTTACGCCAACCCTGGCGTAATGACCCTACCGGCGCCCTTAGGCGTGGATGTCGGCGCGCTGAGCGAAAATGGAAAAAAGATAAACTCCATGTCTCTCTGGACATGCTTCGTAAATGTCTATCTAGGTATCAAAAGTCTGTTAAAGCTGCTAAATCTGCCTCCTTCTCTGGTATTATTTGGTCTAACTGCCATAATCCCCGAGCCCTTTTTAGTATTTGTAATTCCTCGATAAACCCTTGCCCCTTTACTTGTAGGGATGCCTCTCCTGTACTTCGTGATAATTTTTTTAAATATTTCACTGACAAAATTTAAGTTCTGAGGGCGTCTCTCTCATCTTGAGTCGTTGTTAGTTTCTGACTCTGTTCCAGTCCCTGAATGCTTGACTGTCCTTCAACAGTTCAATCCACTGTCTTATTCTCATTTAACAGCTATAAGTGATCATCTCTAACTCCCCCCGTGATATCGTTCCCTCTCGTTTTCTTAAGGAAGCTTTGCACACTATCGGTCCCTGTATCCAACTTTTACTAAATGTATCCCTGTCATCAGGTTGTGCACCGTCAGTATTTAAGCGCGCTGTCGTGCAACCCATTATAAAGAAAAAGGATCTTGACCCTAGTGCTCTAACTACAGACCGATCTCCAAACTCCCTCTTATATCCAAAATTCTGGAAAACGTGGTTCTAAAACAACTTCAGTCCTTCCTTGATACTAACGGTATCAGTGAAAGTCAGTCTGGCTTTAAACCTCGCCATCGCACTGAGACAGCGTTAGTTAGGCTTTTTAATGATCTTCTTCTACCTGTGGGCCATTGTTTTAGTTTTACTAGATCTGACTGCTGCCTTTGACACAGTCGACCACAAGATTCTCATCTCTAGAACATGTTGTTGGTCTTAAAGTTATAGCTTTATCTTGGTTCATCTGTCAAAGAGGTCGTTTTCCGTAGCCATGGGGCAACACTCCTCGGCCTCTGCCCCATTGTGGTGTGCCTCAAGGATCTGTGCTCGGCCCAGTTCTCTTTTTCCTTGTACATGCTGCCTTTGGGAGTAATACTTAAAAAATATAACATTTCCTTTCACTGCTACGCCGACGACATACAAATTTATTTCCCTTTGACATCAGATGTCTCTACGTCTCTGGAACCCCTGTTTGACTGTCTAAATGAGGTCCAAACGTGGTCACGTCTCTCACACTGAACGAGGATAAGACAGAAGTTATAGTTTTTGATAGTCACACCCCGCTGGAACAACTGCCTTAGGGTCCCTTGGTAGCCATCTCTCACTCACTGTTAGAAACCTTGGTGTTTTCCTGCTCTTTCAAACTCGAGAAACAGATCTCCTCTGTGGTAAAAAACAGTTTCTACCAGCTGTGTCAGATATCTAAAGCAAAGCCATACCTCCCTTTGAAGGACCTTAAAAAACTCGTTCATGGTCTTATCACTTCCAGATTAGACTACTGTGATTCCCTCTACTCGGGCCTCCCACCTTCCTCTATTCACCGGCTCCAGTTAGTTTGAAATGCAGCTGCGCGTCTCTTAACTGGAACTAGAAATTATGCCCACATCACACCAGTTTTAGCCAACCTACGTTGGCTCCCTGTTGAATATCGTACCAATATTCAAAATTCTTTTGCTTACCTTTAAAATTTTGAACAATTTAGCTCCCAGCTATCTATGCGAGCGCCTCCATTTGTAAATCCCTAATAAGGCACTTAGATCTTCCAATCAAATGCTCCTGACGCAGCCGAGGTCTCGTCTGAAGTCCAGAGGGGATCGGGCCTTTGCTGTCGTACCTCCCAGACTCTGGAGTACCCTCCCTCTTTATATTCGTTCCTCCGAGTCCATGCAGTCTTTTAAATTGCATCTTAAAACTTAGTCTGGCTTTTGATCCAAACTACTATGTTATTTCTATTTTGTTTATTTATTTATTTATTTTGATAACACTTCTGAAGCGTCAGAGCTGTCCTTGCCTGTGATAGAGCTGACCTGCCATAGGACACTGGGAAGAGTGTAAATCCAGGCTGAATTCCTTGTGTTGGACAGTATTTGTGTGCAGCAGCAGAGCGCACAAATCAAACTGTATGTTTTGGTAAGCCTGGCCTTCTTGTACTGGATGTCAGTGAGCCAGTAGCTGGTGAGTTTATCACATTAACATTTTTACTAGCAATTTCACTAGCTGGGACCACATCCTCAGTTACGATGAACGATGATGGATGAGGGAGCGTGTACTGGTGCTGCAATGTGGGGAGGGCCTCAAACAGGATCGGCAGCGGCTCCTGGGCTCCAGGTGGGCATGAAAATGAGAACCGAGGGTATTGGTGAAGGGGGCATATATAAACTGAGGCGGCGAGCATGAGGTGTGGTCCCACTCCTGAAATTCAGATAATATCTCCACTTAGAATAAACTGGGTCAAAGAAAAAGTGCCTCTGATTGGGCTGCTTTCTACAGTTGGCTGTGAGTCCATTGCAGGGCATCAAACATGGATAAGGGGTTGTTTCAACAGTAATTCTATGATGAAAAATTAATGAGGCATTTATCAGGATCTGTATTTAATTTAATATCTATTTAACATATTTAATCAATATAAAGCTCAGTGTCTATTTCTTAGCTTGTAAAGTTGTGAAATTCATGGCAGATTCACTTCTTGGCTGTTTTGCGTTTTATTAGATAGTTGATAATAAAGAGTGTCTTTGCCTGTGGCTTTGTTAAGACTGCAGGTTTTTGTCCGCCTGACCTTTGGTGACCTTGGCGAGCTCAGGATGAACAGGCTGTCTGCTCTGTTTGGGTGTGATGCTGCCTGCAGAGACAGTCTACTCTCATGCAGACACAACATCTTTACTGATATAACGTGGTCATGGACTCTTCTCTGTTCTTCCTTATTAAATAATAGTAAAATGACTCTGCAGTTTTGATTCAAAATGCACCAGGTCTGCTCAGTCTGAATCACACCGTTAGAGCCAGACCAAATGATTGGAGCACCAATGTTAGCACTCAAAGAGTCTAAGCAGTACCACTACCAGCTTTGGCCAGTGCAGGAGTGAACATGTAGATCCATGTTCTACTGAGCAGACACTGAGCAGAGGCAACATGCAGTAAATGAATTAGTGGTCTCCACATGTTTGCACCCAAGGTTTCCCTGCTTTTGTGAGCTGAGCTGTTTTAATATTTTCCATGTATTAGATGATACTGTCCAATGCTTCCAGGGCTGTGAAGATGGAAAAAATGATGTTGCAGTCGTTGCTGAAGTGTTGGTACCATTTGAAGGAAGTCATTAAAGCGCCAGAGCGAGCAGACAAGGCAAGCACTCAAAGAATGTGGAAGGCAGTCGGGGAAAGTTGCCATGGACGGATTTGATTCCTCCCAGCCCCAAACAGCTTTTATACTGTGGACAAAAATACATGAAAGTGTGTGTGTGTACCTGTTTAGATGTCTCTGTGGGGACCAAGAATTGGAATGTTACTATACTTGTGGGGACCAACAGTCATTTATGAGGACAAAAGTGCCTCACGAGTTTGAGACTCACAATGTGGTTCTAGTGTCAGGGTTACAGTTAGGTTATGGTTAGGTTTAGGTTGAGCGTTAACCATCCATTATTGATGGTTACAGTGAGCGGCTAGGATTGGTCCTCACTAAGATATCAAAACTAGAATGTGTGTGTGTGTGTGTGTGTGTGTGTGTGTGTGTGTGTGTGTGTGTGTGTGTGTGTGTGTTAGTGAAAGGAACTGTAACTGGTCCCAGTAGCAGCAGGATACAAACGCCATAATGACACAGCTGCCTCTCGTCTGCCTTCCTCCCCTGAGTGAAATAAGATATTTGGGACCTTTGAATAGTTTTTTGAAAATATTTTTTTGTTTAAAGAAAGGAAAGAGAAGTTTAATCCTTTAACTATTTAACTGTTAGGTGTCAATCCCTGGGAGGGTTTCCCCCTTTTATTTGGCGTGGAGTCAGAATTATGGCTTCTCCACACTGTGGAAGTAGCTCTTTGACACAGTCGAGCAGTCATTGGTCATAACAGGATCATTTAAGACTCGATGATGAATAAGACTGTTGAAGTGCATGAGAAGGATCTCATATAAAACAGTCTGTGTCTGCTCCTCAATTCAATTTAATTCAGAAGACCCCTATGAGTGCAAGATCAAGGAAACAGTTCACCCTGCCTGGGATAGTGTTACCAGGGCCCTGCCCTGGAGCCAGGCCCGGGGAGGGTGCCAGAAGCTGTACATCTGGTGGCCGGGCACTGGTCCATGGGGCCTGGCTGGGCACAACCCGAAAAAGGGACATGGGCCCATTCTTATGCAGGCCCACCACCTGCAGTGGGCGCCATAGGGGTCGCATGCAATGTGTGCCACGTGGCAGCCAGGATCAGAGGCCATGGTGGACGGATCCCCGGCTACCAAGACCAAGACTAGACTTAGTGTCTCATAGTCATTGAAGAACTCTGACTTGCTTCCTGTTCTAGTTGTTCTCTGGAAAAAAATCTGCAGGTCAAACAGGTGCACATACAAAGAGCACATTATTGATTAAAGCCTGGAAAACAACTGAGGCATTTGTCAGCCCGGCACGCTTGAAATGTCCAAGTGTTGAAAACAGTTTTCCATTCGTCACCTCCCCAATGTCCACCAGATGGAACGTGTTTCTAAGATCAAGCTTAGTGAAGATTATTGCTCTATGTAGTGGCTAAAAGCTCCAGCTGAAGCTGTTCTACAGTGGCTGGATGCAAAGCCCAATCACCATATAACACAACGCCTCGCAGATTCATTCCCCATTCTGACTCTGGGATGTGTTGCACTCAGAGAGAGGAAATGTTTGCTGCTATTAGCGTGAATGCATCCCTCCCCGATGGCTAATATAAGCCCCCATGGTGGTATTGTCAATCCTCACAAGAACAGTAGGAAGCGCCTGAAGAAACCACCCAGCGCTGAAACCCTCTTAAACAGCCAAGCCAGACCACCAGGATGGCTGAGCCATCATACCCAGTAGCCGAAGGTATAATCTAAAGGGGACTGTTTTGTGCAGGCGAAAAAGAGTCAGGAATGCTGTGAGCAGGGCTGTGGAAGCTCTGCCATAGCCACCACCAAACAACTGAGTTATTTTTACACATCGGCTAGCATCTGGCCAATCCACCACCTTTCATTGCTCATGCCGTTACAAAACAAACAAACAAAACAAAACCCATCAACCCATAAATACGAAGAATCACTGTCGGCCCACCAGGCAAATGCCCAGTATGCCCGATTGAAGGCACTCACAGCTATGGCCTCTGACAGAGTGATGTAAAAGAGATGGAGTCCAGAGATAAACCCAGAATTGTTATATGTTGTACTAGAGACAACACACTCGTTTTGCAGGATCCACCTGTGTTATCGCACAGGGAGAATTGATGTGGCCATTCTTCAGTCCTTCTCTATCACTCCTCCTGAGTAAGTCTGCTCAGCTGCACTGACTTCTCACGATGTTCTTGATGAGGAAGCTGATCGTGACTTGTAGTTTCTTTCAGTATTCAGTTATGGCAGTGGTGTCCAAACCCAGGCCACGAGTGTCCTGCAGGTGTTAGACGTGTCCAGCTGATTTAAATGGCTCAACATGCCTTGAAGTTCTCCAGACACCTGGTAATGAACTAATCATTTGATTCAGGTGTGTAGACCCAGGGTGAGATCTAAAACCTGCAGGACACCGGCCCTCGAGGCCTGGAGCTGGCCAAGTTATGAAGCTAACTATTCTCAAGGCTAATGTAACAAGTTCTTCAAATGATTTCGTTTGCAGTACGTATTTTTCAGACCATAAGCTGCAGGGGATTATAAGGCACATTAAGCGAAACAAAGCAGTCAGATAAATCAAACTTTATTAAACTCATTCTTCTTGCTTCCTCCACTTCTCTACCATTGATTCATTAATGTTGAATTCTCTGGCAGCTGCTCTATTCCCATGTTGTTGCAGTATATTAATGACTAACCTCGTATTGTGGATGGATTATCTCAGTTGTTCTCCTGACTGAAGTTTGGTCCGTTTACAGCAGTGGTGTCAAACTCAAATACACAGTGGGCCAAAATTCAAAACTGGAACAAAGTCGCGGGCTAACGTTAATATTTATTGAAATATATTTATTCCTCCAGATATAAGAATGAATCTTTTCTTATGGACTCAAACACGTTTTGCTGAAAAACTGAATATGGAACAAGCAAAGCTTAATACTAAACAATATATATATTAGCTGTATAATACCAGTAGGCCAGCTCTAATAGTAATTTGGTATGGCTTCGCGGGCCAAATGTAATTAGGTTGCGGGCCAAATTTGGCCCACGGGCCAGAGTTTGACACCTATGGTTTACAGCAGGGGTGTCAAACTCCAGGCCTGGTGTCCTGCAGGTTTTAGAGCTCACACTGGGTCAACACACCTGAATCAAATGATCAGTTGATTACCAGGCCTCTGGAGAACTTCAAGAGATGTTGAGGAGGTCATTTAGCCATTTGAATCAGCTGTGTTGGATCAAGGACACATTTAAAACCTGCAGGACACCGGCCCTCGAGGTCTGGAGTTCGACACCTGTGGTTTACAGCATTCTGCCATGCGATTGCATTTGTCTCTAACCATCAGGAACCCTCACGTTAACTTTTATCGAGTGGAAAAGTGTTAGTGTTCGTCCTCCAGCTTCACTGTGTTTATGCTAACACAGCTGTGTCGCTAGCGATCATGTAGCACATCATTATATACCAGCTAGCCCAACTTCAGTAACCCTACAAACGTCACTGCTGTTTAGTTTTCTGTCTTCATTTATGTTGGAAGTGACAGCAGAGCTGTACGTTTTAATTTGTTCAGAAATCTCTCAGTCAGAACATGCTATATCATGCTTAGGCACTAGCAAAACCAGTGAGCTACCTTCCGCTAACTTCCTGCTAACTTCCTGTTAACTTCTAAGTCCGTTAAATATAATAAATTCTGTTTTCATGGATGCCTGGATGTTAAACTTCATAGTTACACCTGGTAAAGCAGCAACACTGATCGTTTTATTAAAGATGAAAGAATTTAGTTTTTAACTCTCAGTGATGTCGCAGTGTTCGTTTGACTTTGGGTCCTGAAGGACGGAGTTTAGGACCCAGATTACTCCCAGATTTAAGAGCACCTTAGTCCAAAAAATATGGCAATAACGACGGCCGCTTGCATGTTCTACAAAAAAATGGTGCTTTGTTGTGTATCCGACGGACAAACACCAAACCAGTTCCACACCACTGAAGTTGCAGCATTTTTACAAACCAATTCTGGTTCATGTGTTTCACTCAACGATCCGCTTTCCCCCTTCTCATTCTCTATCGCCACCATGTGGGTATGAAAACAAAGGCACTGTGCATGCGCACTTTACCCATATTCTATCGCGATATTTAATTTTTTTATCGTTGCCCAACATTAAACCAGTATTACCATGAACAGTATAATGTGGCACAGCCATAGGTGGGCTGGTAGGAATGCTGCGGAGGGAGGAGAGAATGGGTTAGCCAGAGTCTAGAGTGAGATGTACACTTACAGAGAGAGTCGAAACCATCCTACCGGGCGATGTGGTGACAAGAAGCAGGTAGTAAGCGACGTAACAGGCGTGTCTTTTCCTCTGTAGAGCTAACACTCCTGCTGTTTTACGTCTGTACTCCTGTGCATACGTCAAGGGATGTCACAATCACATTTTACAGCATCCATGTTATATTAGAGATACTTTAGTCCCAGCAAAGTAGTGTACTGTTGTTGTTTGCTCCATTGCAACAAAACATGCAATGACATACTGAATTGCACCAGTTTTTAGGACGTCTATCTTTTACTTTCTGTGGGTTTTTCACTGCTTCTCTGCGATCAGATGAATTGTGCACACTATTTGCTCTTCCACAGCTTTATTTTTTAGTCTTTGAATGTTCCCATCACTTCTGTGATGACAAAAGTCATGATTATGCCATAGTCAGTCTATTTATATAGACCAAAGGCTCATCAGCAGATCCAAACCGACAGAAAGGCCACGGTTTCCTAAGAATAGAGGACTTACATTCACATTGAAATGTCCTGTAACGTAGACACCGTTATCATGGTTTTGTTAACCTTAAAGAACAAAACTATGTGCCTGTTTAAATATTTATGGTCTGTATATACATTAATAATATTTACCATTAAAGGCAGTTTACTTTATACCTAGATCATCGATCACAGTGCATCGATCGGCTTCCTGCTTTACTTCCTCATTGATGACTGAGATGCTGCAATTAGTCCTCCAAAATATTAAGCAGGGTGCACGCCATCCCATCAGTTTCCATACTCCTGATATAGAGTGAGATTTCCTGAAGCCTTGCTATTTATAGCTGCAGGAGGCAGCTTCTAGCTTCTCCCTGGAGGAAGCTGTCCTTGTTTTTGTCTTCATCAAAAAACCTTAAAATCTAAAAATACAGACACCAGGTTCTTTGTTGGGCTTCTCTTTGTGGTTTGCTGTGGCTTTGCATCTGCTCTGCATCCCTGACCATCAATGTCACCAACATGTGTTCAATGATCAGCCAGTTCACCTCTGAGGGACTTTGGTCTATTCAAACTGGCTGAGATGCTGTGGCTTAAAAAGGTGGTTCAGACTTGAAAACCCTCCGATGGGCTGAATTATAACTCTAATAAGAATAACCTGCATGTTGTGTTTACTTGTGTTGTCTGTGTCTAATATTAACATTTTGTTGATGATCTGAAACATTAAAATGTAACATTTTTGGATTCATTCCTGTGGAGCTCAGTTCGGCACTCCCAGTCAGCGAGCCATGGCATGTATGTATGTGTATGTGGAGACATGCGTCTGTATGTTCGCATGCATGTATTTATACATACATGTATGCATGTGCGTGTATGTTTGTATGGGTGTATCCGTATGTTTGCAGGTGCATGTATAACTTGTACATATTGTTCTTGTGTAAATGTAAATTTGTCTGTGATTGTGTAAATACTTCACACACATGGAGAAATGTCAAACAGCCTTTCATTGTTCTTGTAACAGTGACAATAAAAGCTATTCTATTCTATTCTATTCTATTGCTCTGTCATGCATTCTTGCATCTCTTGCCTGCAAGCACACTTTGCAGAGTGCACTCTGTAGTTTATTTTACATAATAGTTAATACAGTACTTGTATTTAAGTGTATTTCGGTTTAGTTTTTTACATCTCATAGCACTGCAAACACTTATAAAGCATAAAGTTTACTGAGAACCGATTAGTAATTAGGGATGGGTACCGGTGTCCGGTGCCATGATGGCACCGGTTCTGACATAAACAGTGGTAACCAGACTGAAAGGCAGCGCACATTTCGGTGCTTTATTTCTGTGCTTTTTTTTTCCTGAGCTGTCATACACTTTAGATTCTAGCCAATCATTTTACGTTTCCGAGGATAGTAGGCGGGTCCAGGTACGTACGTTCTTTTAGAGCAGAGCTACAGATTAAAAATGTCCAAGGCGAAGCGGTCAAAGTCTGGCTGTACTTCACAGCAGAAGATGCAAACTCAGCAGCAACAAGTGCTTTAAGCTGATACTGTGATGCTGTCAAAGGAGGTAACACCTCGAATCTGATGACACACCTGGCGACGCATAGCGTTTTTTTTAAAAGTCGAGAAATGCGCCGTATTTGATAGCTTGCTGCGAGACCTCACACCGAGCACATCTACTGCGGGTGTGGTGCCTGTTATCGGACCCGGAGTTAGCAACATCCCCCAAAAACCCGAAGAGGAGAGTCCTGTCCCCTAGCCCTGCCAGTGTAGCAGAAATGATGAGGATGATGATGCAGCAGCAGCCGTTCTTCTCTGCCTGAGTAGCTTAATGTTGTTCGTGTGTAATTTACGTTGAGTAGGCTAACCACGTTATTACATTAATGCATGTAAGGTGAACTAGCAAACATCATCATAGCTACATGCGGCTGTCTTCTTGTTTGATGGCAGATACTCCCTTCACCCTGGCCAAAAAGGCTAAAATGACCAAAGAAAAAGAGGGAAACAGCTAAACATGAGAGGTTTTTGGACAAAGTTTGTGTTTTTTCCATTGTTTAAGCACTGCTTCCAGCCAAGAGTGATACCATATATGCCCCATAGCTGCAGAAAAGGCTAACATTGTTATCTTTTTACAAAAACCAGCTGAACATGAGAGGTTTTTGGACCAATTTTGTGTTCTCCATTCGTTAAGCACCGGTTTGAGCACCGTTTAAGCACCGGCACCGTTTCAAAAGTAACGGTTTGGCACCGGTATCGGATAAAACCTAAACGATACCCATCCCTATTAGTAATAAGAGCCTTCTTGTAGTTCCACTAAACTGCACGATAAATCATAGAAGTAATTCAGACAGGGAATTTTACAGTGGGGCAAAAAAGTATTTAGTCAGCCACCGATTGTGCAAGTTCCCCCACCTAAAATGATGACAGAGGTCAGTAATTTGCACCAGAGGTACACTTCAACTGTGAGAGACAGAATGTGAAAAAAAAATCCATGAATTCACATGGTAGGATTTGTAAAGAATGTAAGTAATGGTAATGGTAAATGGTAAATGCACTGGTTCTTATATAGCACTTATATAGCACTCTTCTACCCTCCCTAAGCACTAAACCAGTTCCAGAGCATCTAATAAAAGCACTGGCAGCAACAGGGGCCAGTATCCCGCCCAAGGTGACTTTGGCACGCAGACTGGAGCAGCCGGGGATCGAACTACCGACTGACGTCCTGAGCCACAGTCGCCTCTTTTCCAGTAGAACATAACTGCCTCAGCTCAACTTGACTCTACTCGACTCTGTTTCTCAGTTACAGTTGAGCACCACCTCAGTGTGGGTGGGGCTGTTACAGCAACACAACCTGAAAGTCCCGTGATGTCATTTGTATGTGACGCAAACACAACAAGCGATGACATCCCGGTGATGGAACATCTGCACCCCGTCACTGGACTTCCTGTGTAGCCGTTTCCCTCGTTGCCAGGCAGGTTTGAGTCTTGAAGGGTTCGCTCTCATAACTGATCCAGTGATGTCACTTCCTGGCCATCAGTGGCATGTATCTGGGACACAAACTGGGCTTGGAACTGGGTGAGAGATGAAACTCTGAGAAGCTCTTCAGACGACGCTGACCTGCATGACTGAGGACCTGCACAGACTTGCTGCCTCGCTCTTTGTGAGGAACGTCCTTCAGGAGTATGAAAGGGAAACTAGCAGTTTATTGAAACCAGCTCCGCTTCAACCTCAGATGCACACAAAGTAGACTCGTTCCCCAAAAGTTTGCACTTTGGATCCCAGGTATCGAACCAGCAACCCTCTGATTAGCAGATGAGCCAGTCGGGCTACAGCTACCCTACGTGTGTGTGTGTGTTGCCTTTTCATTCACATAATCCATCTTATCTCTAATGAAAAAGCCGAATGAAATCCTCAGATTTGCCCCTCAGGTTCCCACAGTGTTCAGGTCACACCAGGCCACAGTCCCACATTTGAGCCACGACTGTGGGTCACACAGAGGACAGAGCATGTCCTTTAGCCTTCTTTGTTTTTGGATTGTGTGCCACAGAGTCTCCCTGAAGATGATTTTGGCACGTTTGCTGAGATTGTTTGAAAAACAAGCTAAAGAACACGTCCACGATGTCACAGCAGCTGTGGGCCTCGATGGAGCCCACGTTTGTCCTGGAGGCGTCCTCTGTGGAGCGAGGCCGGCTCACATGGTTCAGTCTGAACAGGGTGAAGCTCCAGCTTTGACCTCATTAACTTCCAGTAGTGGAAAAGCAGCTGTAGCTGCATTTTTCATCACTATTGATGGGATGCTGCTGGTACCTGCTGTTAGTGGGAGCTCAAAGCCTGAGGCCATCATTAAGATCTGTGTGGGTCTGTGTGGGTCTGTGTGGATCTGTGTGGATCTGTGTGTGTGTGGGTCTGTGTGTGTCTGTGTGGGTCTGTGTGTGTGTGGGACACTCACTGAGTAGTAGTCGACTGACCGACCCAAACACTGTGACTTCATATCACAGGAAATATTCAGCTCAGGCTTCTGTCTGACGCTTTGCTGTCTCACATTTAAATCACAAAGGTTGTTTCTACAAACACCCACTCATCTATCGTCCTCTTACACACCGGTCACAGACCCACTGCTGAACTCACAATATCATTTATTTTCCTTGTGTTTGATTGGTGGTACAGTTGTTTTATTTTGTGTGTTTGTTACACAGGAAAGCTGTTATTGATCAGTTTGAGAGTAAAACAGAAATTGTGCGTGTAAATGTGGAGATTGCAGTCGTTTCATGCTGTAACCTACAAAATGCTTTGTGCAGACGAGTCAGTGGCAACGTGTGGCAACTATTCTGGTTTGCCAGCGACGTTTCCAGATAAACACTGGTGGCAGCTGCTGCCATGGCAACACCATTGTGCTCCCTCCTTCCCTCGCTCGTCTCCCCTCCCTCTCCCCAACCACTCCTCTCTCTCATGCTCCGCCGGCTCAGAGAGCGAGGACCAGAGAGGAGAGAGGTCAGCTCGATTCAGAGGACAGAAAGAAGAAAGGAATAACCCGGAGTGGACGGGGACAGGATGAGCGAGGACAGCCACTCCCACTACAGGCTGGACCCCAGCGATCGCCTCAATGGGCTGGGACAGAGGAGGAAGAGACCCAAGAAGGTAAACGAATAGATGGAGAGCCACGTGGTGCAAAGTGTGTAAGGATGGAGCACCCCACCCTGCAAAAAGAGAAAGGAGGTGGGGTTAGGTGAGGTTTGTTTATGTGCAGACGAGCGTCCACATGATGTTAGGAGCACCGAACCATCTCTCACCCCGTCGTCTCCTGTGGAGTGTGTGGCTGCTCCCCCACAGCAGTTGTATCCTCTCTCATATCCTCCGTCTCCTGGTGTTGTGTTGCTCCACAGTGAGTCGTAGTAGGAGGCTCACATGCTGTCAGGGTGGGTCCCTGCTCGCTCTTTGTGTGCCTGTCGTTGGGGGTTTTGGTGTTTGCAGCTATCAGGAGGTTTGTGTTGTAGCCTGATGTGAGAAGTGTT
The DNA here is from genome assembly GCF_057382095.1 of Aulonocara sp. 'chitande type north' Nkhata Bay. Classification (NCBI taxonomy): domain Eukaryota; kingdom Metazoa; phylum Chordata; class Actinopteri; order Cichliformes; family Cichlidae; genus Aulonocara; species Aulonocara sp. 'chitande type north' Nkhata Bay. The sequence continues at coordinate 6,199,048 of NC_141347.1, read as the reverse complement.
GTTATTATCATCATTTTTAACATTTCTGCACCGCTACAATAAACAGACACACACCCATCAGCCTGTTTACAGATCTATACGCCCATAAAGACGTGAAACACACATTGCACAAATCTACTATAACGTGTTCATATGTGTTATAAAATAAAGAGGTAAAGTATTAGCTGTTCAGGTTGATTCATAAATATGACCTCAGCACGTGAAATCCTTCTGCTGACATCCCTAAAAGCTCGTCAGACCAACGAAGCCGTACAACACAAATAACCAGACCAAACCAGGGTTGTGCGTCTGTTGTTGAGAACATTGTCAGTAAACCACAGTGACGTCCTACAGAGGACTCGTGTTGTCATTATTTTTGTGTATGTCGTGTGAGCTGAGAGCTGTAACCAAAGGTAGTGAGCGCGTCGGCCTTTAACGTCGCGGCTGGTTGTGCGATCGCGTCGCCGCTGAACTCGTGAGAGTTTGTCTCAGGGATCTTTACATTTGAAGTCAGGTGAACATCCAGTGAACTAACCGAACATTCAGGAGCAGTTTACTCTCATGAATGTCAGACAAACTGAGGTTTGTGTGTCAGTTAGATTCTTTAAGTCATTAAAGTGTCTCTGTTAGGAAAAGCATCTGTTTCCTCCACTTCTGCAGAACTGCGTGACCTGTAGCATCATTGCAGGAAGTATCCTGTGACAATGAGTGACTGCACATCATCATTATCAACACATAAACCTGTGGTCTGGACCTGCAGTTCTTATTTTTACTGTCTGGTTTTGTGTAAAGCAGCACTTCAGTAAGCACCTGTGAAGCACACAGTCATAGTCGAGTAAGGAAGCGATCCATATGTGAAACATATTCCACGTCTACAGGATAGTGGAGGTTACATGGGTCAACCTGGCAAACTGTACCAGCACATGTGATCACACTGATAGCAGAACACAGGTATGTGAGTCTCTACGACGAGGTCAGAAACCAGTAACAAATGTTTCATGTGATTCGTTTTTCTCCAGTTTGTCTGCAGTGAACCTTAAATACTCACTGAACCAGCTGTTTCCTGATGTGGTGACGTGTGTCGGTGATGAAGCCAACACTCTGTCCAGTGTTGGGCAAGTTACTTGAAAAAAGTAATCAGTAACTAATTACTGATTACTTCCCCCAAAAAGTAATCCCGTTACTTTACTGATTACTTATTTTCAAAAGTAATTAGTTACTTAGTTACTTTTTAAAAACCCGATTTACAACCTGAGTAGGTGATAAAGTGATAGATCTTTCAGCCCAATTCTACTTTTTCTGCATAATCCATCATACAAAATGTAATCAAATGGAAAAGTCTCTTTTTAAAACTTGTTTTATTAGTTTTAAACTTTTAACTTTATGCATCAAGCAAACATTTAATTATCTGCAACATTCTCTGACTGGAAGAAATTAGTTTAACATTTAAACCTATTTTCTGCACATTCCAGCACATAAAATAAAATATTTTGTGTGTTTACACTCAGTCTTTCAAATAGATGCAAGTAAAACACAGCAGAAAATAAATAAAGTCAAAGACTCAGCGGTCCTGTTGCTCTATTTTCACCTGTAAAGCAGGAGTGGGGTAGGCGGAGGTTTACCCTGGTGCAGGTGTGCCGCGGTCAGTGGAAGAATCCGCGAGTGTCTCTGTGAGGTTCCCATTACGTCGTAGCTACTCGGTGCTTGTTGGAAGTTTAGGGGTTTTTCGCTGTAAAAAGAAGTTTTCTTCCCACGCACAGCGGACACTAATGTTTTTGTCCCTTTTTATGGAATCAAACTCAAAGTAAGGTCAGTACTTCCACGCTTTAGACGCTGCACGCTCATACTCTCTCTGCACTCGATATATGATCCATTGTTGATCTGCACACAGCTGTTGTCACTAACGGCGCACTCGCTTACGTCACTGTCATGAGACATTCTCGCAAAAAATCACGGTTTTAGTAACGCAGTAACGCAGCGTTCCTACGGGAAAGTAACGGTAATCTAATTACCGTTTTTGCAATAGTAATCCCTTACTTTACTCGTTACTTCAAAAAAATAATCGGATTACGCGTTACTGGAGCGTTGTTCTCCTCTGTAACAAAGCAGTGATAAAGGAATAGATGCTGATTTTATTAACTTGTGTCTTTGTGCTGCTGGATTCAGTCTGAAGCAGGCAGCAGTGCTGAACCTACCAGTGTAAATGTGATGGTGGAAGCAGAGGCCAGCACTTGGCAGTGCTAAACACAATAAAAGACTCACAAGTTCCTGCTCAAAGGTCAGCTGCCTTCAGATCAATCATTAACCTGCAGCAGGTTGTGGCCTGATGTGTTTGTAAGAGTTTCACTTTCAGGAGGAGAAGATTTAAACGAGTCACACAAATGTGAACTACAAAGTCTGTGACACACAATTTATGCAAACTGCATGAAATCTGACCTGAAGAAATCCAGTCTTCTGCCTGTTGTGGTTGTGACAGCTGCTCGTAGGAGAATTTGTTTGTAGGAGGTGGAGATGTTCTCAGATCAAGTGCGTAATCGTCTCTTTGTGTAGACGCTAAAAGCTGTGAGCCAAAACTCTCTGCTCTGAAACTCTTCACTCAGTCCTCACGCTGAGAGTTTAGAGGCTGAACTTCTTGTTCCTCCATAACACTTTTCATGAAACAGCAGAAATGAGCTTGTGTTTCTCAGCAGTGCGCACACAGAGAACCGATCCTCTCTGCTCAGTCTGAACAAATCAAAGTGAAACGTCAGTGAAAACACAGCTGCTGATCAAACTGTGTCAGATTAATGCCTCAATGTTTCACTGTGAGGTTAAAAAATACATAAAAATGATTTAAAGAAGTAGGAGGCAGATTTTCACAATAAGAGCACTTTGTTTTTAATTCAGTTAATGTCAAACTGTCATCAACACCTCTGTGTTGTCTCCGTCTCTGAGCAGATTCAGGCATTACTCAAATAATAAAGGCTTTCTTTCACTATTATACTTTTCATTAGTCTCCAGGTTGATGATTATAAACAGAATTATTAAAGTTTTTATCATTTCAGGCTGAAAATCAACATGAATTTGGTTTTAATCAAAGAAGCTCCTTTAATGTGTGTCATTAAAATCCTCACACAGACTTAAAAAGGCGACATTAACATTAAAATAAATGAAAGAAGCTTCAGCTGAGAGCTTCATGCAGTCATCATCAGCAGCTTATAGCAGTCACAGCTCTTTATTACGCAGCTTTGCAGGAATTAAAGTGGCTGAAGTGTCAGAGTTTGTGTGAGAAGCTGCTTCATGGACAGCTGTACACACGTCTTTATTATTTCTTCATAAATCAAACACACAGGTTTGTCTGTAGATGATTTAAAGTGTGTCGTTGTGCAGTTAAAGCTGTTGGTGTGACGCCCTGACCTCCTGTGAATGAAACAGCCAATCAGATCCATCAGAGAGAGAGCAGGAAGTGTGTGTTTGTGACAGAACAAGGAAACAGTGATGATGATGAACATAAAGGTCCTCTGATGTTTCCTGTTACAGTAACGCTTGTTCATCTGTTGCTCTCCTACACTTTCCTATAAATAAAGGAGAAAAAGTCCGTTTAGTTTCATTTCCTACAGCTCAGAGTTACACTTCACATTCCTGCTGTCACATCAAAAAGCTTCACTTTGGTCCAACATCTACATGTTAACATGAAACACAGACAGACTCAGAACATCTGGAACATCTGCACTTTGACCCAAACTGTTATAGCAGGATATTTTCTACATATTTCTTATGTTGGACCTGTTTGAACTGTAAATGACCTGTAATCATCTGTAAATGGTGTGAGACACACTGAGGCCACCTACAGGGCAGCTGGGGAACAGCAGGGATCTGAAATCATACGAGACGTTAGTGAGTGAGAAGAACAAACGGACTTAAGATGGCTCGAAGTGATCAAAGTTGATCTAAAACAGAAGATAAATCCACTGATTCTTTGTAAAGTTCATCTGCTGCTCACATGAATCCATGAAAGATTTATTTCACTGAATGTTTCTTCAAAGCTCATTTCAACCTGTTGAAGTCATGAATGAAAGTGCAGACTGAGAGTGGATCACATGATGTTTGAGGTGTGTCATGTGACATGTTCAGTATTGTCACACATGTCTAGATTGTCCCTGATATCATAACTGCTCAAACACTGATGATTATATTTGAAGAATTATTCCTGATGGCAGCAAAGTTTGAATGGAGCTCTCTGTCTGTGCTGATTTGTCGCCCTCTGGAGGTCAAAGCACAAACTGCATGATGTCACTGTAACCACCACAGAGACAGGAAGTGTTTTTATGACTGAAACACTGAAATGATGCTAACGGCTGTCGTTAGGCTCACTGACAGCAGTGCTGATGTGTTCATGTCAAACACTGACTCAGGTCAGACTCCTTCATCCTTCTCCAGCGTGAGGCCGCCCTCAGACCCACAGGAGCTCTGACCTTTGACCTCCTGACCCTAACCATTTTAGTCTTGTTGCATCTGCAAATCCATCCAAACTGTAGCCGAGCAAAAGAAGCTGGAAGTTGTTCTATGAATGATGTTGTTGAAGGAGCTTGGAAAGAAAAGCGTCTGGACTTCTTTAAGTTGCTTGAAGAGGGACATGGACGTCTTAACGCCCACTTACATCCTGGGACATTTGATCACAGGAAATCACATGATGGGGTGGGGCTAGATCTCACAATGGGTTCACCCAAAACCTTGGCTGATTGAGACCCACACCCGTTCTCACACCGTGGCTCGTGTGATTAGGTAGAGGATCAACAGGGGCTCCGTGTCCCTGAATTTAAACTGAATCTAAACACACCGTGCACAATGCCAAGTTAGATAATGGTTAAAAGAACAAGATAAGAATAAATAAAAAGATAAAATAAGGATAAAAAATAACTTAAAAAAAAAATAAAAAGATAAATAACTGCAAATAAGTACAAATAAGTAACTGAAGACACGTGTGGTCTGCAGATGTCGATGTACATGGATGTACATGGAGTTTAATGTGCAAAATGAACTTAGTGTGCAAAGTGACCTGATGTGCAAACTGCAGTTTGAGGTCGGTCAGCTGTTCAGGAGTCTGATAGCAGTGGGGAAGATGGAGTTGTTGAGTCTGGATGTTCTACATTTCACACTTCTGAACCTTCGTCTCGAGGGCAGAGGTGTGTCTCTCCTCTGGACTCTGTGATGGTAGCTGCTCTGCAGAGAGGGCAGCGGGGTCCTGATGATCTTCTCCACAGTTGTTATCACTCTCTGCAGGCGTTTGCGGTTTGCAGTAGTGCTGCCGTACCATGCAGTGATGCAGCTGGTCAGGCTGCTCTCCACAGTGCAGCTGTAGAACCTGCTGAGGATCTTGGCCAACATACCAAATTTCCTCAGCCTCCTCAGGAAATACAGCAGCTGCTGAGCCTTCTTGACCAGCTGTGTGAGTTTGAGTCCCTCACTGACTCAAACTCCTTCAGTGACACTTGCAGCCTTGCAGATTAGTTTGCTGATCCTGATGCATCTCTGGAGCTGATGCTGTCCCCCAGCAGACAACAACAACATAGATGCTCTCACTAGTCCACTTTACCCTCTAATCACATCTCTGACATCTGCAGGTTGCTCCATAGAGACTCTTGTGCAATGCCAGGTGTTTGTGTTTGTCTGTAGGTACACATTAGATATGACCATAGACGCACACACACAAGTGAACACAGCAGCACAGATGGTTTCCACCTGCTTCCCTCTTTCTTCACACAACTGTGAGGATGATGAAGAGGTTTCAGGACGAGGTGGTCAGCAAGCACAGGATAAAGCAGGGCCATGAAACTCTCTGGTGCAGCAGATGTTTAATCAGACTCAGCTTTAGGCTTCTTTTCCCACCTGGCAGCAAAGTAACAGCTTCACTAACGTGAACAGTCACAATGTTAAACGTTTCTATATCTTCATATATTTTTATCTGTTGATGCTGCAGAATAAAGTCTGTTAACAGAGTGCAGGATGTGTAGAGCAGGTCCAGCTCTCCCTTTACTGTGTCCACTTTCATCAGCCCCTGTGAAGTGACACAGAGTGCATGTGTGTCTGTCAGCTGTTGTTTGTTGTGAAGGATGGAACAAATGAACACACACTTTTAGAGAAATCTGAAAAAGCAACACGTGCTTGGGCTCCTTCTGTGCTCGTCTTCATTAATGCTGATCTTTCTTTCCTGTTTGTTCTTTGGCACAAGCTTCAGTCTTTTCTCCCAGGGCTCCTTCACACTTAGAAACACACCTACATTCATTTATACACAAACATCATGAAACAAAGGCTTTGTAAAAGAGGACACGAGATCCTCTCTGAACAGCACATTCATATCAAACACAGGACTGAACAGGATATACTGAGTCTGTGCTGTTTTCATTGTTACTTGCTGAGTATTTTTCCAGTGTTTGAAATGTGACTCAAGTCTGATTCTTCTACTGTGTGTGAACTCTAAGCAGCTGCATTAAACAGCTGCTTTTCAAACCAGGCTCAATCCTATGACTCTGTGAATGTAAACTTTTGTCACCTGCATGAATAACAATCCTTGATCTAGTCAGGACTGCAGTGCTCCTGTGATCCCAGCTTATAGATGGAGGCTAGCATGAGAGGCTCAGCAGCTAAAGCAGCACACCTGGGTCTCCCAGCCTATTAAAAGCAGCCCTTTGCTTCACCTGCTTCACTAAACATTATTATTATTATTTAAGCAGAGTGGTGTGATTGATGTAGGCATTGCTGTGTGACAGGAGGACTTTTCTTGAAACAGCTCGTGTGACGTGAGCTGACGTAAAAACAGTGATGTTAGCTTGATTCTCTTGGCTAAAACTATTTTAAAAAGAGGGTCAATCATGCAAATCTGCCAATAGAAGCCAAAGTTACAGCCCCTCAGAGTTTAAAGAGAAAAGGCCCGTTTCCAACACTCGGTTGTGCAAAGGGAAACAGGCCCACAGTGCCTGAGTGTGTGGGTAATTCTTCAAATAATATTCAAAAGCAAACATTTTTAAGCATGTAAATAAAATTCAATCATTTCTGCTCTTCAATACCTAAGAAATGAAAACTGGCAGATGGTCCCAAAATGTGAAACGCCTGGCTATCTGTGCATTTAGTGCTGCAAGTTTTCACTGTTTACCTTCAGAAGCATAAATCTCTGCACAGATAATGTTCATATGTGGATTCCTGGTTTTCTGCAGTTAATTGTGACCCAAAGCGTATTTTTAAAGTGGTTCCAGGCAATAAAGTCTAAAAATAAATACATCTACTTCCTTTTTCTGTGTTCCAGCCTCAGTGACTCTGACACAGTGCTGTAATATTTACACCTCTGATGAAAGCAGAGTTTGTAGTTGCAGAGAAATACTCGACTCATTTTGGGCATTTACGAGCAGGAACCTCAGAAAGCCCCTCGCTGCTTCACTGGTTAAGAAGCAAAGCAAACATTAGTTCACAGTGATGTTAATTAAGGCCCAAAGTTTAGGAACGAACGTCAGCACTTCACTAATGAATGTAATGCTGATTCATGTGCTTGTTTTGTAATGTGCATGTTGTGCGTTGCTATTTCCCATATTCTTTGGCACTGATAGATGAAGAGTCTCAGGCAGGACCGAGGCTGCCAGCTGCTGACAGTGAGCAGGGAGAGAGCAGCAGAAGCTGGGCAAGAGCAGGGCACCTTCAGCCCCCTTCATCAGTCAGAAATCATTTGGGTGTCTGTGTGAAATGTCTGATTTTTAAAATCTTTTTGTAGACATATTTATTAAATGTTTAACAATTATATAGAAGAAAGACAATGTAAAGAACAAAACATGACAAAACAAAAATGAGTTGAAGTTATGAACTGTTTCTGAGAGACAAATAACACCAGGATCCTTTTTGTGTAGCTGACAGCTGGTAACTGTGCAGGGGCGGGTCTAGCAAAGTGTTGCCAGGGGGCAGGTAGGGCATTAACAGGGAGAGGGGGGCACAAAGAAATACTTTTCTTTCTTATTCTCATTTAAAATGTCGAGCTTTTAATAAATAATTACCTGAATCTTACAACAAACGTTTCCATCTGATGTAAAATGTATAGAAATCCATTATTGTACATAGTCATTTTTTAGGGTCCCATCATAATTTCTTCAGAAGTAAGTACTGCATATGATGCCAGTGTTTCCCACATTTTCTAGATTCTGCACCAGTGCTGTGTGTAAAATGCATCAAAAAGTCAGTTTGATTCTTTCTCAGCTGTCTTTCTGTCTCCTTTCACTTTTTAAAGGTTGCCATGTTAGAAAACATATTTTGCCCTGCCGTGCTGTTTATTGATGTGGCAAATGAAAGGTGTATGAAAACATATCTAAATCTGTCATCAGTAATCAGCAATGATCATGTCTCACCTCTAGTCTCTGTCTTAATGTCAGGTTTCCACCGTGTGTTGTAGATGTTCAGGAGGTTAACTCGACCAACAGTCTACTTCCTGTTTAGAATACCAGGACAGGGAGGATGGTGCAGGTTTAAGTTTATTAGACTGATGCATGTATACCAACAAGACAGCGTCCATCACTGTGACAACAGCGTTTGTTTTCATTCAAAGGCTTCATGGTTTTTCCTTTAATACCTGGGGGGCCGGTCTCCAGTCAAAATGCCCGGGACCATTTTTTGTCCCAGTCCAGCCCTGGTGTCAGATCTGCATGCAGTGTCAATGAGACGATCAACAACAGATCAGACAAAACACTCAGGCGGACACTCCTCTGTAGAAGGAAACATGGAAAGTGTGAGGTAATCAGTGCACAACATCACTTTGTATTTCAGGCTGTTTTTATATAGAACTTCAGCACCAATGTAAAAGTTCTGGTTTTAGGAAGATGAAGAACATTTTCAGGAAGGATGCCGTCTGCAAGCAGAGCTGCTTGAACCTCAGCGCTGAGGTCCAGACTACTTCCTGTGAAGCCACGTGATGTAAATCTGCTGCTGTAACTTCACAGTTTACTGAAGCTAAATGCAACTGAAGGAAACGGTTTCCAGGGCCTAATCCGTGGATCGACTTCCTTCGAGGCGTGGACGTCTATCAGCAGAGATTGTACCTTCACCTATCAGCAGAGAATGTCCCTTAGTCTGTAACACAGTCAAATATATTCTCAAGTAATATTCAAGCATGCCATTCAGCGTGTTAGTACGAGCTCGGGAGCAGCTTGGGAGAACAAGAAAACAGAGACTGCTTCAGGTTGTCTTCCCAAATTGACTCAACTTTATTCTCAAGTACAACAGTTTATATAGAGGGTAAAATTCATGAGACAGCAGATTATCAGTTTAAACCAGTACAGACCAAGATAAGGGAGCGTCTTCCTGCCCTTGGGTGAAGAAGCATCCTTTGTATAGTGTATCAGTTCAGCTACAATTGTGATTATCTCAGCGACATATTTTCAAGGCACAAAACAAAGAGTTCTTTCATTAGTGAAATCTGAAACAAACCATTTGGCCTTCAACAGGCGTCTAAAAGATTAAGAAACTAATGTAGCTGAGGGAGTGATCTCTGTGGTATTTCAACCTTGTACCAGCCTGTGATTCTCACACATCAATTCTTGGGTCAAAGAGAAAAATAACTAAAACAAAGGGGCCTTATTGAATGACAGAGTTTTCCTGCATAATGTCACTATAAAACAATATCCAGTAAATGCTCCCATGGTACTAAAATACCTAACAGTTCCCCTCTTTTATTATTTTTAAAAATAATAACTCAAATAGAAAGGAAAAATCACAAATGTAATAACATAATATAAAAAGCAAATCATAAAATGTAATAGTTCACAACCTAATGTTCAATATACACATCAGGAACATCATTGGTAACATCTGGCACATCCTCAGGATCAATTTGTGCTAATTGCAAATACATTGAAGTAGCTGTACTAGTAGCTATATGGGTTATCATTGAGCGTACACAGGGTATCATGGTTTATTGGTGGTGTCTGTGTTGCTTTCTACTGATTTTAGAGAACGTGAGGAGTGTACTAGGTGGGTGTCTTGCCAAGTGGAGCATGAGGTATTGTCAGCAAAATGTGGCTTGCAGAAATGTGAACAGGGTTGCACTTTACAATACGAAATAGTAAATAAAAATCCTAAGGTTAATGCAGTAGATATGATTAATAACCTAAATATATAAAAAAGACAGTTCTTTAGTCGTCTCCTGGCCTGGTCCCAGGTTTGAGAGACACCGTATAAGCGTCGTGTGATGACAATGGGCATTTCATTTTCTCCATTATCAGGATGAAACGAGTCTATCTTTATCAGGTTAGGCATTGTGTGGTACTCTAGGCTTTCTGTTCCTGCTGGATGTTCGAGTACCTTGTTGTTGTTCTTTCAGGCGTTGTGTGTTAATCAGTGATTGTGTGTGTGTAGGTGGATTGGATCCGGGCGTTGGCTCGCCTGAGTCGTCATCTACTTGATCCGACGCCTTAGGTGGTTTGGTGGGGCTGGTCTTAACCCTGCTGGCATGAATCCACTGAGGTTGTCCGTCTGTTAGGATGCTGGTTCTCGTCACTGCAAGTACAGTCTGGGGGCTGGAACACGCGGCCTCCCCGAGTGCCCTTGGTTTTAGTGACTTTACCAACACCGCATCTCCTGGTTTCCACGGATGGGTTGGATCTATGGAAGGGAGAGGCTGAGAGAGACAAACTTTCTGATAGTTATTATTCAGTGTTTCTACCAGGTTATGAACATAGTCAGACAATGCAGTGTCTATGTCCCCTTCCAATAGCGGTGCCCCTCTGGAGGCTGACCATGGTGTTGGAAACGGTCTTCCCATGATTATTTCAAATGGAGATAATTTGGTTGCTGCGGATGGAGTCATTCTAATCTCGCAGAGGATTTGAGGAAGTAGTTTGATCCAAGTCATTCCTGTTTCTATCATTGCTTTAGTCAGGCGATTTTTTATGGTCCTATTCATTCTTTCTACAACTCCTGAACTCTGAGGATGGTATGGCACATGATATTTCCAGTCTATTGCTAGAGTTTTAGCACACTTTTGAATTACTTCTGATGTGAATGAAGGTCCTCTATCACTGTTAATTTGGTGAGGTATTCCAAATCTGGGTATTATTTCATTGCATTCTATCATATATTTTTTACAGGACTTTTTAATCAGCCTACTTTCCTTATCACAAATAGTATTTAACATTTCTACTGACCTGTTTTCTGGCGATAATCGTTCGGGATAGGGCTCCGGAAATACATTAGGATGCATTAAACTTATAGTTCTTAAGTTCGAGACGAAATCAGTCACGTAAGCACTTCCGCATGTTCTGGATACGTAATCATGGAAGTCTTCATTGATTCGCGAGCGTGGGTTAAACGTAACCGGAAGTGGGAGTCGTACGGAGCCGCTATTTGTGATTTTATATTTAATTTTTTTCGGTTTTACAGTTAATTTTGATTTTTTTATCGGACCCGTCTAAGGTCTTTGAATTATTCTGACCCATGGTCAGTGATTTCCAGAGGGGTTTAGACGCTTGAAGGATTTAAGTTAGTTTTTATTTTTGCTGTGGCACACCTGAGGTTACTTGATTTTTTGCTAGCAATTTTATCTTTTTAGTGAGCAACTTCTCACTTTTTAACGAGCAACTTCTCGTTTTATGACCCCAGGCAACTTCCTGTGTCCTTTCTGCTGGTGAGCAACTTCTTAGTTTATGACAGCAGGCAACTGTGTTTCTATGTGGGCCACTAACGAAGGCTCCTCAGCGTATCCCACTTGTTACTATGTGGGCCACTGAAGAAGGCCTCGTCAGCGTATCCCGTTTCTATGTGGATCACTGAGAAAGGCATAACACAGTCTTATAAAATAAAAGACGAGTGCCTACCTTCGTCAGGATCCCACTTCTGACACCAAAATTGAAGGAAACGGTTTCCAGGGCCTACTCCGTGGATCGGCTTCCTCCGAGGCGTGGACGTCTATCAGCAGAGATTGTACCTTCACCTATCAGCAGAGAATGTCCCTTAGTCTGTAACACAGTCAAATATATTCTCAAGCAACATTCAAGCATGCCATTCAGCGTGTTAGTACGAGCTCGGGAGCAGCTTGGGAGAACAAGAAAACAGAGACTGCTTCAGATTGTCTTCCCAAATTGACTCAACTTTATTCACAAGTACAACAGTTTATATAGAGGGTAAAATTCATGAGACAGCAGATTTATCAGTTTAAACCAGTACAGACCAAGATAAGGGAGCGTCTTCCTGCCCTTGGGTGAAGAAGCATCCTTTGTGTAGTTTATTAGTTCAGCTACAATTGTGATTATCTCAGCGACATATTTTCAAGGCACGAAATAAAGAGTTCTTTCATTAGTGAAATCTGAAACAAACCATTTGGCCTTCAACAGGCGTCTAAAAGATTAAGAAACTAATGTAGCTGAGGGAGTGATCTCTGTGGTATTTCAACCTTGTACCAGCCTGTGATTCTCACACATCAATTCTTGGGTCAAAGAGAAAAATAACTAAAACAAAGGGGCCTTATTGAATGACAGAGTTTTCCTGTATAATGTCACTATAAAACAATATCCAGTAAATGCTCCCATGGTACTAAAATACCTAACAGCAACGTTACCATATAATCTGTTTTCAACAAAGGTTTCACTCCGTCCGGTGTTGATGGAATGATTCAGGCCGTACTCGTCAGGCTTCCCGTCGACCACACGCATTTCAGTCACAAACCCCGTGACTGACAACAAGGGAAACAGCAGAAGAAAAGATGTGAAAAATACTGGATGATGATGATGGAGGATTAACCGCGGTGGTTAAACTGTTTCCTGTCTTTGTGGGCGTACTCACAGGGAAGTTTCCAGGCACGTCAGTCTTGGTGGCTAAAGTCTCCATTTTCCAACATGTATCGCTACAGGTGCAAAGACACAACATTAATCATCAGTGTAAATATTTTAATGCTGTCCAAACGGTGTTTGCTTTGTCTGTCCTCTCGTGCTCACAGAGGAAACGAGGACGCCACCTTCAACCCATCTTCAGTTGGCTCAACCATGGCCGGACTTCCTGTTGGCTTTGTGACAGCAAACCACTTGAAATGAGAGCAAACTGCAGTCAAGCACCACTTACAGCAACCTGTGGACACGCAAATGGAAAGCACTGAGAATCATACAGAAGCATAAGAGCTGTTTATGGTAACACGTGTGTGTGTGTGTGTGTGTGTGTGTGTGTGTGTGTGTGTGTGTGTGTGTGTGTGTGTGTGTGCACATTAATAACACACTGATGTATGTTAGTTTGATTTATGCTATATCTGAGAAAACAACTGCAGAATTTTACATCAAAGTTTCCAAAGCTGATGTTTTGTTGTTCACTCTGTTTTATATTCATATAGTTTGTTGTTTTTAAATCAGTGGACAAAATAAATATTATCACACAAAATCCAGGGTGAAACATAACCAAATAACCTAAATGGTGAAGTCATTATAGAAGTACATGTTGCAAAGGTCAGCCTCCTGTATAGACTGCTAAACTGTCTGGGGGGGCCCTGCCTGTCCTCGTTGGATAAGCTCCACCCCTTTTCCATAAGACGGAGACATTTGTATGAAAATAGATGGGCAGTAAAATAAAAAATATTATGGATGACTCTGTAAATCAAAGTCGGCCTGAGGCAGAAGCAGAAACCATGAGGAGCACAGCACCACTCCCAGAAGGGCACGAAGTGAAGCCATAGCTGCTGAAGAGTGAAGACGTGATGATGGAGGAGATCACAGATGAAGATCTGCTGCCTGCTGACTCTTTATATAGAAGAGTGAGACTATCTCCCCACCAGCAGCTGCACTTATACAAACCCCAGGTGCTGGGATGGCTTTGAACATGTGACATTTTCTGCAAACACATGGACAGTTTCATAAGCACAAAGATTATTCCTGCAGCGGCAGAATCGTATCCACTGTGTGAGAGGTGAACGTCAGACAGTTCTTAGAAAATGTAGTTTCTCTTTAAGCTTTTAACGTCTCTTTTACCCCCATTTGTCTAAAACTACTTGACAGCCCTTCATGTCAGAGGTTTATTACCTGTGCAGGATGGAGCACATGGTCTCAGTCAGGCTGGACACGATCACTCCTACAGGAAGTAAATGTGATTTTATTTCACCTGTGAAATGATGAAAAACAGCAGAATAGCTCACGCTAACAAACGGGTGTTGAAATGTTTCATTTTCTGCTGTTTCACAGGTCAAAAAGGGCGTCGAAGCAAACTGAAGCTGAGCTGCTGCTGCTGTTGTAGTGCAGCATCTGCTGTGTGCTTCATCAGAGAACCTTCTGTACACAGCAGACAGAGGCTGCTGCCACTGAAGTCCATCTGCTAGAGAGCTTTAAACACTGGTTATTGAAGTGGCTTTGATGATACTGATACACAGTCTTTGCTGCTGTCACAGGACAGGGATCCACCAGGGAGTAGTTGTCAGGATAAAGAGCCTTCGCTTCTCTAAATATAAACTGGATACTTGTAGGAAACTTTGGGAAGCAGCATTTTTCCTCATATCGTCTAAACTGAAGTTAGCTCAGGTGCTTCTTCCATACTTGCTCTGCAGAAAGCCAAAGAGTTTGGAGCTCTGCAAACATTTGCAGCACAGCTGGATGTTTGTAACTTTGGTCACCTCTGTATCATCCCTCAGATTCTTTCTGCACAGCTTTGAAACCACGACAGCACGAGTGATGCTGAGGAGACGTCCAGTTTAAACAGACCTTTATTCCTGGAACACAAACACATGAAGTGATGCTGCTAAAGAAGAACATTTAATCGCACTAATGAATCAAGCATCTGTTTGTCTGTCAGTCTGTCAACAGTTCCTCTGATCGACTTCAGACTTGGTGGGTATTTTGTTTTTGCAGCGGTCAAAGTCGATCAGCGTGTTGCTTTGTCTGCTGTAAATCTGCCTGTACAAAGGGAAACATGCATGTTTTAGATGCAAACTCACAACATGGCTGCATTTTTGTGATTATGTGTATTTTATATTGATTTATTCTATTATGTTTTGTATATGAATCTTTACAAGTGTGTCGATACAAAGGCTTGATTAAAACAAAGGTCTCAGCTGTGCTGTTAGGGATGCTCTCATATTTGTTTCAAATGTAATAAATCAAAGGATTTCAGGCTTTTCATCCTTTTTATTTGTTTGGTTCTAACAGCAGCTGGATAAAAACATGCAGGTGATGAATATAATTGTGTGATATTATGAGCATTGTGAATAAAGAAAGAGCAGAGATAGTAAAAAGGAAACAGGTGATGGACGTGAGATTTTCAGAACAAAAGCTCCTCAGTGAGACGATCACCTGGACACAAGGTCAGGCAGCTGGGACTCATCTAGAGAGCAAAATGGAAAAGTGATCTGTGCAGAACATCACTGTTGATTGCAGTTATTTACATCAGACTTCTTCTCTGAGATAAGAGCACCGTTTCTGGGAAAGATGACAGTATTTCCAGGCTGGATGCTGTTTGCAGGGAGAACTGAATGAAAGTCTCCTGCACCTCAGCGCTGAGGTCCACACCTGTGAACACAGATGAGGTCAATCTGCTGCAGCACGTAGAGCTTTACTGATCAGCAGGTTCAAAGGATTCAGCAGAGCGTAGAGTCAGAGCTAAATGCCACATCACCATAGAGTTTGTTAACAACAGCTTTCTTTGCCCTTTGTCTCGATGGACTGAATCAGGGATACTCGTCATACTTCACCTCAACCACGTCACTGAGAGACCCCAGCCTGACACAGCAGCAGAGATGATGAAAGCAGAAACAGCAAACAGATGCTTCAGTTGTGTTTCTCTGTGTGTGTGCGCTCACGCCCACTTGTGTGTGTGAACTTTCCACGTACCTCAGCTTGTTTCTCCAACATGAGCCATCAGGGCTGAAAAACATCACTAACACATGAATTCTTTCTCTTTTTGTTATCACCTGTGATCATGTGTCTCATGTTTCTGTCATTCACCAGTTCTTGTATAGTTACGTGTAACTAGACTTCTGTGGGACGTAAATGATTGTTTTGTATGCAGATCTGTACAAAGGATGTAAACACTTGATTACAAAGGAGATCTCAGCTGTGTTGTTGTGGATGGACTTCAACGTATTTGTTAAAAAAGAGAATAAAGCAAAGTGTTTTAGCTGTTTGGGAGTTTTTCTTTGATTCCATTCAGTTTTATTTCTATGGAGTCAAATAATAAGAAAGGCTCTAGAACAGCCCTGAGTTTGTCCAGGTGACACTCCTCTGAAGAACAAAGACAAAGAGGAAGAAGGGGACTCGTTTTCAAGTCTTGTTTCTTTCAAAATAAAAGCTGAAATGTTTTGGAAGCATGATAATATTTCAGCCAGGATGCCGTCTCCAAGGAGACCTGCACCTCAGCGCTGAGCTCCACATCACGCCCTGTGAAAGCACAGATATAAATCTGCTGCAGTGAGACGAACTTTACCCAACACAAGTGTAGAAGTAGACATTTGACTTTACCTACAACCTGTTAACAACAAAGCTTTCATTGCCTCTGCTGTTGATGTCATGTAGGACTAATCATACTTCACATCAGCCATGCACACGTCAGAGGATCTCCAGGCTCTCAGTAATAAAGCCAAGCAGATGATGTGAACATAGCAATAGTAAAACATGCATCATAATCAGCTGTATGTGTCGACTATGTGGCACCTCAGTCTTGTTGGCATGAAGAAAAGTTGTGTAACATGTAGCATAAGGGCTGCAAAGACATCATGTAGACAGCAGTCGTCTGTTAGTCGTAACGTATCTCCTGTTAAAGAGTTAAATGTGCGTTCTCCATCTCTGTCCTCTCACAGCTCGCCGTACACCAACTCCAGCTGTGGTAACCATGGCTGTGCCCATCAACACGCTGAAGCTGAGACGCCACCCGTCACTATGGCGACTCCAATAGGGTTACCTGTCAGCTGTGGACGCATGAAAGGAAAACAGCAGAAACACAGACATGTTTACTGGAACATTTCCTATTGACAGCTTTATGGAAAAGTGGGTTTAAACACTTTTCTATGTTTTATTTTGTTTATTTATGGATTTATTGTGAAAGGAATTTCAAAGGTTTAATTTGACCTTTCCCCTGTTTTTCATACAGACTGGAGACGAATGGATGGTGCTTTCTTTGTTTGTCTAAAGATAATGAATAAAACTCTACAGACATCTTAAACCACCCTCCTTTCTATATATTTTGTTATATAAATGGAAAGTATATAAGACACAAACTGAGCTTATATGATACTAAGGACCCTGGAGGTCAGTCCACCTTTATAATTCAGCACAGCCTGGAGTCTTGGTCTTTTCTTGGATGTTGGTTCCCTTTGTTTCCATCCTCTGTTAAGATGTTTCAGTAATGTTGAGGTCTGGGGAGGCCAATCCATGGCTGACGTCCTGTGATGCTGCATTAGCAGTTTGTTCATAGTGAAAAATGAAGCCACTGCCAATCAGACATTTGCACAGTGGATCAACTTCTGATGGTACTGTCCTGAATTCCACACCTATAATATGTTTGCATGTACTGATGAATATGTGCAGCTGATTTTCAGTCCAGTTCCTGTGTGACAGACGCCAGTCTTTCTGCCTGTGTCCTTCCTTAACAATAGAGCCATCCTTCCACTGAGACTGTTTCTGATGAGGCTTCACTGAGCAGTAGATGGATCCCTCAGCTCATCTAATCGTCCTATTTCTAACACATGACTGTCAGAAACTGTTAATCTGCTGCAGCTCTTTAACTCCTCCACTTCTTTTTTTGTAATCTCTTAGTTTCCTCATCTTTTAAGGTGGCACTGCACACCAGATCCAAAGTCAACATGCTGTTATATGATGGAGTTGAACCTGTAATGGAGTTTGATTTAAACCAATCAGCAATTAAGTGAATGATGATGAGCAAAGATGGTGGAGGTGGTGGATGAAGACCCGGACAGCTGTGGTTGGCTCCTCGTATAGAGCAGAGTGAGGTTGTGTTTGCACATTATTATAAAACCATGTTCACCATATATTTTAGCTGCAGACAATAACATGATTTCTTTGCTGTGGTGATTTTATTCCACTTTGGTAAAATGGAAAACCATCATTTCTTGCTGTAATTCACACATTATTCCAAGAGCCTCAACACGAGCCTTGTAGTCCGACCATATATAGACAAATCAATAGTTGTGTTTGTAACAGCTCACGAACATGAATCGTTCCACATTACTTTGAAATCATTGCAAACTAAACTGGAATAAATGAGTGTTTATATATAGTTTTGTCTCAGCTGTTCATACACAGTGTTTCAGTTCTTATCAGAGTCCCACCGTCTCACTGTGGTGAACCTTTAGCTCTGTTGGAAGCGTGTTGTTAGACCAGGTTTCCCTCATTTAAAAATAATCTCTCATTAGAAATGGACATGATGTCTAAGACATAGAAATGCTTATTATGGGTTCACTTGATGTCACTGAAAAGATGCACATGGGTAACGTGCAGGCCGTCCAGCTCCGAGGTTTATCTCCTCACCTCGAGTCTGCGACACTCTCTCCGTGTCCTCTCAGATAAGGGCGCGCACATTTCTGCACCATCTTCTAAATTACAAAGAGCGATTCACAAAACAGAAGCTCACAAAACACTCATCACAAACCAAAAATGGCTCCACTGAGCGTCAAACTGTCACCAGAATTTACTGATAATCTAAAGACTCACAGAACTCATTGTGTCTTAGTTTGAGACATAAGTGCATGATCATAATACTGTGTAGTTAGATGAGACAGAGCTGATGCTTGCTCTTAATCATCCTCTTCATGTTTCCCGAGCCTCAGCAGTGGAAGCTACCATGGATAGAAAGACTATGACTCATCTTAAATCTCAAATCTTTGTCTCCAAAGAGCTGCTGATGTGTCCGATATGATCCACAAGCTTAAACTAGGATTATAAGTGTGTGCAGTGATGTGTGTGAAACCTCTGAGGACTCACACGTGTGTGCTTCAGCCCACACACACATATGAAGCACTGCGACCTCACACAGAAGTGTTTTACACATCCAACCTGAATCCTGATCATTTCTACAGTTTATTAAGTTCAGCTTCACCTGAACATCAGTGATGAAGCTGCTCTGACTCCATCACAGCTCACAGCTGTTGGAATGAGTCAAACAATGAAGAAGGTTCAGAAACAGCTGATGATTTTACAGAAACATGATGCAAACATGAAAATGGACACATGATTTTTTATTAACAGACACTGTTTATGTTTCACTGTGCATGACGTCATCAACACTGACACCAGGGGGCGCTCATCACCAGCCTGAGGAAGTGTGATAAGGGAGGGAGACGCAGTGTTGTGTGTACTGCAGTCGGACAGAAGGAAAAACTTCCTCCTGAAAACATTTTCATCCTTCCCAAAAGTGTTTGAGTCAAATGTTACAAATATATAAATACAATAAAACACAGGGTCTTACATAAAATTAGTGATGCAGTTGTGCACTGAGCACCTTTCCAATGTTCCTTCCTCAGATGAGTCCAGCTGCTGAACACATTAACATCTGTATGTAAATGTAGCCGAGAACCAACCTGAGCACTGCTGGGAAAATACAAAGGCAACCATCAAAGTGCTGTATTATCTTATTTATTCTGAATGTTGACTTAGATCCACACCACGATTTATGAAACTATAGAACTAAAATAACAACAATCGTCTGCTTCTTTAAAATTTCTTTCATTACATCAAACCAGTGAAAACTGAAAAAAACAAAGAGCTGTTAGCATGTTCAGACCAACTTTGAGACAGAGACTGTAAAGTTCTGCACTTTAAATCCTGCCTGTGTTCCTGCAAATGATTCACACTGAAAGTATCTTAGTTTAGTATTGAGTGAGCCACAAAGCAGCCTGATAGCTTTAAAACAGTAAAAGTAAATGAAATTGACAGTTTCAGTGTAGCTGGATCTATTATTGGGGGGTCATGACCCCCGTAACCCTGCCTGGTCCTGAGGTCAAATCCACCATCTTTGTTTCAGAGCTTCATGTTCTCCCGTGTTTGTGTGCGTCCTCTCCGGTACTCCGGCTTCCTCCCACAGTCCAAACACATGCAGTTAGTGGGGTCAGGTTAGCTGTGAGTGGTTGTGTCTCTGTGTTATTCCACCTTAATCAATGACTTCCTGTTAGCATGAAGTGCTTCTGTAGGACTGATGTCATTTTCATGGTTGGATCATTTAAATGAAGCTGGACTCAGATGCAGTAAATAAGCTGATTGATCATTAATGAATAAAGCTGGTCAAACACATCACGTGGACACATGTGATTGTGTGTTGTATTGATCCCAATGCTGGTATCAGTCCTGGATCAATAACACTGGATGGATGCGTTCAGCATGGAGCCCCTGAGCTGTGTTACAGACAAACATGGAAACTGACAGGTCTGTGTCATTCACAGTCTGTAACACTTCTAAACAACAGAGGCTGACCCAAGTGCCTCAGAGCCAGGCACGCTCACATCACAGCTCTCTAAATAAGCCAGTTTCAAAATAAGAGCTGAAAGCTGTGTTTGCTTGTGTTAGCTTATTATTGTGGAGACTAACATTCAGTGATCATGTGTTCAGACTCATAATGATTACTCTCAGAAATCCTGATCTTTGTATTTACTGTGTGTTGGATCAATAACTGAGATTCATGGTATCACACAGCTGTGCTGCTGCTGATGTCAGCACATCTGGAACAATACGAGGTATCTGCTACCAGACTGAGCAGGACGTGAGACCTGTGGACTGTTTAAAGCTGTCCCTCCACAGCTCACTCAGACCTGATCCACACCTCAGTGATATTCTCTGACTTCCTCACACTCAAAAAAATCAACTAGGGCATGTGTTTGATTAACAAAGTAGTAATATGTTTACATCACATGAAGAAATCATTTTTATGCTCATTAAATATAAATCAAAGAAAACTTTGATGAGTTAAATTCGTTCATGGCAATCCAATGAGAATGAGGTCCATCAAACCAACAGCTCTGATAGCGTCATGTATTGCGCATGCTCCACGCCCACCGGATGCGGAAAGGTCCGTTGAGAAGTTAACGAGCGCACGTGGAGTTACTTCTTTGGCATACCTGATAGTGAGGTAAGTAATATTTCTTGATATATTTATTTAGGTTAGTGGAGTGAGAGATAAATACTATTACCATATTTTCACGACCATAAGGCGCACTTAAAAGCCTTAGATTTTCTTCAAAAAGTGCGGCGCGCCCTATAGTGCAGTGCGCCCTATGTGTTGTAAGGAGAACGTAGTAGAGAACACCATGAGAACGTTAAAGGGTGAAGTGTGGGCGTTGATCGTATATACCGGGACAATCGCACATACCTGTATAAAAGAACAGGTATGTGCATTATGCAAGACATCGTTGTTTTAACAACCCTGAAAATGGCAGAGACACGCTTACGAAGCACAGTTTAAACTGAAGGCCATCAGCTACGCGGAGGAACATGGAAATCGAGCAGCCGCGAGAGAATTTAAGATTAACGAATCGATGGTTCGCAAATGGAGGAAGCTAGAAAACGAGCTCCGACAGGTCAAGAAAACGCAGCTGAGTTTCCGCGGACATAAGGCGAGGTGGCTCGAGTTGGAGGAAAGACTCGAGCGGTGGATCATCGAGCAAAGAGCGAGCGGGAGAAGCGTTTCGACGGTCACCATTCGGCTAAAAGCAGTTTCACTTTCACTTTTTATGAAACGGTGCCATTTTTCCATCCGGACCAGGACTACGATAGCGCAGCAACTTCCAGCGGATTATAAGGAAAAGCTGGCCATCTTCCGCTCCTACTGCAGCAAACACATCGGCGACAAAAACATCCAGCCCAGCCACATCACTAACATGGACGAGGTCCCGCTCACTTTTGACATCCCGGTGAGTCACACTGTGGAGAAGAAGGGGACCAGCACGGTAGCGATACGCACAACGGGGTATGAAAAGTCTTCTTTTACTGTTGTGCTTGGCTGCCATGCTAATGGACAGAAACTGCCGCCTATGGTGATTTTTAAGAGAAAGACTTTGCCTAAAGAGAAGTTTCCAGCAGGAATCATCATTAAGGCAAATGAAAAGGGCTGGATGGATGAGGAAATGATGAAAGAGTGGCTGAGGGAGGTGTATGTAAGGAGACCAGGTGGTTTTTTCCACGCAGTTTCACTAAGAGTGGAAGGCAGCGCCGGGCGAGTTACGCCACAATTTGCCAATGGATTGTAGATGCTTGGGCTAACATGTCTGCTGGCACTGTTGTTCGAGCTTTCGCAAAAGCCGGCATCGTTTCCGAGGAGCCGCACGGCACGGAAAGTGACTCTGACAGTGAAGAAAGTGAACCTGGCATGTTTGATGGAGATTTAGCGCAGCTGTTCAATTCAGACACAGAGGATGAGGACTTCCATGGGTTTGATTGATGATAAAAATGTGAGTACCAAACTCAGTTTTGCTCCTGCTTTATTTTTAAATACGCACACTTGTATGCTTGTGTGTTGTTGATGATGACGATTACCGGTAATAAAAATGTGAGTAAGGTACCGAACTCAGGTTTGCTCCCGCTTTATTTTTAAATATGCACACTTGTATGCTTGTGTGTTGTTGATGATGACGATTACCAGCAATAGAAATGTGAGTAAGGTACCGAATTCAGGTTTGCTCCCGCTTTATTTTTAAATACGCATACGGTACTTGTATGCGCCCTATGATCCAGTGCGCCTTATGTGTGTGTTAAATACAGTAATGGCACACATAACTGAGACTGCGCCTTTTAGCACAGTGCGCCTTATGGTCGTGAAAATACGGTAGTTAAAAATTTTACCTGTGTAGTGTGGAGATTTAGAGGAGTTTTATATATAGCAGGGAGGTTGTAGACCCAAGCATTTTTCAAATGTAAGTCGGTGAATTTAATGTTTTTTTAAAAACTTAACCGGAGTCGCTAATTGTTGCAACAGAGCAAAAACTGATGAGGTTATTTTGGTAAGTTCGGTTTTTTTTTTGTTTCTGTCGACTTTGAATGAGGTTTGTTTCATGGTTATCTGCGTTGGTAGGACTGTTTTTCTTCTCTGGAGTTAGCTAACTTTGAAGAGCGGGAAAGCCGCGTAGAGCCGTAACGTCTTCGCATATAGCTCCGTGAATGACAGGTTACTTTCTGCTTAACCGGAGTTGGTGATTGTTGGTAGTAGTGGTAAGACTGACCGACATGGTTTGGGTGATTTTATGAGTGTTTTATGATGCTCTATCTAAAATTCCTGTTTTTGTCAGTGGAGTTTAGTCGCGGGCAACCGCATTAACTGGATTGATGAAAGGTTTAATTCAACTAAACCAGCGTTTAGGGGAGTTAATAACAAGGAGTAAGATAAAATCTGTCACAATAATTGCATGTGCATTTTCTTTTTTTGTAATATATTCACTTAATTTTCGAATTCAGAATGATTTAGGTGGATAATTGTTCGGGTTATAGTTTCTCTGGTGCTCTGCATTAAGGCTGACTAACGGTGCGTTCACACCGAACGCGATAGACGCCCCTAGCTGATCTCGTGCACATTTGCACCTCGAAGCGCGTCCAGCATGAACTGGTCGAGCTTTATATGCAATTTTCACGCGTATGAAGAAGAGATCTGGGAGGAAGTAGTGCCAGACGGTATGTTATTAAAATGGCAGCTGTCAATCTAGCGTTTGAAGAAAGAGTCTCCCTTCTCTATTTGCTGTGGAGAGCAGAGCAGTGCCTAAAGGACGTCCTCACCTTACCTGGGTCCATCAGGTCTTCCACAAGCATGAGCAGTTTGGTGAGTTTCACCACTTGCTCCAGAAGCTCCGTCTGGATGACGGCCGCTTTCAGCTGTACCACCTTCTGTCCCTTGCCGAGTTTGAGGAGCTGCTGTCCCGCAGATTTTACCAGCTGGAGCGGTAGACGTGATAAGCGCGAATGCACAAAATGCACCACACAAACTGCAGTGCGTATTTTACTTCGCGCTTCAAAGGCGTAAGTCGTGTGAAGTAGGCAGAAAAGCGTTTTCTCAATGCAAATCTGCTTCCGAAGTTTAGCTGGACCTCCAGTCGCGCTTCATCGTGCTCCTCCATTGACTTTACATGTAAACCTGAAGCTCTGGTCGCGTCTATCGCGTTCGGTGTGTACGCACCGTAACAGTCTTCACATTTCACAGTATGTAGATATTAACACAAATTTGTCAGAGTAATAACTTTGTTTTAATTAATTTCTCTCCCCAGAAATACATCACAAAATAAAGCCACATTCCCATGCTCTGAGATTCTTATGCACCTCCTCAACAATACATGGTAAGTTCATGTTTGCCTTATTATTATTATTATTATTATGTTATTTTTTTTTTTTGGATGATGCAGAAGTTTAATCTCCTTGACGTTTTCTAATGCATATTTCATTTTTTATCAGTGACGTGTATGTGGCAGTGCAAGCATTGTGTTACCAGAGAGAGCAGCAGGTACAAATTACTTCAACATTATAAACTACATCATCATTACGGAATAGGTCAACATTATCTGTGCATATATGTTAATTGTCCGTGCACATTTAAGACTTGGAGTGGACTGAACACTCATGTCTATAAAGCTCATTCATCTCAGTTTACACAGACAGCTTCAAGTTCAGTAACTTTTAAATGTGAGTTATGTGACTGCAGTGACGTCTTCTCTGAGAGAGATTTTTTTGTCCATATTGGAACACATCTGCGAAGTAACGAGACAGTTAGTTGTGTGTTTCTTGGTTGCCCTTTCAAGACAAATATTTACAATACATTTTATACACACAAGAGGAAGCATCATCCACACACACTTAAAGATTTTAAAGACAGGGTAGTTACACGTGTGGACCCAGTTCAAGTGATAGAGTCCTCTGATAACGTAAGGGCTAGCTGTTCTGAAGATGTATCCTATGGTGAATTTGAAAGTGAGTCAGTGACAGAATGTGATAATAGTGCTGTTGAAAATCAGCCCGAACTAATTGAACGGAAATTAGCAGTAATATTGTTGAAATTGGAACACATATTTCATGTTCCAGCAAAAGGATTAGATGAGTTCTTAGAGGAGTTAGTTTTTCTGTTGAGTTCAGCTAGTGTACCTCTGACAAAGCGTACAATTAGAGAAATTTTTAAGAGCCTTAACCTCCATATTAGTCAGGCTGTTATTGAAGAGCTTGCAAATTCTGTATGTGTTTCTAACCCTGTGGCTAAAATATTGGGAAAGTGTGGCCCTCTTGCCACTCCTTATAAAAGAAAACTATACTACATACAAAATTTTAGGGTTGTAGAGCCTGTTGAGTATTTTTTATCGATAGACCAAAGGAAGTCATTTCAGTACAAACGCTATATAAGAACCAGTCTATTTACCATGTGGCCTTTTGGACTCTTCCAAACTAAGTATTCCTTTTTCAAACTGCTGCCTAAAAGCTAAATATTGTCATTATGGATTCCCTTTTTTCTTAGGATGACACAATACATGCAAGACGAGCATGCATCCTGAAGTCCTTGTGTGTCTACCTGAATGAAGACCATGAGAAACTTGTGAAGGAATATACGGTCAGTTACATTCACAAGTTGTTCTGTGTTATGTAATTTGCTCCAGGAGTTATGGGTAATTTCAATATATGAAATGGTAAAATGTGACACCACGTGTGAATAAAAGATATTGCAATTGGTCCTTGTTTTGTTTCATGTCAAATTTCTGAGGTGTGAAACCAGAGACATAGAATTTAGTAAATATATCAGCATATTCACGCTGATTGCTGAATTCCTTTATTTTTTTCATATGTAGACTCAAACAAATGTATTATTGTATTTTACGTCACAGAACACTGAGGCCAACACTGAAGCCATGGAACAAACTGTGATGGGAGTGTATGTCATACATCAGGAGGGTGCGGAGCCTGGAGATGACCCAGAGAACATCGGTGTCCTGATTGAAGGCGTGGAGGTTCTCACTGGTTTGAGGAGCATTGCAATTGCTTGTGCTCTGTTATTTGGACTGATATACTGTCTGAACCTAAGCTACCCACCGGAGCTCAAATGCACTTTTGAAGTCTTGCAAAAGATTATCATGAAGCTGGATGGACAGAGGTTGTCATCCAAGGCACAGTTTCTAAAAAACAAGCTAATGGGGTGAATGAGCTTGAAACAGACTCAGGCAAGCCAGATATTTTTTTTTTCAAGGTTTTTGCAATGCAAATATGTGTTTACTGTTTTAAAGTTTAAAATTGTAAGTTATAAAATGTTCATATAAACTATGTGGTTTGCTCTGCGGCTATTATACAAAGATTGTTTGTTCATAACTTAAAGTCTTATACAGTTTAAGTGTAAACACTGATTTTTGCCAGATGGCAATTGTTACAAAGGCAAATGCACACTGGTTTTCACAAATTGTTTGAGTGGAGCAGTTATACTCAAAATTGAATGTTTTCTCCACACGTTAAATAGCATAAAGTCACTATTAATGGATACAGCCTGATTAAATGGAGGACTAATGTATGCAAGCAACATAGTAATGTTGTAATATTATAGTAATGTTGAATGTTATGTCTGAGCTTTAAATTGTGTTAAAATTCATATTGTTGTTTGCAATGCATATTTTACTACATTTTACGAAAGTTGCTTTGGGGATAATATTTTTTGTCTGCAAACTATTCAACAGACTTATTTCATTTTTATTATTAGGGTTAGGGTTATTTTATTGTATTTTTTCTTTCAGTCAGCATGTCTTGATCTGGAAGTTCTGTGGTCTTAGTATGAGATGGTTAAAGGGGAGAAAGCTAGGCTGAACTGGGATCCTGCCAACTGTTTTAAGAATGTTCAAGCAAAATAAAAGAGATGGTTTTGCAAGTTATCATTTATGTATGTTTCATTAATTTAATTAAAAGTAATGTTTACATAAGCAATACAAACACTAACTGAAACATGATTGGTGTAAGTACTACAGACATAAATTACATTTGTTCATTCAACAAGATTAACATTGGTGTAACAAACAAATATTTTACTAGTTCATGTAACAAGACTGACTTTTGATGTGCCAAAGTGTTTAAACAATATAACATGAATTTAAATTAATTAGACTAACTTGGTACAAACATGTTAACTGAATAAAAATCAAATTAACTGAATGTTAATGTTTAAATTATGTTACACTTACAAACATATTTAGTGTTGAAACAACACAATCAAGATGGATTGATATAACATGATTTGTTTAGATGGAATATAGGTGGCAAGATGAAATTAAGTTCATCCAATGAATTATTTTTTTGAGTGCAGTAGAGACAGAAACCATTCAGATCTGGGACCATCAGCTGACTGATGATGTCACACAGACTGTGTTTTTCAGGAACAGTGATTCTGATGTGAGCCTGCTAGCTGACAGCAGACCTGATGAAAGCACATGTTCACATCTGTGAGGACAGACTGGACTCTTTGACTGCACCTTGGTTCTCCTCAGAGGTCTGTACAGGAGCATGTCCACCCCCACTGAAGATCTCAGTCACTGTGAAACATAGAAAGCTGCTTGTGTGGCCTCTGCCTCACATGTAGATACAGCTACAGGTTTCTCTGTCAGTCAGACTGAAACAGTGTCCTGATGCTGCATCATTCAGCTCTGTGCCCCAGTCAGCATCACTGGGAGCTACCAGTGTTTCTGCCCTTTTCCTGTAACACTACACTCAGCACAGGCTCAGCTGGTATCCAGTGTTGGACTTTGGCTTCAGCTGCTGTGATAGATCCTCTAACATAGATCAGCTCTGCTACATGTTGTTAGATAAGTGCAGCTGCTGTCATGTCCTGATGTTTCTCTGGCTCAGCAGCTTCTCCATCAGAGGTTCACATGGAGCTGATCCAGTATCTCCAGTAACTGTGTTCTGTGCCTCACTGGTTCATCCTTCTGTCTGTGTGACGTCAGTCAGATGTTGAAGTTAAACTCTGTAATCTTCACTGTGTCACAGAGTTCAGTGAGTCCCGTTATTCACAGTATCAATCAGATCATCAGAGAACAGCTGATCAGCAATCAGTGGTGCCAACAGCGCCTCCTGTGGTGAGAGGATGCAATAATGCAATGTAGCATTTTTCCACTCAACACTTGCAGTCATGGAAACTGTCTGTTGGATCTGTGTGACGTTGCTTTCTTGGTTAGAGTTCCTCACAAATGTCCAGATGATT
Source organism: Aulonocara sp. 'chitande type north' Nkhata Bay (assembly GCF_057382095.1). Lineage (NCBI taxonomy): Eukaryota > Metazoa > Chordata > Actinopteri > Cichliformes > Cichlidae > Aulonocara > Aulonocara sp. 'chitande type north' Nkhata Bay. The sequence continues at coordinate 6,170,956 of NC_141347.1, read as the reverse complement.
CTTCTAATGAGGCGTCGACCATGTTTGCAGCTCTTTGGAAGAAAACGTCGCCCTTTGCCATCCTTACTTTTCTTTGACTTCTTCAAATGCAGCTGAACTCCAGCTGGTATTTTCTTGGACTTTGCAGCTGTTTCTGGTCATCAGTTCATTCCTGCAAACCTCTGAAGCTGAACAACAATGATGCTGCATTGCTGGCTGATCCCAAAAGGTTGATTCTGTTCATCTGGACGTTTTCAGAAACGTTTGCTCACTGATCAGGTGACTTCTTCAGTCTCAGCTGACTGCAGCTTTACAAGCTTACAAACAGCACATTTGCACAATGACTGAAAGCAGCAGCACCTGATATATATGATACTAATATAATACATATACATATATAATCCATACTAATGATGAAGGAACTGAGCTCACAGTCCATTGTTCATTCAGTGAACTACTCAGTTTATTTTGGGCCTCAGAAATGCTCACTCTGTTTGTACATCACTGTCAGCAATAGACTCATTCTGCTGTGTGGACAGGAACACATGTGACATCACTTCCTGTTTGTTTGGGACTGAAGAGGAAGAAGTTTACAAGGAATCATTTAGAAGAGTTTCAAACATCAACTGATTGAATCCATGAATGTGAAAACGTGTTTGTGAGTGAAAGAGACAGACATGTACAGACTGAACTATCTGTTCAACAGTCAGAGTGTTTCTGTAACAGGAGACACTCTTTACACTCCACTCAGCACAGGGACACTGAGGAACCAGGAGACCAGAGAAACAGAAACCCAGGATAAAGAGTTTGAGTGAATGTGGTGTTGAAGGT